>NC_133779.1:43135431-43168548 GCF_003597395.2 Chelonoidis abingdonii
ACGAGAGCTGCAACGAAAAATTATAAAAGGTCAGAAATGACCAGTGTGTATAGAAAAGATGAAAAATGGGATTGGTCAAGCTCAGGAGAGGGGAATAAAGAGAGAAGACTGAGAAGGCGGACAGAACACTTTTCAGGTACAAAAAGGTTTAGTACTAAGGAGACACAGAAAAGAAAAATAGTTCGTAACCACTCGGAGGACAGTGACAAGAAGCACAAGGGCTAACTATGCAGCAAGGGCAAGTTAAGTCGGACATTAGAAAACTTCTACTGTACAATGGTTAAGCACTGAGGAATAAAATTGCCTAGGGAGTAAGCATCACATTGGAGAATTAAAGAAGCGGGTTAAGAAACATCGTCAGGAAGGTCTAGAAAGACTACCGCAAATAACCTAAGTAACATGGGAACTGGACTAATACCCTTCATTCGATCACCTCCAAGCCTCCGATGATCTAGACCACAAAACTAGGCTACAGTTAGCAGAGTGATAGATAAATCAGTCAGACGAGAGAATTAGACACTTGTCTTAAAGCACTGGTATTGTAACTCAGGAGCCTGCTGACCAATCCCATATACAACGCCTGTGTGATATTTGAAAAGTCCACTCAGCTCTCAAAAAAGTGGATAATATATCTGCCTTCTTCCCATATCACGGTGGAAAATTTTGAGCAGAGTCGTCTCTTAACACCCAGCAAATGGGGGCCATTCTCATCCATAGTCTCACACAGGAGAATATAAGAAAGTACAAGAAAAATACAAGATAAATCCACATCTAAAGGAACAATTTGATTCAATTGGTATCAAAAGAAACAAGTCCTTAAATTAATCTCATCTGCATTGTGCACTTGGACAACACACCTGGCTTGCTAAATATCACTGCCCTGAAGTATCCTAATATCCATTAGTTGGACCTAAACTAGAAAGGTTCACCAACGTCCAGAGTAACCTAGTTTTCTCCTAACTTGTTATGCAACATGTCCCTACCGCAATAACACTACTACGGAGATAGTCTATCCCAACTGCGTCCTTGGCCTCAGGTAAACATCCCTAGGCTTGCCAGTCTTAGATCTCATCCCAGGCCTGGCAAGCAGGTGAGTTCCAACCATAACAAATGCGTTGAGCAAGAAAAAAAAGAAAAAGAGGAATCAGCAATTAAATAGTCAGCGGATCTTCAACAGTAAAACACCTTCTAATTCAGATCAGACTCAAACTGAGTAAAGGTCAACACACAAATTTCTATAAATAAATACATATAGATGTGGGGCTCATAATATTTCTCATATTCCATAATATATTCGAGACAATAGTAACTCTGGATATAGGGGAAAGGTTTTACCTAATTATAAGAATATCAGATATAGAGCCACAATCAATGCCGAATGGAGATGATGGAATAGTGAGTAATAATAGAATGTCTCCTAAAAAAAATTCAAATCAAACAACAGTGAACTGACCAACAGCCACACAGGGACCACTACATCACCCATAACAAAGAAGTAAGGAAAAAGGGAATAAGCCAGAAGTGTCAAATAAAACCTCACTGAATTCCTGATTGAATAGAAGCACAAAATCCAGGGGCCTGCGGCTTGGGCTAGGGAAGCACCTTGCCGCCTTGCGTAATGCCAGCCCGAAGACCCGCCACTATAGGTAGCGGTGGAGTTCCCGGTACCGAAGAATGAATCCCACGGCACCTGTAGAGGCATCGGGCCACACTTAGGCAGGGTCCTGGAAGAGCGCGAAGGACCTCCTCACCGACCGAAATTGCTGCATGAAGGAAAACAGTAGCCGAAAAAGCTCCGGGCACGGCGCACCGTGAGAGTTCCCACAGAGCCTCCTCAAGCCCGAAGCAAGTGAAGACCCACCCGCAGGGCCCCGAAAACTTTCGTGGGGCCGCCTGCGGGCCCGGCCCTGGCACAAATTGCCCTCTTCCCCCGCCCTCCCCAGAGGCCTGCAAGAAAAGATAATCCAGGTTGAAAGGGACCTGACGGCAGGTCAAAGCCATCCAACTCACCTACTCAAAGCAGGACCGAATCAACGACCTAAAGATCAGCGACTTGACCTAAAAGACACTCTAAAAGAAGAGAATCCAAAACCAGTACCCTAGGAAACGTCTCAAAACGCATAGAATCACCACCCCAGGAATAAAAGTTCCGAAACCAACCTTAAATCTCACCCACTGCACCAACTTGGAACCTATAACTCCTGTTCGTCCCGTACCGGCACAATTGAGAATCAAATGCTAGAACCCATCCCTTTGAAACCCCTTCCAGAGTTGAAAGCCCACAGTCACAAATCACCCCTACTCTCGTCTACAACTAAACAAAGCCCATCCCTCAGCCTCGGTCCTCATAACGTCGTCGGCCTCCAGCACTCACCTAAAAGTTGTGCCCCTCTATTGACTCTATCACAAGTCTAACCCCTTTATTCAGTAGTGTGGGGGCCCAAAACTGGAGCACAGTACTCCAAAGAAGGCCTCACCCAAAAGCGCGTTAGTGCGAAGCACACCAGAAGGAATGACACTCCTGATCTGCGCAATGCCCCTACCTAATACAGCCACAAAAGACCAATTAGACCTTCTGGCCAAAACAAAAAGGCCTAATCAGCGACCATAACCAGCTTCTCATTCACTGTAAAACCCAAGTAATCTCTCTTCTTCGAACGGCTGCCTTAGCCATTTGGTTGCCAGCCTGGTATGCAGTGCATCGCGGGATTCTCAGTCCGCTCCCAGAGAGTGCGAGGACGCGAATACCATGCCCTTTTGGGCGCGACACCTTCAATCACAAGATTTGAAATGAGGCATCAAAGTAAACGGAGCAGCTCACAAAACAGAAAAAAGAGGCGAAATCTGCAGGAAGTAGTATCCACAGCGAATGTATTGCAGGACTTAGCTCGACGAGGCGATAGCGCGAAGTGAGAAGGCAAATGCAGTCAAAAACCACTCAATGCGTCACCCACACAGCAGGGGTTATAACTCGAACTACCCAGTGCTTCTTATCCCAAGCTCAACTGAAGATAGTTAAGAACTACAGAGGGATAGTATAGGACGCTCCTACTTCAAGGGCCAACACAACTTCTTCTCTTGCAGATGGTGTCCCAGCGAGTACATAATCAAAACCTTTTTATACCTGATTGGAACACTGAAATCACTCACATGAACCTGGCAACAAACAGACTAGTTACATATGCACTTTCTCGATCCTAAAATCAAGACAGTAACAGTCCGACAAACTGGACATACAAAAACACCAACATATCACAGCAGTCCACGACACAAACACCGACTAAACATGAACCATAGATCAAAATCAGTGATTTTCATAGAGCCGAGATTAAAAACTGCGCACATTTACGCACTCAGCTGCCAGTGACGCCATAAAAAAGGACGTAATACTTGATCGTACTCTTGACTGCTATAATCATTCCTAATCTAACCACCTAAAGACTATTGTCGGCTCTGCATTCTGTAGAGTGACCACTCGGACAGAAAGCGAATCATTCAGGAAGAATCTAGGCTCTACACATTCCAGCTACTATCGATGCAGCAACCTCACTCTGCAAAACTAAAGCCATTTCTAACTACAGAAACAAGCTCTCCCCTATGCTTCAATGGTAATTCTGAGTCACACCAAAAGAAACTTTTCCACTATTTTGGGTTTTAAATATCAGCAAGGACCGATATCAGATGTTGTGATCTTGTCAAAAAGTAAATAAAAATAAAAGCACTACTTTCACTAAAGACAGAACCATTGTTCTATCTCAGTCAAGACACATTGCAGACTCATCTCATGGCACCAACAGCCTTACTGACCCATGAATCGCAAGCACCATGCGTAGAACATCGATCCTGACATTATGAAGCGCGACAGAAACCAAATCAGTATATTGCAAAAGAAGTTAAAAATACAAAAAAAACAAGGGAGAAAAGGATGCTGTTGACCATCAGTCCAAGACATCAAATAATGTAAGACAATCACGAGGATTTGGTCTGCTCAACCACAAGAAACAGAGTGAGGAGAGCAGGGTAGAAACATCGAAGAAGAGAAATGTGGAAAAAGTCTAATTAGTTGTTATGCACAACCGCAAGCCCTTAATCTCAGAAAGAACGTGCACCACATTCACGCTAGCCTTTGTACCATGTAACGCAGAGTAGAAAGGCAGGCAAAACGTTCCACATGCAGCGGCCCCGAAACACTACTCAGCCCAAAAAAGAAATTAAAAGTGACACTAAACTAGAGGGCGCCAGACGAGTGAGACGTACGACTTGAACATCAGCTCAACTCACAGAGCTAAAACACTTTAAGGGGAAATCCCTCACCAATCCAAAAAGCTTCAAATAATATAGTAAAAACCAAATATGAACTCAGGAGTGCAGCGCCTTTGATCCAGCATGTCTCAGAGACACAGAGATAAAGAGCAGGTCTGTAAATGCAGCTGCCAGTTTAGTGATCAACCCTTACGCTTGTAACCACCCAGAGAATCAAAAAGCCTGCCAAAGCTGGAAATTCCCCTTTCCCTAAGAGTCAAAGCTCTTGGGACCTTTCGCTGGTAACCAAAGAAAGCCATGACGTATTGGGCCAGTTGAGCATTACCCGCAAAGTATGCATAAATGTGGGTAACCAACAACTTAAAAGCCCGCCGCGATAAAGCTTACATGCATTGCCCCTGGCTACATAAAGAAACACTTATCCTATAAGAGCAAAGGTCGGTATTAAAGTAAGAAGGAAAGAGAGCAAGTTGGTATCCACAAATCAGGAAAAAAAGTAAAGTCTGTGAACCTGTTGTATGGCATTACATTGGCCGGACACAGCGGAAACAGCTTTCGGAATAAACACAGGCGTCCTGTCCAACGTAGTGCTGACCCATCATACACTCACGCGTTAAAATCGGATCAAACACAACTGAGCAGTCACAACCTTCAGCCAACAAAAGAAGACTAAGTGGCGTCATACCGAAAAGGGCCAGACACGAGGCTCTAAAACAAGAAGAACAAAAGCTCTAAGTCAATGGCTCAGGAGCAGGATGACGGGCATTACAAAGTACCACAACACGAAGGAGCTCCCAAAGCTTCTGACTCCTCGCCCAAGCCGAAATTGCACATCACGGCGGGTTCACGACACAATTGTAAAGTAACTGGCATCTTCAAGCGTGCGTACACAAGAAAAGAGTGAGAGAGAAGCCCAAAAAGACAGGTGTCTCCTCCGCATACATCTGCTTCTCACAACATGAACCTGCTGATCACTGGGGAACACAGAAAGACATAATAAGTTATCAACAAAAGATAAAACTCCGAATACCTGCAATATTGACGCGACACTAACGCCATTAAAATCTGATAACAAGGATTAATATTTCCTATAATACACAGTTTATAAATCATCTTGTAGATGCTATGTGAAACACCAAGTTAAGGAAAAATGAGGACAGAGTGAGAAGTAGTAATTGGGGTTTACTACAAAGTACTAAAAAAGTAAAAATTGCCTTATGCATTAATCTGAGTATTTTAAAAATAGCACTATGTACAAAAGAAAGAAAACATTTCATTTCAGAAAAGAAACCAACAATAAAGTGATTAGAAGTGCCGAACGGATTACTAATAGTTCACACAAGACAAGCAACAAACAGATTTCAGTTACTTCGAATGGTGAGCAGTCTACCTATGGCGAGACAATAGACATGCGAAGAACGATGAAAGCCGAGAGAAAACAAAGGTACATAGCCCCAAAACAAGAGCACTTGGGTCCCTAAGCAACACACTTAAACAATTATGCAGTTGAGCCACGCAAGCTCATAAAAAACAGCCAAATTCAAAAAAAGAATATGGAAAACCGAAATGAGAGATTACATTCTGAGATTGAAAACTCTACCTGAGGATATGTTTGTTCTTAATATACGTAAAGATTCGTGATAAGAAATTTATTTGCATCCATTAGTCATCAGAATTATTAAATGGAAACCTAACTATGGGAGCCAGTAAAAAGCCTAAAGGAGTTAAAAGATCATATTGGTCACATTTACACAAAGGAAAAGGACGCCAAAAGAAAACAAAAACAACACGAACTGAACAATCAATGAAAACGCAGATTTAAAGTGAGGAAGCTAACCTGCATGGCAAAATCCCTCACATATTGCACCAGACAGGACCCTCTACGGAAATCCCAACAGGAAAGCAGACACAAAACATAAGACCGCAAGAAAACTCGTAGACTCATGTGTATGGTAATCCTGTGTGCTAAGGTCAGCGCCATTCCTCTATGCGCCCTGTCCGTGGAAGAACAAACTCCCTAGATCAAGTTACAGAAGATAAAATAGTACAGAGACCTTCATATACAAAATTAAGCCTGGGAAAAATAGATCACCTTGGCACCAGGCACTCCATATATTTTAACCTCGTGAAGCACATTATTCCTTAACATCTAAAAGACGGTTACTACACGTTTGTAACTGTTGTGCTCGAAAGATGTAGTTTGCTTCATATTCACAGCCCAAGTTAGGTGTCGCACCGCCCGCGTGCAGCTTCGACGAAGAATTTTTCCCTCCCTAGGCAACTAACCCGGTATCACTGTGGCCAGGCGCCCACCGGCAGAGCCTGGCGAGCAGTACGTTGGGACACTGCCAGAAGACCACAGCCCGGCACATCCGAATGGTGAAGAGGCGGTGAGAAATAAGCACATCTCGAAGAACAAAGTGACAAAGTAGTAACCGCCTTTTCTCTTCGAGTGCTGCCATATCAGCCAAGTAGTGAAACCCAAGCCTTACCTAGCGGTGGGGTCAGAGTTGAGACTGTCAATGTAAAACAGCAGCCAAAGAGCTGCAATACGTCCCTCGGGACTTTCTCCAATTTGTCCACATCTTTCCTAAAATGTGGCACCCAGAACTAGACACAATACTCCAGCTGAGGCCTAATCAGCACAGAGTACAGCAGAAGAATTACTACTTGTATCTTGCTTACAATACTCCTGCTAATACATCCCAGAATGATGTTTTCTTTTTTTGCAAAGCATTACACTGTTGACTCATATTTAGTTTGTGATCCACTATGATCCCCAGATTCCTTTCTGCAGTACTCCTTCCTAGGCAGTCATTTCCCATTTTGTATGTGTGCAAGTGATTGTTCCTTCCTAAGTGGAATACTTTGCATTTGTCCGTATTGAATTTCATCATATTTACTTCAGACAATTTCTCCAGTTTGTCCAGATCATTTTTAATTTTAATCCTATCTTCCAAAGTACTTGCAGCCCTCCCAGCTTAGTATTGTTAGCACACTTTGTAAGTGTGCTATCTATGCCATTATCTTAATCATTGATGAAGATATTGAACAAAACCGGACCCAGAACCGATCCCTGCAGGACCCCACTCATTATGCCCTTTCAGCATGACTGTGAACCACTGATACCTACTCTCTGGGAATGATTTTACAACCAGTTATGCACCCACCTTATTATAGTAGCTCCATCAAAGTTGTATTTCCCTAGTTTGTTTATGAGAAGGTCATGTGAGACAGTATCAAAAGTAGCAGAGAATCCTGTGGCACCTTATAGACTAACAGACGTTTTGGAGCGTGAGCTTTCGTGGAAAGCTCACGCTTCAAAACGTCTGTTAGTCTATAAGGTGCCATAGGATTCTCTGCTGCTTTTACAGATCCAGACTAACACGGCTACCCCTCTGATACTTGAGTATCAAAAGTCTTACTAAAGTCAAGATATACCACATCTACCACTTCCTCCCATTCACAAGGCTTGTTACCCTGTCAAAGAAAGCTATTGGGTTGGTTTGACATGATTTGTTTTTTGACAAATCCATGTTGACAGTTATTTATCACCTTATCTTCTAGGTGTTTGCAAATTGATTGCTTAATTATTTGCTCCATTATCTTTCAGGGTACAGAAGTTAAGATGACTGGTCTGTAATTCCCTGGGTTGTCCTTATTTCCCTTTTTATAGATGGGCACTGTATTTGCCCTTTTCCAGTCTTCTGGAATGTCTCCCATCTTGCTTGACTTTTCAAAGATAATTGCTAATGTCTCAGATATCTCCTCAGTCAACTCCTTGAGTATTCTAGGATGCATTTCATCAGGCCCTGGTGAGCTGAAGACATCTAACTTGTCTAAGTAATTTTTGACTTGTTCTTTCTCTATTTTAGACTCTAATACTACCTCATTTTCACTGGCATTCACTATTTTAGACATCCCATCGGCACTGAAAACTGAAACAAAGAAGTCATTAAGCACCTCTGCCATTCCCACATTTTCTGTTATTGTCTTTCCCCACTCATTGAGTAACGGGCCTACTCTGTCCTTGGTCTTCCTCTTGCTTCTAATGTATTTGTAGAATGTTTTCTTGTTTCCTTTTATGTCCCTAGCTAGTTTGATCTCCTTTTGTCCCTGTTTACTTGTGTTAGTTGTTTATATTCATCCTTTGTAGTTGGACCGAGTTTCCACTTTTTGTAGGACTCTTTTTTGAATTTTAGATCATTGAAGATCTCCTGGTAGTTTGAAGATCTCCCTTTATAGTTTCTCACAATCCTCTTTAATTTAAGTAATTGTGTGTCACCTGCAAAATTGTCACCTGGTTGTTCACCTACTTTTCCAGATCATTAATGAATATGTAAAATAACTCTAGTCCTAGTACAAATATGGGACGCATCCCCCGAGAACCTCATTCCACACTGGAAATATCATGTATTTCTTTATTTTCTAGCTCTTTAAACATTTTGTAATTTATAATAGAACTTCGCCTCTCACCACCAATTTACTTAGTTTCCTTAATAGCCTCTTGTGGGGGAATTCATCAAAAGAAATCTGTATCTACTGATTTTTCTTTATCTGTTATTCTGCTGAATCTATCAAATATTTATAACAGGCTGGATGAGGTATGATTTTCCTTTACAGAAGCTGTGCTGGTTTGCCTCTCTTCTGTCATATTATCTAGGTATCTTTTAAATCTCTTTAATTACTGTTTCAGCTACCTTACATAGACATGAAGTAAAGCACACTGGGCTGACATTCCCAGGGTCACCCTTAGCACCTTTTTAACAACAGATAAAACACTCACTATCCTTCAATATGGTAGATGACTTTAATGATTGAAAAGATATTTTTTGTTTGCAGCTCAGACACTCAGTAAAATTCTGAAGCTTTAATGGCTGAAGTTAAGTGCTTAAATCCATACTTAGGTGCATTTGAAAGCAATGAAGAGCCATAGTATGTCTTCATGATAACAATGCCAGTGAAATGTCATGTTCTATAATGTATAATGGGCCTTTAATGCTATATGACACCAGAACTTTATTTTGTGTATGTATAACTAAAACTAAGTGGTGGTTGCTCTTAATCCAAGTGCTTATTTTCCTAATGGATTTCTGCCTTTGAATAGCCAGAGGGATTATCCAGAGAATATGCCTACAGTGTGTTCTTCTGCCCCAATGGTAAGTTTGTGATTTGAATACAATATGACAAGGTTTGTTTTTTTCCACAATTTAAGTTATAAATAGAAACATGTTGCTTTACCCCTGGAAAAACTTCATTTGTTTTCCTCTTTTCAGTAGGAAAATCAGTAAAATTTATATCCCATCTATCGCTGATCGGTTTACAGCATGTACATCAAGCTATTGATATAAAGGGTCTTTCATACCTGGCTGGTTAAGTATGGATAATATTAATTGGCCAAATGCTATATGCAAATAAAAAGTGAACTTCCCTTTCTTTTTAAAACTGGCCAAGTGTTTTGCACAGTGGACCACAACTGTGGCTAAATTAGTCTGTAGTATATTTTTAGTTGATTTTTTTTAAATTCAGATCCAAAGTCAGAGTATCCCTTCTGTCTGATTCAGATAAATTGGATTTGGCTACAGTACATAATTATGATTTGGCTTCTGCTAAACATGGAGTCTTCTTGACCATTTAAATTGGGAATTGAGAAATCATGTATAGACTTCACAAGAAATATACCTGGATTGTTTGAACTAATAAGTCCTAATTCTATATAGGAAGGAATGCAAGAAAGTGGAGGTTAGGAAGAGACAGTCCTATCTACTCTGCTAGTTTGATTTGTGAGGCACTGGAGTGACAAATGCATGCTGATACATTATGCAACACAAAGCCCCATGTGTTTGAAGTTCTGTCTTGGGCTAAGTGGGTTTTTATTAACAATTTTGTGACCACCTAACTTAACATCAACATCTAATTCTGACAATATTCCATTATTTTTTTGACTAGAGAAAATTCACATTTCTACACCTAACAAATATGAGTACCAGTATATGCAGAAGCCTGCCCAGATGACTCATTTTGACATTGCAGTGAAAGCGCACAATGATGCTCATTTTGCCTTGTCCTCTGGCCCACATGACATGGCAGAGATGACTGAGATTGTCATTGGTGGGCATCAAAATGCTAAAACGTGGATTTCTACTAGTAAAATGGGTGAGCCAGTTGTCAGCATAGACACAACTGGCATCCTCTCTTGGGATGAATTCAGGAGCTTCTGGATCAGCTGGAAAAATGGAATTATTCAGGTAGTGAATTTGGCTGTGTGACAACAGCCTTATGGTCTCTTTATTCCTTAACCAGACTGAGAGTACTCTGAGTGTATATATTGCACATTTTCATTAGCCATGTTATAGAAAGAAAGAGCCTAATTTCTTTTCCTTTTCTATGTTAAATTTTTATTGGGCAGTTTATATGAGAGCACTTGATTGTATTTCAAAATGTTTTTCTTTGTCATGCAATGCCCTGGGCACCTCAGCTTTAAAAATTATTGTTATTAAGTGTATTAAAAGTATTTGCTCCTGGGGAACACAGGTCCAGCTGGTCAGTACTGATGGGAGACCAGTGGGAAATAACTTGCTGATATCTCCTTTATTTCCAATTAAATTCAGTGGAGTTTGGCTGGTTTATGTAATGTTCTCATGATGCAACTACAGGTTTAAGCCACTGACTTCAAGGGCACATACAATAGATTTCCAAATTTAACAAGAGAGGCAGTTTTGACTTGCATTTTCCTCCTGGAATTGGATGGTTTGCTTGTTCCTTTCAGGTTGGCCACGGTACTCAGATGCTAAATGAATCCATTATTGTGGAGTGGGCCATCCCCAAACAGCCCGAGGTGAAGTACATTGGCTTCTCCACAGGCTGGGGCTCAATGGGAGAGTTTAAAATCTGGAGAAAAGAAGAGACTGATGAAAATCACAATGAAGCATTTACTCTTGGAGTTCCCCACAATGTGATCCCTGGATCAGAAAGAGCTACTGCCTCAATAATAGGTACCAACTAAAAGGGGGAGGGGGTTAATAAAGATAGATGCTACAAGCTAATATTTAAAAGTTAATATGAACCAGGTAGGATAGTCATAACCACTATAATGAAAAGACTATCACTTTCTGGGATGTGGAATGGTTTGCCTTTCAGTTGCTGGTTTGAACCCAGTCGAGGTTGACAGTGACTGAAAGTTGACATCATCTGATGGTTCTTCAGTAGCCTCTATGGAAAGAGATGACAGTACCTGTTGGACATGTATGGACAAAATCATCACAATCACAAGCTGCACTAACCAGCTCTCTTGTTGATGGTCTTAGCTGGTTAGCCAAGGAGTTAATGAGCCCTGAAGACTGAAATTTCCTCTCTACTCCAAGGGAAAGCCTGCGTGGCTAAGACTGAGGATCTTTGGGGGTTCCAATTTTATATTAAGGTTTAATGTTCCTGTAAGTGTGTATCTGATGGAAACCAGTGGGCTTAATTGGGTTTGTGCCATTATAGTTGTGAGTAGAACCTTCATCAGCCATTCAGGTTCCTCCTTCCTCAGTTTTGTACATTTAGAAAATAAAATTAAACAATGAGACAACAGGGAGAGAGAAGTTAAATATAGTGTAGAGGTACTGAATGTGTGTCTCATTGTTTTAATCAGGCGATGTAATGGGCCCTACGCTTAACAACTTGGACAATCTTCTACGATTACCATTTGGATGTGGAGAGCAGAACATGATCCATTTTGCTCCCAATGTCTTTGTCCTAAAATATCTCCAGAAAACCAAACAACTCAGCCCTGAGGTGGAGAGCGAAGCCACAGATTACCTGGTGCAAGGTACTTCCTCAGACTCATAGGTCTTTTCTATCTACAGTCTATCAGTAGTCTAGGCCAACAGAGCATCTTACTAGTTTAACATTGTCCTGTCTAGCCTGAAATATCCTGAGTGATGGGGCTCACACCATTTCCCTATAGAGATTATCATATAGCCTCATAGATATCAGCCTATATTTTCCCTTCTTAATTACTCCTAGTTATACATTCTTTTACTCTCCTAAATATTTTCTTTCTCTCCTAGTTGTTTACAGCCTTCAGATACTTGTGCAAGTTTATTGTGTTTCCATTAGTCATTGCTTAGCCAAGCTGCATATATTTAGTTTTTTTAATCTTTTTCTAAATCAATCTTTCTAGCCCTCCAACCATTTCTGTTCTTTGAACTCCCTCCAATTTGTCAATATCTTCTTAGTCACAATTTGTCCAGAACCAAATTAGTATCCCAGGAGCAGTCATTCCAGAGCCATATGGAGAGGGTCTGTCCCCACCCTGTTCATTTCTGTGTGTGTGTAGCTTAAAGCAATCTGCTTTTTCAAGTGTTTTCTCACTCTGCATTCAAACAGGAAGGGTGGTTTGTACAGGATGGTTTGTAGCTACACAAAGCAAGGCTCCCAGGAACAGGGAAGAATTACAAGAAAATTATTAAAAACAAGAATGATCCACAAGGGGATGGACACGGGCTGCCTTGTGCATGACTCAGACAATAGCCATGTCATGGAATCATAGAATATCAGGGTCGGAAAGGACCTCAGAGATCATCTAGTCCAACCCCCTGCTCAAAGCAGGACCAATCCCCAGACATATTTTTACCCCAGTTCGCTAAATGGCCCCCTCAAGGATTGAGCTCACAACCCTGAATTTAGAAAGTCAAGGCTCAAACCACTGAGCTATCCCTCTCCCCAATTATATGTGACAGGGTTAACTGGGATTCCTCAGAAAAAGTAATCCATTCCGTGTACCCATCAGCAAGAGCCCTATGTTATTTGCCTTTAGGGACTGGGCCAGAATTATTTCACTTGGTAGTATGCTGTGCTCTCTGCTTGCCCTCAAAGTTAGAGCATTTTCTAATAGCCGAGCTCAGTTTCTCATTTTTAATAATATACAGTTTTAATTTACAACCTTTCAAGGGTTTGGGTTTCAAATTCAGCATGTTAATTTACCTCCACAGAGGAAATCCCACAAGGCTATAAACCTTCCTGTGCTCTCTGGGACCCTTGCCAAGTAACAGGTTCTGATGGAGAATGCCCTTGTCCTGCTTTATGAAGGCCTTTGCACCTTACTGAGCAAGAAAACTTTCTTTTGCCACTAAAATCCATCCATCAAAGACCAAAATCATAGAACTTATCTCTTGCAGTTCCCAGCTCCATTCCTTAACCCTCAGTGCTGTGCTGGGCTTCTTGGTAAAATTTTTACCTTACCACATCAGAGTTCTTAAAAACACAGATGAACTCTAGAGAGATGAAGTGTCTCATTTTTGCACCTCTCCAGACTGTAAAAAGGGATGCATAGAAAATGTAAGAACAAGCATTCATAAGAGCAAGCAAGATGTGAAATGGCTCAGGAGAGAGGTCTAACAAGCAAAGAAAAATAAATGTAAGAGTAACAGCCAAGGAAAGTGTAAGAAGAGTGACATACAGAAACTTACCACTGGCTGCCAGCAAAATGAATCTGAATTGATTGTTTCCAACATGACACAATCTGATGATGAAGAGATACAATTTACTGCTGAAAAGTATCTAAGGCTTATGTAGGGAAGATCTCACTATAAAAGAAAAGTCAAATTTAATGCGGCAGCTATTGCTGGTCTGAGAAGAACATCTTTGTTTGGTTTCTGAGTGTGAAAAGGCTTCACCTGCCTCCTGCAAGCTACAGAACTACTGAAGAATTCTGAAGGCAGTGACTTTTTGTAGTATTGCAGTGAATATGTGTATTGACTTAGCTGTCTAGATGCACAGAATTACAGGCCAAATCCTACCACCAGCTTGCCTTAGTCTCCTGTCTGTGTCTGCACTCAAAGTTGAGGTTGGTGGGTAGAATGGCTCCAGCCGTGGTTGGAGAGAAGTTTGTAAACCTCCTTGCCAACTCTGTGACCCCACTTATCATGGTAACGACTTTTTTCAGCAGAGTACCTTTTAGCCCAAATAGGCCAGTTTAAGCAGGGCTTGAATGCAGAACTTGTATCTGATGCGAACTTAGGCCTGGTCTACACCACAGTTAGGTTGATGAAAGGCAGCTTACCTCGACTTAACTATGTAAGCATCTATATTAAAATTTTGCTCCCGCCGACATAGCTACCCTGCTTCGCCGATTTAATAACTCCAGCTTCACGAGAGGCATAGAGTCAATGTCACTGTAGTTAGGTCACCAAAGTGTCAGACCATATCTAGACGTACAGCAATGCAGTGGTGCAGCTCTCCCTCCAGAATAAAAAAAAATCCAGCAAGTGTGTCGGCATGAGAAGCTCTCCCACCAACATAGCACTGTGCACACTGGCGCTTATGTCAGTGTACTTTATGGCACTCCGGGAGGTGGATTATTCACACCCCTGAGCGACATAATTTTTGCCTACATAAGTGATAGTGTAGACATAGCCTCAATGTAGATGTTGCGTTGCTTACATCAACTGTTACTGGCTTTCAGAAGCCATCTTACAATGCCCCGCATTGACGCGACGGTTGGTACAAGTGCTTGTGATGAGGACATTCACCGACCACTCATGGAGGATAGGTCCATCAATGGCTATTAGCCAGGATGGGCAGGGATGAAAAACCATGCTCTGAAGTGTCCCTAGCCTCTGTTTGCCAGAAGCTGGGAATGGGTGATGGGATTGATCAGAAACACCCTTCAGAGCTTGAAGACTCTTTCTTTTCCTGTTTTGGCCATTACTAATATAGAGCACTCCTAAATAAAACTAGATGCTCCACCCAATATTGAAGTCTTGGCATTCGGAGACTCATCACTTGCCAAGGTGACCTTGGGGTAAATGTGGTTACCTCAACCCCTGTTCTCAGAAGTATCTGTACTTTCCTCTGATTCTTTCATTTTCTTCACCGTTCCTGTTGTCCCATTAGGGCTTCACAAATAAAATAATGTAAACTTGGATTTATGTATTCAAATATTAATGTGATAACCCCAGATTCTGATTTTGGTTGCTCCCAGAGTCTCTCTCTTTCACCAAACTGGATTCTTCCCCTAAGGCTACTGTTGCATTATCCGTCTCTGAAACGAGGGGATTTTATTCTCCTACTTTTATCCATATATCCTCTGAACCCCCAGTCAAAGGTTTTTACTTTTTGAGCATAATTAACTTCTAGGAATTAATTTGTTTTCTATTTTACAAACTCACCCAGTTCTGCTCTCTCTAAAAGGGAAACTGGGGACAGCCACTGATAGGAGGTTGTACTGCTGCCTGTATCTGCAGAGGTCAGCAAAGCTACTTAGTCCCTGGAAATGAAAAATTAGTCCATTCTCATAAAGATGTCATGCAGCATGGAATAAAAAGTCTATTTGTGGGTCAGAGAATTAGCCAGGCTCCAAATGTCCCTGTGTCATATAGCCTCATACACGTTTGACACATCTCCATATCAGAAATGGCCATTCTGAAGGATTTAGATCCAATGGACATTTAAAATCCTTGCCAGAGTTACTGTGTATTGGGGTTTCCACATTAGAGACTTGGCCCAATTTTATTAGCACTGATGGTTCATGTGTACAAGGCAAGTAAGTTTGGTGAAAGATTAATTCCATCCATTATAGCTAAAATGCTAATCCATCTTTATCTTTGGCATTTGAAGGATATTCACATAGGGAGCACTTGTACATTAAGGTGACCTCTCTAAATGGATGCATCCTGAAATGGGCCCCCGGTATTTTCTCTTGACCTTCAGTATTTGACTTCACAATAACTGTTAGGTTAAAATGTGCCTTCTGTAAGACAGCCTCATCAACTACGAATGGTTCAAATAAGTTAAGACCCCAATGACTTAGCTATTGCATGTCTCAAGAAACTGCTTGCCAAGGTGATCAATCTTATTGTTCCCCAAGCTGACTTTTCAGCTCAGGAATTTTTCTCAACTAAAGGGAAGAGAAAGAAAGTTCTAATAAAAGATATGACTGACAAGTGCCATCCCATATATAGACATGCAAAGAGCCTCCAGATAGGCATGGAAAAGAGGAAGACAGCTCAGTCTTTGCCAGCTTCTTTATTACTTGACAAGTGGGAATGATTAAGAGAACACCCTCACTTCCTGTGGGATCAAGTCATGAAGATGGACTCAGTTGTTGCTGGGCACATCCCTTAAATATCAGCTTACCACCAGCTTGGACAGAGAGATCTATGTCCTGGTTTGATGTTATCATCCAGGGAATTAGCTCCTCAGCTGCATGATACTTCCTGTACAATAGGAGAGTGGTTGTGGATTGTTGTTTAAGCACAGATAATTTTTTTTAATGTTGCACTTTTATGCAGTAATGTCATAAATTAAACATTTCTAGTGGCCAGGGTGCAGGAACTGATCTTAATATTAACTATCCCAGGTGTCACGGACTTGCAGGTCATGCCCACTCATGGCCCTGTGCGGGGGGGGGGGGGGGGGGGGAGGGGGATGCCCCTTTCAGTGAGACAGCCCTTCTTGGGAGTCCACTCTCTCCTGGGGTTAGGCCCCTCCACCTACCACTTCTCTGAGACCTTAGCACATCTGTTTCTCAACATGGGCCCCCTCAGGGAGTCCACTTGCTCTGGACCCCCGGGGCCTCCACTCCCCGAAGGGGTTGATGCAACCCTGTTCTCTAGACTGGAGTGACTCTCAGCCAGCATAAAACACGAGGGTTTATTGAGCATTGAACACAGCACAGGAAACTCTCAGGGCTTCAGGCCTGCCCTCCCTCAGCACAGCACATCAAAGTCTGCCCTGCATCCAGGTGGACTCTGCCTGCTCCCCCTCTCCAGTCCAGAGCCCCCCTGCATCCCAGCTGGGCATCTGCTATCACCAACCCCAAGCCCTACCTCTGTCCATTGTCTTCTCTCCAGGTAAACAGGATTGTAAACTGGGCCTCCTCTCCTCTCTTCTGTCCTCTGGCCCTCTCTGGCTGATACCAGCTGGTTAGGTCACCGGGGTCCTCTCTTTGCAGCCTATTGTCCTCCCACTGGCCAGAACTGGCTGCAACTCCTGAGCTGGGTCTCTGGGTCGTCAGGTCACCAGTCGCTGGGGTGTCCATCCTCCAGGCCATCGGCTGGGGTCCCAAGTTCCTTTTCTGGTCCTCTATAACAACAAACTCCCTCTCCCCTCACCTCGTTAAACCAGTAACACCCAGGGACACTGAGTCCCACTCCTTCTGCATGCAAACCATTGGAAAAACAAGGAAAAAGAAGAAAATCCCCCACTTCGTCACACCAGGAACTCTTCATCCTAACCAGTTCTTGGATAAGTGTAGTGCTTAGTAAGAGGTTGTACCCTAGAGTTCCTTCCCGACTTTGAACTCTAGGGTACAGATGTGAGGACCTGCATGAAAGCCCCCTAAGCTTATTTCTACCAGCTTAGGTTAAAACTTGGTATTCTGCCACCACCAAGTGATTTAACAGGAAACGGGGAAAGGAGCACTTGAAGTTCCTCTTCCCCCCAAATATCCCCCAAGCCCTTATACCTCCTTTCCTGGGAAGGCTTGAGAATAATATCCTAAACAATTGGTTACAAAGTGGTCAAAGACCCGAACTCCTGGGTCTTTGGACAATGGAAAAATCAGTCAGGTTCTTAAAAGAAGGATTTTATTAAAAAGAAAAGGTAAAAATAATCTCTGTAAAATCAGAACGGGAAATAACTTTACAGGGTAATCAGATTCAGAGAGCCCAGAGGAACCCCCTCTAGCCTTAGTTTCAAAGTTACAGCAGAACAGGGATAAACCCTCTAGCAAAGGGAACATTCACAAGTTGAGAAAACAAAGATAAACTAATATGCCTTGCCTGGCTATTACTTACAAGTTGAAATATGAGAGACTTGTTCAGAAAGATTTGGAGAACATGGACTGAGGTCCGGTCCCTCTTAGTCCCAAGAGCGTACACCAAAACAAAGAGCACAAACAAAAGCCTTCCCCACCCCCAAGATTTGAAAGTATCTTGTCCCCTTATTGATCCTTTGGGTCAGGTGTCAGCCAGGCTACTTGAGCTTCTTAACCCTTTACAGGTAAAAGGATTTTGGTGCCTCTGGCCAGGAGGGATTTTATAGTATTGTGTACAAGAGGGCTGTTCCCTTCCCTTTATAGTTATGACAAGGCTAATAGAAGAAGTTATGTTTTGATCACTTGTCTTCAGGAGATGTATGGAGACTTATAAATACTAGCCCATAATAAGATTTAGTTAAGATCTATTACACACACACACAGGGTTGGCTCTACCATACACAGCAAAACAAGAGGTTGCCTTTGGCAGCAGAGTTCGCCATACCAGTGTTGGATGATCTGAGTCTTCATTCAGTTTAAACATTTGCTTTTCTAAGGCTACTTCTACACTACGCGCCGTTTCGGCGCGTTAAAATCGATTGCTCGGGGTTCGATATATCGCGTCTGGTCTAGACGGGATATATCGAACCCAGAGCGTGCTTAGATCGATTCCGGAACTCCACCAAAACAAACGGAGTTCCGGATTCGACATGGCGAGCCGTGCACATCGATCCCGCGCGGTGAAGACAGGTGAGTAAATCGATTTTAGATATTCGATTTCAGCTATGCTATTCTCGTAGCTGAAATTGCGTATCTAAAATCGATTTTCGCGCGTAGTCTAGACGGGGCCTAAGTTTCAAGGCTCCCACAATTCTTTTGTGATTTCCAGGTTACCAACGCCAGTTGACCTACAAGAGACAAGATGGTTCATACAGTGCTTTTGGCGAGAGGGACTCCTCAGGGAGTATGTGGTAAGTAAGTCGCTATTTAAAACAGAGTTAAAAATTCAATGTTTTCCAAATTTAAAAGGACATAATTGGCAAAAAGGACAATAACTTTCTAGCTTGTGTCACACATAGCAGAGAGTAAAAATAATATTTAATAGCTAGAAGCCTGCTAATGCTCTACAGCTAAGTGTTTTGTGATCCCACATTAGATGGGTTTTGAGGATCAGGGACTGTTAAGATGTTAGTTAATGCATGTCCCTTTAAGGTTCAAAAGCTGTAGTTTGGAATCAGATTCTGTGCCATAGAACTGCACAGGCAGTGCATGACCTCAGTAAGCACCTGCTTACTTGAGAACAGAACTCCACCCAGGCTGTATTGGGGAGATGGCAGGGCACCTCCTTCAGGGCAGGAGGGAGAGAATGGAACACATCTTTCAGTGGACTCCAGCTCCACCTGGACGGAACAGAACAGGATGGATGGATGGATTCCCCAGGAAACTTGTTGTGTTGGGGTAGTAGATGGAAGGTGTTCCAGTGTTCTCTAGAACCGCCCCATTCCCCAAGACTCTGCTTTACCTCAGTTAGCATTTACTTGACTAAGTGCAACACCTTAAACTAAAAAGTTTTCCATTTTGTTCATTTGCCTGCACTGTCACTCAATTTTTTCAGCTGCTCTGTATTTTCCTTTAGATTGACTTGCTCCATGAACTCATCTGAAAGGGAAGTAGAATTTCTGTGATGATGATGCTTAACTTTTTTAAAGATAATAAACTCTACTTTCATCTCAGAGCTGGCATCTCTTAGTCCCTAGATATAAAATATTGTAACACACAATTACTTAATACTTGAAAAATCCCCTGCCAGGAAGCCTGCCTCCTACCCTCCCATTCCTGTGGGGCTTGTAAAATGAGTGATTCAGTCTCCCAAAACCAGCTGGAGTTCACACTTTTTGCATGTCAGAGGTTTAGAATTCTAAAAGCACTTCTTCTCTCTCTGCTTAAATCCTAACGCTCTACAGAGACAGACTTTAGCAGTGGTTTGAATTTCCAGTTGTTTTATCATCAGTAAGTTATTAAAATAGGGGAAATTACAATATTTTTCTTCTTGTCCATCTAGTATTATATCCAAATTGGTAATTGTACGCGTCTTATTTCAAAAGCTTGAGTCAGGGAGCCGCTAAACACCTGTACAAGAGAAATTAAGTCCAGCCAATGACAATGTTGAGTCAAATTTTGGCTCTCTTTCTATTTATGATATCCTATGGCAGTGGGTTCCACAGGCTTAACTTGCTTTTTCTGTTGTTTTTTTGTTGTTGTTTTTAAATCTTTCTCACTTTAAAATATGCTGCCTTTGAATTTCATGCAGTGTCCCCTTGTTTCGTGTATTATCCAGAAGGGTAAATAGTGCCCAGTTTATCTTCTCTACAGTCTACCCCATTCTTTTTTTTATATTTCAATAGTGTCTCCTCTTTTAGATTTTTGAAACTATTCCCTAGATAGTGCTCTCTGTTCTTATTCTCAAGAACCTGCTGAATTTGTGTTTTCAGGCTAACAGCCTTTGTTCTCAAGTCCTTTGCGCAGTCTCGTGGGTTTATTTTCATCGATCCCAAGGAATTAACAGCTGCAAAGGACTGGATCATCCAGCACCAGAAGGAAGATGGCTCATTCCCTGCTATGGGTAGAATATTAAATAAGGACATCCAGGTAAAAATTCTAGAGACTTAGAATCATGCAATAAATGCATTTTTAGAATGTTACCAGGGTTGGAGGTAGTGTAATCTTATGGTTAATATGATTTTTGTGTTAAAGGGCTATGATCCTATGGGAAAGAAAATAAAGAGAAGTTTCAATAAAACAGTCTGCTAGGGTTAGCTATGTGCTACCCTTTGAGAATCCCACCATGGCACTTTGAAATTGCATCTCAACTATGAAGCTCAATGTCTCAGATGTGCTACCGGGCCATGGACCTGGCAGAAAGTTGCAAAGGGGAGTTGGGTTTCAGAACTATAGGCTCACCAAGTACAAATGTGAAAGGGTCCTATGGCCTTAGCCTTTCTCATGGTTCCAATTTATTCCCTGCTTGGCTTCCAAAGTCCTCCTATGCAGCGTGCTGCTGTCCAGTTTTCACCCAGTTGTTTTATGTTTATCATACTCCAGGGTGGAATCCATGGCAAGATCTCACTGACAGCATATGTGGTTGCAGCTCTGTTGGAGACGGGCATCACCTTTGAGGTAAAGGACTGAACAGCAGCCATTAAAATAGCTAAGAGTTTATTTCTTGTGCTGGGTTTTGAAAATTTCTTTTTTGTTGCTTGGCCTTGCCTTTTTTTGACCTGCAGAGACATTGTCAGCTGGTTCTGGAGGTGACAGACACCAGAGGCTGTGGTGGAGTCTTCCTGACTTATCTAAAGTGGAATGTCTCAAAATAATATTTTCTAAAGTTAGCCATGGAGATTCCTGCAACCTTGGATTGTCAGCTTGTGGCTTTTTCCAGAGGAGCAGAGCTACTCTCTCTAAATCCCCTCTAGCAGCAGGCAGTTGTCTCCACATAAGTTGCTGAGCAGCTCAGAAAGGCAGTGAACACACTAAATAGGGATTTGTCTCTCTGCTCCTCTTTGTCCTGATCCTAATACGTAAGTGTGCTGGCAGCCCCACCCACGTTCATGAACTCCACAGCCTGTGATTCCTCAATTAGGCTATTTAAAATTATCAAATGTCTTAGAAAAGAGTCACTTTCCTGTGATGTAGTGGAATGTAAACTGCAGCAAAATGTTCACCTTTGCTGTAATGCAATTTCCTGGTGCTTAATCCAAGGCATATGTGTGGAGAGCCACTGCTTTCTATCACTCCAGAAGGGTAGGAGGCAGCCAGATCTCAGTGAATAGATGTCTTGGATTGCCTGTTAAATTAATCCTGAATCCCCTGTACTGTGTTACCTTTGTTAAATTCAGAAGGGGAAGCTGATTTACTATCTGAAGAGTGTTCAGTTGGATGTGTGAATGAGTTAATGGTCCTCAGTCCAATTTCTGTTGGATAAATAGCTGGGTTCCGAAAACTACAGCCACAATTGCCTCGATTGCTGCTGGTTCTGGTAGATAGGCTGAAAATTGAATGCCCCTTGGAGACTGAACTCTCCTCTCACTTCCAAGAATAGGCATTTGCAGGGCAGTGTAAGAGCAGCATGTTCTTATTGATTTGTATTACAGTAGTGCCTACAACTCCACTGTGCAACAAACACCTGCCCCAAAAAGAGTACTGTCTAAATAGAAAGGCAAAAAGGGAAATAAAGACACAGAGAGGGGAAGTGACATGCCCCCAAGGTTGCACAGCAGATCAGTGGCAGAGCCAGGAACAGAAGCCCAGTCTCCTAACATTGACTCTTAATCCAGTGCCCTACCCACTAAACTATATGATCACCTCAAGTTTATAGAGCTGTTGCCTGTGCTGGACTTGTGTAGATAAATGGTGGATTTCACTGTCCCTTTCTGTCAAGCTGTCCCTACATTAGTAAAAAGAAAGACAAATATATCCCTGTCTCCTCATTCCAACAAAGAGGACAAGCTCTTATTGTTAATTAACTCTGGAAGCCTTCTGCCATATCACTCCCCAATGTGAACTGGGTCCCATTTGATTCATTTAGGTCTTGTATGAGCAAGGTTCTAAAGATTCATTTTATATATAATATAAAAAGTGTGGGGTTAGTGCAGGGTTGACCAGACTTTCCCAAACTGAGCCCCACATGGCCAACTTGCTAGGAGCTATAGAACTACAAAAACAAACAGATTGTCTCTTATGTTGAGGTACATGCAGTGTGCTAGTAGCCTGGTACCAGTGAGGTGGGGCTTCTGGGCTGCACTCTAGAATTCTGCAGGCTACACTCTGGCCATCCAGACTTCAAATACTGGACAAAGTGAGTTCCCCAAACCCTTCTGGAATCTCTGTAGATTGCATGTTGGAGTCTGCTACTGATCTCACACTCTCTCTGGAGCCTGTTCGTGATCAAAAGAGCTGAACCAAGCATTCCCTGTGGGGAGAGAATGATAATAAATATGTTTATGAATCTGATACCATGTGTCTCTGTAGAGAGAAAGCTCTGTTTAGTGTGTCTCGTTGATGTCCCCTACTCAAGACACATTGATTGCCTGTTCAGGCATAAAGCACTGTTTTTAAGAGGATTTTTAAGTGCCCAGAGGAGCCATGAGGATCTCTTCAGAAAACCTTTGTGACTGGTTCACAGATTCATAGATTCCTAGACTTAAGGTCAGAAGGGACCATTATGGTCATCTAGTCTGATTTCCTGCACAATGCAGGCTACAGAATCTCACCCACCCACTCCTGTAACAAACGCCTAACCTATGTCTGAGTTACTGAAGTCCTCCAATCGTGGTTTAAAGACCTTAAGGTGCAGAGAATCCTCCAGCAAGTTACCTGTGGCCCATGCTGCAGAGGAAGGCGAAAAACCTCCAGGGCCTCTGCCAATCTTCCCTGGAGGAAAATTCCTTCCCGACCTCAAATATGGCGATCAGTTAAACCCTGAGCATGTGGGCAAGACTAACCAGCCAGACACCAAGGAAAGAATTCTCTGTACTCAACGTGCTATAGAGCCGTGCTTTGCAAAGCTCTCAGAATAAGGGCCCAAGCCTGCAATGTGCTATGCACCCTTTATTCCTGTTAGACTCAGTGGGAGTTGAGGGCACTCAGCAGTGTGGAAGATCTGATCCTGAAAGTGCTAAAGGAGTAAGGCGCTACCCTCTCTGCTGCAACTCCCCTTTATAGATAGGGCAGGGTGGGATGTTCTCTCTAGGCCATTTGTAAGTCAGATAGCCCCAGAAATCCAAGTTTATGACAATCTGGTGGTTTTCCTAGGGGAGATCTGCAAGTGTTACTAATGATCTGAGCTAGGAAATGAGGAAGGAAGTAGGTAAAAGTCAAAGGGCAATTACATCAAATCCAATTAAATTATTTCTGTAAATTATTAGAGCCTTATTCCTGCATGGTGAGGTCATTGGGAGAGTTAGTAAAATATGTCTGCTGGCTAAGGTGATCTTGGGAATATTGGCCTTCATTATCATCAGGTATCTACTAGATGCTCTGGAGCAGGGGTAGGCGACCAATGGCACATATGCCGAAGGTGGCACGTGAGCTGGTTTTCAATGGCACTCACACTGCCCAGGTCCTGTCAACAGGTCTGGGGGGCTCTGCATTTTAATTGAATTTTAAATTAAGCTTCTTAAACATTTTAAAAGCCCTTATTTACTTTGGATACAACAATAGTTTAGTTATATATTATAGACTTATAGAAAGAGACTTAAAATGTTAAAATGTATTACTGGCACGCGGAAACTTAAATTAGAGTGAACAAATGAAGCCTTGGCACACCACTTCTGAAAGGTTGCTGACCCCTGCTCTGGAGTATCAGGGACCCAGTCAAATGTACTGCAGAGACTTCATTGCTATTAAATATCTCTGCTACCTGTGCTGAGTTCTACAGGGGAGTGAAGCCTCTTCAGCATTAGGGGAACAAATATGTCTCAGCAACATTAATGTCTGAATCTTTCTTACTGTGGTGTTTAGTCCCCATTTTTTTTAACCCTGGAGTCACAGCCCTACTTAGGGAAAGGAAGGGGCCAGTCGGTTCTGTACCACACAGAGCAAAGTGCATGTTCACACTGCTTCCCTAATGGGCACAAGGCCATGAGAAATGTAGCAATCTCAGCTCTGGAGATGCAGGTGCTAGTAATATGGCTGGTCTCTTTCCTGCTTCCCGCAATTTAGGAAGAAAAAGGAGCAGTTGCCAAAGCAAAACACTTCTTGGAGTCCAACTTGTATTCTGCAGAAGACCCCTACACCACAGCCCTGACTGCATATGCCCTGACTCTTCTGCACAGTCCATCTGCTGCAGTGATGTTGCGGAAAATGAACAGCATGGCCATTATGCAAGGTACTGTGTGCCTGAGGGTCAAGCTGGTATGCCCCTCAAATAACTTCTATTGGTCTGAGGCTTCTCAGACAATGTACTCAGTACAGGCCTCCCCAGGGCAGTTGTGAAAACAAGTTAACAGCATTTGCCAGCTAGAACAAGTTATCTCAGTTATCAGCCTGGGGAGGATATATCCTCTGAGATGAGGGCTTCCTCATAACGTGAATGGACCTTTATAACATAGTTCTCCTGATTCTCAGGATACAGGGCAAAGTCCTTCAGCTGCAGGCATTGGTTTGACTCCACCTTCCCTAGCTTCTAGCAGTATTGGTATGAGTGGCCTCTGCTGTGAGCAGTGTAAGTGCACCAGAGACTTTGCAGTGACACTGTGTGACATTTAGCATCCTTCTGTGATGCTACAAAACTTGATCAGTGAAACAAGATCTGATTCCACAGATGGCTCCTCAGAATGCAAAATTCAGCAGCCTGTCAGCATTAATCCTCTGTTTCCTTCCACCCCCAGCCAAAATAAATCCCTCTTTACAATTGTTGTTAACCATTGTGACAGACCCAGACTAGTGGGGTACAGGAGTCTGGTAGAGGGCAAATATACTGGTCACTGGATGAGTAGTTTTCTGTTCCCTGAGTGACCAGAGCAGGGGCTGCACTAGAGTAATCGGGAACCTGCTAGAACCAATTAAGACAGACAGGCTGATTCGATCACGTGCAGCCAATCAAGGTAGGCTAATCAGGGCACCTGGGTTTAAAAAGGAGCTCACTCTAGTCAGGTGAGGAGGAGTGGAAGTGTGTGAGAGCAGTGGTGGTGGTGGTGCGCGTGAGGACTAAGGAGTACAAGTGTTATCAGACACCAGGAGGAAGGTCCTGTGGTGAGGATAAAGAAGGTGTTTGGAGGAGGCTCTGGGGAAGTAGCTGCTGTCGTGCAGCTGTTACAAGAGGCACTATAGACAGCTGCAATCCACAGGACCCTGGGCTGGAACCTGGAGTAGAGGGTGGGTCTGGGTTCTCCCAACTCCTGATCAGACACAGGAGGAGTTGATCTAGACAGTGGGGAAGATCACTGAGGTGAGCAAATCTGCCAATAAGCCCAGGACCCACCAAGGTAGAGGAGGAACTTTGTCACAGCACCAACAATGTAGTTAGCACTGCATGTAACCCAGAGGAATTCACAGTCCCTGCCCCAAGGAGCTTACTCTGTAAATGGAGTGGTAGTGCAATACAGGAGGTGGTTTGGTTTCACAGCAAATATGTGGCAACAGAGTTTGATTCTCCCCATGTCTAGGGACTAGCTTTAACTTCTTTACTGCTTTACCATTCTAGATGGCTTTACACACTGGAGCTTAATGGGGACTCTGGTTACTGATGAAGATGCATTCATGGGATTTAATGATGGACTTTCTCAATCAGGTACCCCTGTTTGTGGTTATTTATGATACTCCTGTTGGGGGAAAGACTGGGATTATTCTCTGTTTTATATAACGCCTGCAGGGTGTTAACTGCTTTTCAGGTAGGTAAGAAGGGAAGGTCCCTGCCCCAAGGAGTTCACATTGTGAAGGCAAAGGAAATGGGGTGCAACAAAAATCCAGTGATTGTTAGCTGCATGTTTTTTATAATACACTCTAATGTCCCTTTCATCCTCCTTATGTCTATGTTGTTAACAATTCAAGACAGGAGAAGGAGAAGGCGGTTGCCAGACATTAAGAGAACTAGGAGGTGCAGAACCTGGTGTGGTCCATGCATTGCTGGCATTTCAGCCCATGTTGTCTCACCAGCTCTCCATACAGCTTCCAAGGAGATGATGAATAAAATGGAGGAGAGCATTGAGCCTTATGGGACTCCTCAAGGGAGGAGTCATTTGCCATGGGAAATTAGAAGTCAAATATACTTAATTTTACAGTAAGAGCTGTTTGGCCTGGGATTTTCAAAGGAGCCTAAGAGTGAGGTGCCCAGTTTCCATTGACAGTCAATGGGAGTTGGCTATCTAACTCCCTTAGTCTCCTTTGAATATGCCAGCATTAACTATTTAAAACCCCAGGCTCTACTATCAAGAGTAATCATTGAGCCAGGTCAAAAAAGACCATGGCTCTGCATGAAAAGTCCCATGATAGAGATGCAGAGTCAGCCATGCAGCTTGGGTGGCATGTAGGGGGAAAGAGAGACAGAGTAAATCTGTGCAGGGGCTAAAAGTCAAGCAGAAGGAGCTGTGATCTAATGTGCCAGAGGAAAGATTAGATTGGAAGCTGACACATGAGGCCCATTTTGGAAAATGCCTGATGTAATTTGTGTACAGACATTTTTCACTGCTTCATTTGTCTCTTTCTGTCTTGGACTCTCTAGAACCTAAAGATTTTTTTTTTAGCTTGTGAATCTACAGAGAGGTGATATCTAGCTCAGCCCAGTTTCCCTACACCAGATGTGAGTTTGATTGTTTTCGCTTTCAGTTGTATCTGCAGAAGTGGAAATGACAGCCTATGCACTGCTGACATACACGCTCCTGGGAGACGTGGCCTCTGCACTTCCAGTGGTTAAATGGCTGTCGCAGCAAAGAAATGCACTTGGAGGATTCTCATCCACTCAGGTGAATTCCTGTCAGCTTGTGTAATTTCAGTACAGAAATATGTGCCAATGCAAATTGACTGATTTGAGATTAATCTGGGATAGGTTTCACTCTAGAATCTAAGAGTCGTGCTAAATCCAGGGGCAGAGAATACATCACAGTACTCTTTATCATGCCCTTTGGGTTTGAACAGCATGGAGTGAACTTGAATTTCTCTGAGACTTCTGAGGGAGAAAGAGGTGCAGGGAGAAGGGGAATGAAGCAATTCCATTTACTGTTTAAGCAAGTGCAGAAGAAACCTGAGCTGTCAGATGCTAATGAGTGTACAGCACATTGCTACTTTATAAGATAGATGCTCCTTGGTTCTTCATTAACTGTCCTTTTTCTTCCCCAATCCCGTAGGATACATGTGTAGCTCTGCAGGCTCTGGCTGAATATGCCATTCTTTCTTATGTTGGAGGAGTCAACCTTACCATTTCCCTGGCTTCCACTAATTTAGACTATCAAGAGACTTTTGAGCTTAATAAGATGAATAAGAAGGTTCTCCAGACTGCAGTGGTAAGTGTATGCCTGAACAGATGCAACTTCCTCTGCTTTAATGTTACCAGTTTCCCAAAGCGACCTGAATTTGGGTTCTGTGTTGTAACTCATATAATTTCAGTGTGGGGGAATGGGCTGGACATTGTGAAGTCTCAAGATTTTCTGCCCAACCTCTGATGGGAGAAGCAGCAAATACTCAGTTATGAGAGCATTCTTCAGCATAACGGATGCCTGGTGTTTGGTTTGGGATAATTACCACTGGCTGCTTGCGTTTAAATATAGGGACTGAGGAAGAATCTACCATTTTTGTTCTGATTTTGTATGGTTGTATGTAAACTGGAATGCTCTCTCACATGGAGAGTAAAACCAAGGCTGAAATGTCTTAACTGTGGATTCTCTCATGCTTGTCCCTAGATCCCCAGCATTCCAACTGGGCTGTTCGTAAGTGCCAAGGGCGAAGGCTGCTGTCTGCTGCAGGTAAGAGTGCTGCTGGGCTGTGTAAAGAAGCTGAGAAGGTTACATTTAAACAGGCAAGACAGTCTATTAAACATTCATTTATTTCCAACCTCTTTCTCCCCGCCCCCCAGTGATGAATTGGCATGGAGAGCCAACAAATAATCCTCTCTAAGCCTTTGCTATGTCTGTTTCTCATGTCTCAAGGAGGGTGGTACATGAGGGTGTGACCGAAAGTGACTGGAGTGACATTTGAAAGTGAATATTTAGACAATGTCAGGGAATACTTCCTGACAGGGAGATGTCAAGCTATGGTATAGTTTTATAAGAACAGCCATACTAGCCAGATCCATCTAGCCAGTATCCTGTCTTCTGACAGTGGCCAATGCCAGGTTCCCCAGAGGGAGTGAACAGAACAGGTAATAATTGATCCGTTCCCTGTCACCCATTCCCAACTCTCTCAAACAGAGGCTAGGGACACCATCCCTGACCATTCTGGCTAATAGCTATTGATGGACCTATCCTCCATGAATTTTTCAAGTTCTTTTTAGAACCCTGTTATAATCTTCGCCTTCACAACATCCTCTGGAAAAGAGTTCCACAGGCTGACTGTGTGTTGTGTGAAGAAATACTTCCTTTTGTTTGTTTTTTAAACATGATGCCTATTACTTTCATTTGGTGACCCCTAGTTCTTGTGTTATGAGAGAGAGTAAATAACACTTGCTCCACACCTGTTATGATTTTATAGACCTCTATCATATCCCCCCTTAGTCATCTCTTTTCCATACTGAAAAGTCCCAGTCTTATTAATCTCTCCTCATATGGAAGCCATTCCATACCCCTAATCATTTTTGTTGCCATTTTCTGAACCTTTTCAAATTCCAGTATAAGATTATAAGAAATTCTCTTGGGTAAAATCTCCCATCTGTAGACATTCGTGTAGGTTTGGCAGTTGGAATGTCATTGTGAGCAGTGGTGTTACTGATGCAGGATGTTACTAGTAAATTGCTCGAGGTCCCCCACAAAATGTATGAGAGTCTGGTCTCTGCTCTCGTCTCTCTCTGGAAGAGTCTGGTGATGCTGCAGGGTCTAAATGACGCTTTTAGTGCTTCACAGTCAATGGCACTACAACCAGACCTGATTTTCCCCCCCGCCCCTCTTTGCTCCAGATTGATGTCACTTACAATGTGCCTGACCCTGTTGCTAAAGCAGCTTTCCAGCTTCTGGTTAACCTGAAAGAGCCCAAATCAGAGTGTCATCAGCAAACTCAGCACCCCCTACGGCCCCTCTCTCCAGATGAGAATCACTCAGAGGCCTCCCACAGAGATCGGGCACTGGTGGATGATGATGACCCGGCTTCTGATCAAGATCACCAGGAATACAAAGTGATCCTGGAGACGTGCACTAGGTAGTGAAATCTCTTTATTTCCTTCAACATGGCTCTCTGTACAGGTTGGCTAGGCTTGTTATCAGCAGATCCTGCCACTAGTCCTTCCATTGCAAACCATTCCCAGATGTTTTTCCAGTGAGAATTGCATCCTGTCCCTACATCTATGGGGGTTTATAATGTGTTTTGATGGGATAAGTACTGTTATACTATTCTTGCTGTGTTGTTCTTGTCTAAGATCCAGTAAGACAGAACAGCTCAGGTTTTACTTGTCCTAGTAGTCTCACTCAAATTGCTCAGGTGTTGAAGCCAGAATAACAGGTAAGATAGCTTGTGTCTGAGGCACTCATTAACAAATACTAAGTGTTAAGAGTTGCAAATAAAGATAGGCAGGGAGGGTTTATTATTCGAATGGTTCCATTAATAATTTAAACTGATTCAATGGGAAACATGATTAAGACACTTTTAATCTGTATTTTTATTTTTTGCCTCTTCTCCCACTCTACCCCTTTGAAACTAATGTGTGTTCTTACTTAAATGACTTTACCTCCCTAGAGTGTGCACATCGGTTTGTTCTCGCAGTATGCCCATGAGAGCTGGGCTGTGCATACCTCCTTGATATTGTATGGTTACCCATGAGTGCTTGGTTGCTGGCTTTGATATTTTTAGTTTTTAAACGCTTTCGAGAGGAGGAAAAACATGCACAAAGAATTTACCAATTTTTGTATAGAAAGGAGGTGACACTTGGAGACTACTGGCTCTGATTAAGCCTTTATATATTGTCTCTTACAAAACCTGAAGAAAACAGACTAAACCATCTCATTACATCAGGTGCAAAAGAAAAAGTTCCAGAACATTTTCCACAGCTATATTAATGAAAGATTCCTTAGAAACCTAAAAGAGTTAGGTAATCCCAGTTAGGTAATTCTACATGAAACATGGCCATGGTTCTATAAATATTATTGACTTTTCTCTGATTTAATGTTTATTTGAGTTGCTCAGGCTAGTCTGTTCAGTTTTGGATACAAACTCTAACAAAGGATGCTGGTTGCCATGGTATCAGTTTGGAATCCAATTTCTGATATGGCTCTGTAGTCACTATGGTAACAGTGCAGTCTGTGAGATTATTTGGGTGACATGGTTCCCCAGAGCTGACTATTTATCTGCTTGATTCTTGTTAAAGAATGTTAGAAATTAGTTAGAAAAAATGTCTGGAGTGATACCAACACACACTGGTTTTAGTCCGTAGAACTCAATGTTTTGTGAAGGCTGTCAGCAGCCTTATCCCCATTTTATTGATGGGGAAACTGAGGTATGAGAGAGGCTTACCTGTAGTGTTACACTGAGTGAGTTGCAGGGACAGGAAATAGAACCTCCCTTTCTGACTCTTTCCTGTGCTGAATCAACCAGACTTTCACCCCAAGCTTGAAATCCTGCCCCTATTGTCAACAGATTGCTTTGCTTTGGTTTTGAGGAGGTTGTGTTAGGGCAGACTGAAAGGAAGGGAAGCCCAGAGCAAGAGTGAGGAGGCATTTACAAATGTCAAAGTGCACAGCAGATAAAACTGAAAATTCCCCAATTCTTCATAAGTCTCTTGCATTTCCATTTCCAATATGCCAGGTGCTGGGGTTCTAGCAGTTAAAGAATTATCTGGTCTGGATGCCCTAAATCGCAGCAGCCGCACATTCCCATTGCTATGATGAGGCAATGAGTGACTGTCTGTGCTTCCCTGTCTGCTGCCACCTCCTCCCTGCCAAAGAGTTAAACACAGATACTGGATACAGTCCTGAAAACAATCTGTCAGAGTGACTCCAAACAAAGAGAGGACTCTGTCATCTCTAAGCTCACCAAACCCTTCTTTCTGGCTTTTATGCTATGTTGTTGGCAGTCATGATGTTAATGAATGCCAAGGACCCATTAAATCCCCAGGTCTGGCCCCACATAGACTTATATTTAACAGGCCAGCTTTATGCCTCCCTCTAGCAGAAATGTCTGAGTGGCAATCAGCTCAGGTCTTACTGCCCCTTGCACCTTCCACTGCCACATTTTGCTGGGGACCCTGAAAATTGTCTGGCCAGTTCTGTGTAACCACAAGAGCCTGTCCAGGTTCTTTAGTAAACTCTTCTTAGCTCAGGTTTTCACCTGCTGCTTTGCCTTCCTGGCACTGGGAGCTGTGGGTTTATAGTCAGTGGAAGAAGGGGGCATTTCTCAGTCCTGTTGAATTAACTGGTATCTGTGTAACTGCACCAGTATCTTACCAGATAGAGTGGTTCCAGCGCCAGCTCTGCTTTGCACTCATGCAGCACATTTGTGTCAGGGATTTGCACTAGTGTTGCTACATCACGTGGTTACTTAATGTCGGCAGGCCCTGACTCTGCTATTGCATGAATATCTTGTGGGGAGGCAAGTTTGAAAGGTTCTTCATCTGTTCATTGAAGATGTCTAACTAAGGAGACTGCGTTGCATCAACACAACCTTCCTTCTGTCATTTCTGAAACTTCTGCCATGGGAATTGCTGGAGCAAAGACAGAAATTTGAGAGGAAGCCCAGCCTGCGGAGATCGAAGTCTTAGACAACAAACAAAAGCAAATGAGATCTTCCCTCCCCCTGAGTCTCCCAGTGAAGGTGCTCTTTAACTTCCCTTGTAGAGCTTGAACGGATGGCCTTTATAAGGATAGCAATGGGAATGCATCAAGCTGGAGTTCTTACACAAGAGGGAAATTGTTTATTTTGAGGAGCCAAGTGCTCAGATGGCGTTCTTGGGACATTTCCTTTTTGGGGTGACTGAATATATGGATTTAGAGAAAAGAGTGCTCTACTGGAACAGGAAATGCCACTTTCTCTTTGAGGAGTTAGCTGGGTCTAAATCAGTCATCTTGTTGCAATAGTGCCACTGCTTCCATGCAGTGAGGAATTGAAATCAATGAGCATCTGCCCTGTTTGTATCATACAATGGATTGGAAGGATTCTCTTCCATCTGCTTGTGTTTCCTCATAGAAATATGACGAATGACAAGCTTTTTTTCCCCCCTGACTTTGCTGGAGGCCTCATTGGTGTTGCAGAGGATGATGTGCATAGTGAGCTCTCACGTTATTTGAACAAGTGAGAGTGTTTGACTGTAAGCTCTTTGGAGCAGGAACCATCTTTTTCTTCTTCGAGTGATTGCTCATATCCATTCCAGTAGGTGTACGTGCCGCGCGTGCACGTTCGTCGGAAGACTTTTACCCTAGCAACTCCAGTGGGCCGGCAGGTCGCCCCCTAGAGTGGCGCCGCCATAGTGGGTAATATAT
>NC_133779.1:43175861-43350060 GCF_003597395.2 Chelonoidis abingdonii
ATATATTACCCGCTATGGCGGCGCCACTCTAGGTGGCGACCTGCCGGCCCGCTGGAGTTGCTAGGGTAAAAGTCTTCTGACGAACGTGCATGCGCGGCGCGTACACCTACTGGAATGGATATGAGCAACACATCTCGAAGAACAACAGTTACAAAGGTGAGTAACCGTGTTTTCTTTTTCTGTGTTTGTACAGCACCTAGTACAACAGAGTCCTGGTTCATGGCTCATGCTCCTGGATACTACAGTAGTACAAATAATTATTAATAATAATCATAATAACAAAGACACTCTCTTCCCTATTCATTGAAATGAACTGGATGTTTACAAAATACCAATTTTAACTAGACTAAAAATCTTCCCTTCCACATTGTGCATTTTTTGCTCTTTTTGTGATGATAGGTCCCTAATTCTCTAGTCACCATAGAGTCCCCCAGAGTAGACAGGATCCAAATTCATAAGATAAAAAGCAAAGGGGAAAAAAACACACCCATTTGCTTTCCCCTCTGCAGTCACCTTTAAGATGTAGCTCAGTGTTTCAGTTCAGCCCCTTGGTTTACTGGGCTTCAGCACTTCCCCTCAAATGAATTTTAGCCAACAGTGTCTTCATCTTGGAACAAGGTTTCCTAACTAACTGTTCATAGAAAGTTCTGGATAAGCAAGATTGGCTGGCTTGGGACCAGGTAATGGGATATGAATTCCTTTAACCCTAATTAACCACTTCCAGCCCCAAAGGCCATGTTGGGGAAAGGCCATTTGCCGTCTTACGTGTCCTCATCTCACTTGGCACTAATCAGTATCATCATTGGCACACACAGCAGAGAAGTCAAGGACTAAACTGGCTATGGAGGCTTAATCAGCCTGTCACCTCTGCTGGGGAAAGCACTTTGGCAGTGGGGAAGCTGGCATTGCCTCTGTCCATGTCCTACCTGTTCTTTTCTAACCATGGGACTCGCTCTCTAAGGATATGCCTACACAGCAAAAAGCAAAACAAAACCTATGGCAGCAAGTCTCAGAGCCTAGGTCAGCTGACTCTGGCTCATGGGTGTTGTGTGACGGGTAAAAACAGCAGTGTAGATGTTCTTGATTGTACTAAAACCTGGGGACGTAGACCCTCCCCCCTCGCTGGTTTCAGAGCCCAGGCTCCAGCCTGAGTGGGAGTGTCTACAAGGCTATTTTTAGCATCATAGCGCAAGACCAAATCAGTTGATGTACACTCTAGAACTTGCTGCTGCAGGGCTGTTTTTTGGCTTGGTCTGGGTTTTTTTGCTGTGTAGATGTGCTCTTAGGCACTTTTCATGTATATCACATTGAGCCCAGTGTGTCTCTGCATTTCCTTTAAGATATGGCCATGCTATTTTATTTACAGAGCCGCAGATAAAGTCCAGAGACTTGCAGTTTGTTTGTGACACTCAGTAAGGGCTTCGGATTGTATCATGAAGTTGGGCAAGTGGTGACCCTCAGGCTGAATTATTCCATGTAGAGGTGGCTGAATTTCTATCTTGTCCAGGGTAACAAGACATCACAAGTGCTATGGGCATTATCTGAAGCAAGTCTGTATATTTTCTTTTAATTACCCATTACCATGATATCTAAGTCCAGGGCTGGGGAGAGAGTTTCAGAGGCCCAGTTAGTGCCTACGATGCCCCCCATCCACAAAAGTAGGTCTGTACAGAGCTGCTGCATGTCTGAGCTACCTTTCTGCATTGTTTCTTGTTTGTAATATACATCGCACATGTGCCAAGGTCACCAATCCAGGCACTACTCTTTCCAGGGCTGGCTTTAGGCCGATTCCCCAGAATTGGGCCCCACGCCTAAGAGGGCCCTGCGCCTTAGGCGCCTTTTTGAATTTTCTTTTTATTCATCTGGTGGTGGTCCACTCCGGGGGTCTTCAGTGGCATTTTGGCAGCGGGGATGGGGGGGGTGTTGTTCTGGAGGTCTTCGGTGGCATTTTGGCAGTGGGGGGTCCTTCGGTGCCACGGAAGACCCAGAGCAGACCCCCCACCACTGAAGTGCCATCAAAGCCCCAGACTGCTGCCAGGTATTCGACTCGGGCCCCGCAGTTGTTAAAGCCAGCCCTGGCTCTTTCTTATGCCTTAACCCATTCCCAGCAGCCCACTGGAGGGAGAAGCAGAAGTATTTCCTCCCACAAGGGGCCATTTTCCTCTGTCAGCAGTGCACTTGCCCAGTGATGTCCAATTAGTCTAGTGGCCCCATGATAGACTGTATCCTTCTCCTCATCCTCTTCTGCCTGCCTTCCCACATCTCTGTGCTCTCTGGTCTGCACTTAATTTTTGGCTAGCAAAAGCAGAGAGGACTACGATGTGGATGTGACTATCCAATTTGTATGCATGTATCATGTCTGTATCTAAAGTTAGGAATATGGACTATGTAACAACTACAACTGGAGGTGTATTGGGAAGACACCCACCAGAGGAGAAGGCCATCAAATTTGATGTGCCATCAGGAAGGAACAACAAAACCATGAAGATACTAATCTCTCCCTCCTGGGAGGCATGGGGCTCAGAGGGGGGAATTAACTGTGACACTACTTGGTCAGATGGTCTTGTCACCTTATACTGAATATTACCTGGGACTTTTTGTAACTTTCCACTGGAAGGGAAAGAGGTGGGGGCAAGTTTGGGAAACAAAGGATTCCCACCTTATGTAAATCCTATTTAAGGGTGGGAAGGAAAGCAAACGGGACTCCTCTCCATGGCCTGTTTGCCCAAGAAGAGTGCTAAAGCCACCTGAAGGGAAGACGGCGGTGGGGGGGAGTCCAGACTGAGACAGGGGTCCAGTCTGAAAAATATAATTGGAATTCTGAACCACAGAAACTCTGCAGACTGACTAAAATAATATTTAGGGTAAGAAATAACATTTTATAACCTTAAGTATATTGATCTTAGCTTGCGTACTTTGTTTTATTTGCGCAGTAATCTGCTTTGTTCTGTCATCTTAGATTCACTTAAAATTCACCTTTTGTAGTTAATAAAGCTGTACAAATATTTCCATACAGTGCAAGACAGTCGTATTTTTGGGGTTTGTCTCCCAAAAGGGGTGGGCATGTGAGTGCTGGGGGAGGGAGCCCTCTCGCACAGAGATGACTTCAGCCTGTGTCTGCAGCAGGGCGTGGCTCTACCTGTGTGTGTGCTGCAAGAGGCCAGAGACCCTAATTCAGCACAGCAGGGAGAGGGAACCCAGGTTGATTGTCCAGGGGAGGTTCAGTTAAACCCCAGCATATCAGATGGCATCCCAGAAGTGGGGTCCAACCTGTCACAAGGAGCATTTATAAAACTAAAGAGAATGTGGCTTTTAGCAAGCCCTTCATTTGGGATTAGATATCCTTTTCTCTTAGACCCCGGGTGTAACTTTTATTTGAAAGCTTCTGTTTCAAGTCTGCTTCATCCTCAGCTGCTCCAGGTATGGTTTTAACTCAGGTCCTGACTTTATCCTCTCTTTTTATTCCCTCTGGGAAGGTGGCTTCATTTGGGATCGTCAAACATGGCTGTCTTGGAGGTGCCCTTGTTCTCAGGTTTCCGAGCAGATATTGAGAGCCTGGAGCAGGTAAGATGTTGTGATCAGAGTGCAGAGCATGTGCTTAGGGGTTGGCCTTGGCTCTTTCATTACCAGGGATTCCCTTTGAAGTGCTTGTGGAGGTAAATGCCATATTATGTGAGAAGAGATCTAATTAAAATCAGAGGGTTGGAGATTTCAGTTGTCAGAAAATATTTATCTGAAGTGGGGAAACAGATGTTCTGAGTAAGATTAACAAATTTACCTAAGTCAGCCAAATAAGCCTTTATTACTGTGCATAGTTTATGGTAATTAAATGAGACTCATTTGGAAAAGCTGAAGTGAAACTGTGCTCCAACAGGAGCTGTTTATAGCTTCTTAGGGGCTGTATTAGTTTCAACATCTGGATTCTATTTCATTGGAGGCTCTGTGTCTTGGAATCTTTTTTTCTGGGAGAACATCATGTTTATTGCAAGCTAAACTGAGGTGGACAGAATGTGCCTCTTGCCCAGCCAGCCCTCTAGAAGGGAGGAACTACAATCTTCAGGTTCACTTTAGGCTTTGTTGCAGCATTACACTGTTTTCATTGCTTTTTTATATTGTTAGTGATGCTTTATCTGAAGAGAGAGAAGAAACTAACATGCTATTGCTGAGAAACAGCAAAAGAACTCATCAGGAATTTCTCTATACAACAGACCTCTTCTTTTAATGGCCTTGTCTTTTCTGTGGAGGGAGAAAGCTGTGTTCATAACCCAAGTTAACTAACAAGGTACAATTCTAATGAAGACAAAGCAGTTTAATTTGACTTACTAACTCACATGAAGACTACATACTGCCTTGTCTTCACTAGGATTGTACCTCAAGTTAGTTAACTTGAGCTGAGACTGCACCTCTTCCCCCCACAGTGAAGATGAAGCCATTATGTGCATCTTCAGAGGGCTGTAGTTTGAGTCAAAACTTGCCCTCAGATACTTGCACAACTGTCAGTGAAGCCAGTGAGATTGTTTTGTTGTGTTTTTTTGTTTTTGTTTTTAGTATCTGAGAATAGAATTTGACCTCTTATGCATTCGGGGAGCATGGACACTTGTTTTTGTGCAGATATATGTGCTATAATGCATGCAGCATTTACTTTAAAAGAAAATGGGGATTCCAAGGGTGCACACACTTGTATCCTGCTACCCATATTTACAAAACCTTTTCCAATCTGCTGTGTTTTTAAATATGCATTTGAAAATTTAATTTTTCTTTCACTTACCGGCTAATTCCTGAGTCTGGGATTCTCTTGTTGCAGGGAAAAAGTGGTACAATCATAAATGCCTAAAGCAGAGTAGAACATGCAGGAAAACCCAGGTCAGATTGTGGGGAACCCTAGAGTCCTTGCTATAGAGATAGTAATGTTGAACCTCTCCTGCTTCTTTTTTTACAGACTGCAGAGGATGTGTGGGTAATACATATGTTGTCTATAGGTAATAGGAGGCTGCATATCAGTATAAGGAAATATCACCAACAGGAGTCTTCCATATTGCTGTGTGGAAGATAGTGAGGAAATAACTGAGGGGCCTATGCTGGTCTTGGTTTACGTTTGGATTACTTCCTGTGGAAGTGCTCTAAGTAAAGGCAAAAGGATATGGGTGGAAAACTGGCTTAGGAACAGGAGACTCAGGGCAGCTTTAGAACAGATAGAAACATTCCCAGCTGGAATCACTGTCAAGACCTCTTCTCTATTAGCCAGAGGGATGTATGATGAATAGGTGAGCTGATACTGTTCTGAAAGGAGGCTATTACTTTGAAGGAGGCACATACAGATCAATGGAGAGAATACCAGCTGTGAAGGGCAAATGGAGTTGCTGGGCTTTGTCTCCTTGCAGAAGAGGAGGCTCTGAGGTTTCAAAAATAATGGAAGGGACTGATTGTTGCTAATGATAAATTGTTCACACTGGAGAGGTGATCAAACACCAGGAGTGAACTGCAAGCACTCCTCTGCTGGACAGAATTGCGTTACACAAATGGGACTAAATCTTTGGAATATGTTACTGAAAAAGGCAATCAAAGCAAATAGTATAAAAGAGTCTGAGAGAGGTCCAGGAAAAGCAAGGAGTGAAATACTAGGAAGCACTGGCATATTGGGCTAAGAAGCCAACCCCAGGGGCTGCTTATATTCTTGGTAGGGCCTGATGCAGCTGAAGAAGCAGTAAGAGCTCTCAGGACCCAGGACACACTGTGTTGTCCTAACCTATACCTCCCCACAGCACAGGAACATTGGAATGAGCCGCAGGGATGGATTTTCCTCTTGGGGTTTTCAGGTGCTGACACTTTTTTTTTTTTTTTTTTTGAGACTTCAAGGTTTGTGTTAGTTAATCCTAGAATGGTTTTGGCCTAGAGAATTGTGTTCTAATATTAGACTTTCATGGCTGTGCCAGCCAGGTGTTTCTCTAATACATGGAGGGTATGAATTATTGAGGTTTGTTCTGCACACACTATAGATCAAGAGCTTTAAAGTAGGAACAATTCCACTCCTGAACAGAGGGCCAGCGCAGGGCCTGTTCAGTATACACATCATCAAGACTTAATGGTTCATGCTGGCACGCTGCTCAGGGTGAATTTCACTCATTCTGAATAAAGCCAGCTTTACTAGTAGTTTTTATGTGTGGGTTAATGCCAGAGTGTTTGTACCATGATCTAGGACAGGGGTTTTCAAGCTTTTTCTAAGACTCCACCAACAAGTTATAAAAACTTCATGGCCTGCTTACGCCACAACAACTTTTTTCTACATATAAAGCCCACAGCCAGCATTAGGGAGTTGCAAACAAGATGTGGTGTCCAGCCCTAGGCACCAAGGGGCCCCAAAGATAAATTGTAGATTGCCACGTATTCGCAGGGGCGAAAGGAAATGCAGGCCTGTTATTTACCAGGCTGCACGTGGCAACAGACTATATAGGTAAGAGATGCAAGGAGAGTATGGGTCACGAGGCAGACTGCAGACACACACACACACAACTAAAATCAATCAATTTAAAATTTTATTGGGGATAGTTACAAGGGGTAAGAGAGCAGCTTATGATTAGCTAATAGAGTTAACAAAACCTAAAACACACAATGCCTAAAATATCTACTAACAATATTTACAAACAAAATGCAGCATTTAGTAATAACTGATACTTACAAATACAAACCAACACATCACGACCGGCAAACGTAGAAGCTCTATTTGAAACACGTGAGCTGAGAGAGAGGCTTCGAGGTGATCAGGCTCGGTTACGGCATACACGGCATACACGGGATACACGGGACACGTTTTCTCCTCTCTCTGCCTGCACATGGCAGGGCAACCCCTAAAATACCCACTATGACATCACAGAAGTGTCATAGTGGACAGACCCCAAAACCTGTGTGTGTTCGCCTCTGATTGGCACAAGCAATGTTTACACCAAATAGGGGAGCAGGTGCCAAAAGGTCTGGCTTCGCCCCCAAAAGGTGAGGTAACGCATATTGTTGTAGAATGGGTCCAATACTGAATGACAAAAGAAGAGGCCAGGGCAATACCGGTCTGGCAAGTGATACAGGATGCAGACAGGAACCCATTCTAACAATAAAGCCCACAGCCAGCATTAGGGAGTTGCAAACAAGATGTGGTGTCCAGCCCTAGGCACCAAGGGGCCCCAAAGATAAATTGCCCAGGCTTTGACCTTAGACCCAGGTTGCAGAGTTCAGGGCCCTAGTCTTCAGCCCTGCATGGAGGGGCTTCAGCTTTCTGCCCTGGGCCCCAGCAAATCTAACACTGGCCCTGCTTGATGGACTCACTGAAAGCTGGTCGCAGCCCGCCGGGAGGCCCTGGACCTTTGGTTGAGAACCACTGATCTAGGAATCGGGAACTCCTGAGGTTTTAATCCCAGTTCCCCCATGGATTCACTGTGTGATCTTAGCTGGTCACTTCTCTCTGTGCCCCAATATCCTTCATCTGCTAACTGTTCTATTCAGCACCCGGGTGCTTTAATGATGGATGAGTCAGAAGGGCCTTAGCCTTTCAGTGAGTGGTCATAAAAAGCTTTGGGCACTGCACCACAAATCTGCCACAGAATATTTGAGACAGGTGCGACCTCAGGGATTTGGGTGTCCCATTTAGCCAATGTTGAGGTGCCGCAGGCCTCCTTTCCAAATGCTGACTTGCATCCTGGGGGACAGAACAGAACAACACGGAACATATCCAAGCCAGAGTAGAGAAGGGGTCAAAGACTGACCCACACTGGATGTATTGTTAAATGCACATGATGCTTCCCAGATATTAATGTGAGTTTAAATCCCTCCCCTGTCACAGCTGAATGATCTCTCCAACACATTAGGCACAAACAGGCATTTCCCAAGCACTGGGCACACAAGTCTGTCTTTGCTTCCTCCCTATAAACAAATGTTTGTGGTGGCCTTTCCCATCTCCCTTTATCTGATCTCCCCTGTTCCCAGTGCCCCCAGAGTTTCTGTTAGGGAGGGGAGTCAGGAAAGGATCTCAGTTCACCAGTGGTCTGGTTTTTTGTTTGTTTTTTTTTGGGGGTGGAGGGAGGGTTGTGCCCTTTAAGACTCTGGTTCCATAGAGTAACAGAATTTTCTTTCCCCATTGCTTGGGGTGCGGGGGGAGAGTGAACCCTTGGAGCACCCAGAACATGCATCATCTATGCTGAGAGAGATTTAACTCCCTGCAGCTCCATCCTCTTGCCTTTGGAAGCGGCACTGCGATTTGCAAGTTCTTATTGCCCAGGAGCTGATTCAGATTCAACCAGTCTGCAAGTTCTGTGAACCAAACGCTCTGCAGACAGCACTCCTTCCTGTCTGGTGAAAAAGTTGTTTGTATGGGAAAAGGTGCTGAGCAGTCCATTCCCAGAGTCCTCTGTGGGGCTGCAGCTGAGTGATTCCCACTGGAGATAATAGGAGTCATTCAGCTAGAAGATATAACTCCTTCAGGAGCAGTTTGCAAAGGTCTGTGGCCCAGCCTCCCTTTCTGCAGGTGCAATTTGCACCCACAAAAATGAACTGTAGGTGGAGATCTCAATTCACACCTGTAGCACTTGGAGGCATTGCACAGATATGCACTTGCAGTTCAGTTGTGACACGAAATGTGCATGCAAATTGTGCCTACAAAAGGAGGCTGCTCTTTTTAACACACAGCCCCAAATGTGCCTCTCATTTACACCACTTTATTTGTCATTAGAGACCCAAGACATTTCTATCTATATGTTTTCTTGCTGCTCCCACTCTCTCCCCCATCCCATGCACTCACCACCATGTTCTAGGGGTTTTTATAAATCAGGTTTCCTCATTAGGTGTTTGCACTCATAAGGGAATAGTGTGCACAGAGGGGATTCCCACAGAGCTCTAGGGATGGTGATGGTTAATGAAGAGGCAGCCCCCCTTACTGTGTAGCCACAAATCCTCCTAATAGTGCTTGGTGTCGACAAGGTCGGGGTCACCACAGGCTGGCATATGAAACTTCACCAAAAAAATGCAACTTTAGCTGAGCAGAGCATTTGCCGGTGGCGCCAGTCTCACCGAGCCCTCATAAAAGAACTGTCTGCAGCCCTCCATAGCTGAGTAATAACAGCCACCACCAGGCCCCTAAAATTATACGGACAAATTAAATTGGCCCTTTCCATATTGTGTGGGACTTAAACACATGTTCCTTTTCTTGTTATAGTAATAGCAGGAAGCTGTGTGCAGGGTTTTACAGCTCTGAGCAGCACACTAAAGAAATTCACAGCTAAAAATATTAGTAGCAGGTTGGGTGAATTACAGTGCATGTGCTTTTAGCCCCACATTGTATCTCTTAACAACTAATAATAATGCCTTGCCCTCCTCTCCATTGGGTGTTAATCCTGGGTTCTCAAAGCACTTTGGGATTAGTATTTTAAGAGTTGTATGAAAAATACTGTTTTCATATCACAAATGGGTCAACAAAGAGGTTAAGGGAGTTGCCTAAAATCACATAGAGCACAGCTGGGAATAGAACCCAAGCATCCAGGCTTCTTCTAATCCACTGGACATCACGCCAGTGGATTTAATAGGAATCTAATTAGAAATGGTTTTAAAAACCTATAGAATTTAATAGGGAGCAAGACCCTTTCTATGGACCTTTGAGGTATCCTATAGCATTCTGTAGTAGCGATATAATTATCTGTTTCTGTGGAATTCATTCAATAGTCATGTTATTTTCTGATAAATTCTCTTGAACTTTTCCATAAGGGTAGTAATCCTGCTGCACTCACAGCACAGGGAGAACAGCTCTGGAGACACTGATGAACACCAGATGAAGTGGATTTCAGGGAGCCAGCACTGTAGGTGTGGGTCTTGCTCTGAAATCCCCAGTGTGTGCAGATCATCACAGTACAGTAATTGATGAGCATGTGCAGAATAAGCATAGGTGCCTGACTAAAACAATGTGTACTGTGATTCCTTGTGGCTCCAGAGGTAGAGAAGGTGAATAGTAGGGGCTTGGCCTGACCTCCTTATCTCAAGGGAGGGTGCCAAGGACTTTTTCAGATGGCTGCTCTTTTCAAATGTAAGGATTAATTTTCCTGGCAGAAGAATGTTTTGAGTTGTTTGAGCTAGCAGCAATGGTGGGAGGGGGCCTTTAATACCCAGTGCAGTCCATCAGCATAATTCCCTGGCAGACTGAGGAAGTGTAAACAAGAGACTGCACTCTAGCAAGTGTTTTGGGGTGCCTCGGGTCCTGCTTGAGCCTTGGTACTGAAAATAATTCAGGAGCTACTCAGTTAGATTATGGATGAAATATTAGATGAGTTCCTGTGGGGATAAGCATGGCCCCCAGTAACTAGCAAGTGCTGCACCGTAACATGTTGCACCTCACAGGACACTTCACACCATAGACAGATCGCATCAGAAAAACACAAACTTAATTTCCTCCTGTGACCCTGATTGCTGCACCACCACCACCTCATCCTCCGAGGTAATTTTCCAACAGAGAGAAGTTGTGTTTTCTTTAGGTTCTGATCAGGTGTTTCCTAAGCACTTTGAAAGCTTTGTTTTTCTGTTGACTGCAAAATATTTTCCATGATATGAGTTTATGATAAACCTCTTAATTTCCTTCCAGTTATTAATGAACAAGCAAACTGGATTAAAAAGATATGAAGTTGATGGAAGAAAAATCCTTTTTTATTTTGATGAGGTAATGACTTTGTGTATGACTTTATTATTTTTCTATGTTAGGATAAGGAGGGTGAAATGATCAGTGGATCAGGCTTAAATAAAACAATAACGAATACTTTGGCTTTGGTAGCTCCTTTTAGATGAGGATCTCAGTACAAACTTTAATTGGCAAGCCTCATGAACCCCTTCTGAGGCAGGCAGCCATAATGCCACATTTTTGGCAGTAGACTAAGGCACAAAAGATGGAGGTGACTTGCCCCAGACCATACAGGAGGTCAAAATAGATCCCAGTTCCCTTAGGTTCCAATCCTATGCTTTAACCACAAGATAATCTGACATTAAAGCACCATTAGAATCACCAAAAGGACTATTTAAAAAAGGACCTTTACTCGCCGGTCCATTTGCACTGAGTATTCAGAGTCGGACCTGCAAATCAGTGCACACCTGGGAGAGGGAGCTGGTGTCTTTTCTGCCTTGCTCATAAGCAACAGAATCTTTAACTAAATTCCATTTGCAGAACAGTTTATGACTGATGATGCTGATGCACAAGCCAGAGAATGCAGCTTGGGTTTCAGCTGCCAGGCTGAGTTTGTGTCGCCAACACACTGCCCCCAGTGCAGGATGTGCCTTACACAGAACTCAGCTGGACCTGTATCTTATTTATCTATCTATCTATGCCACACTTGTCTCAGCACAGTAAACAGCTTGGTATTGGAAGGTACCTTGGTTAGTGCAGGTATCTAGCAGAGTGAGAGTTGAGTTAAATGGTGCACACTGTATAGCAGTAAGCAGTTGGCTTACTCTACTGACTTATAGATTTGCAGACTATGTTAAACTAAAACTCTTGTGCCCTTTGTGCAGATTCCTAGCCAGTGCATGACCTGTGTAAAATTTCAAGCCTTCAGAGAGTATGTAGTTGGGAAAACTGCCCCTGTCCCCATCAAAGTGTATGATTACTATGAACCAGGTATGTGCTGTTTGTCTTTGGATTTTGCTAGTGCTAAAGCCCTAGCCGCACGGCTTGTTTATAATTTGTCATTCTTGCTGCTCTGTAGCTTTTGAAGCGACTCGTTTCTACAATGTGAGTGAAAACAGCCCCCTGGCTCGGGAGCTCTGTGATGGGCCAACGTGCAATGAGGTGGAAAGCTCAGCCAACCACTGGGTTGGTAAGTTGCAGCAAAGATGAGCTGACAATCTCTGAAAGTGGAATCCAAAAGGTGTATAGCTTGGGAATTCAGAACTGAGAATGGAGGCTTTAAAAAGAGATTTATTTCAATGTCTAGAGGCTTCAGTAGTGGGTAGTTTTTAAATGCCTGTGATGAGCATAGAAATGACTACAGTAAATCAGACCAGTGATGCATTTAATTTGGTCTTCTGTCACCATCAGTAGCTAGTACATATTGCTTCAGAAGAGCAAGTAATGTACAATTATGGAATAATCTTCTAATGAAGGAAGTTTCCTCCTGATCTGTCAGTTATTGGTTGGATTATGCACTGAAAATGAAGCCTTATGTCCCTTATAATTTTCTTAATCTTTTATCTTAATTGTGGTTGCTGCTATTATTCATTCATATAAACGTTGCGATTTTTTATCGTAAGGTCTTGACCTCAGTAACAGCTTTGGCAGAGAGTTCCACAAGTTAATTATGTAGCAAGACAGAGTAGTTTCATGTGTCCGCCATTGACAATAACTTCTTCCAAGACTACTATTTCTTTGTCTCGTGTGATGCACAAATTGGTGTGTGGGGGGAGGAGGGGGGCAGATGTACTGTATACAGAGATGAAGTATTACAGCCATTGCTGCTCTTCCAGAGCGGCTGGTCTATTCCCACAGCTTCAGTAAATTCATAAACTCCTGTTGAGAAGCTGAACGGAATTTTTATTACAGTCTAGGAAGCACAAGGAAAAAAACTATAAAAATATCCTCTTCCCTCTGCTTCTGATGTTCCTGCTTCCATTTCAGGTTTTGTTCACTCTGGGCCGTGCAACAATGTTTTTGGCTGTTTAGAAGATGAGTATTTTGAGCAGTGCATGTGCTCCCGGGACTGTGGCTATGATGGGGAGCCAGTGTGTGGATCAGATGGGATAATTTATCAGAACCATTGCCAGATGGAGGTAGCATCCTGCAGGAATAATACAAGGATAGAGCAGATCCCTATGTCTCAATGTTCTGCCTGTAAGTTCCATTCAGATTCCTGTTCTGGTGTTACAAGTTAGCCAAGGCAGTCCACAACCTCTCCTGAACAAAGTCTGCTGATTAAATTGTCTGTGGACAAGTGGAGGATTTGAACTGTGTCTCCAAAAGTGAAAAGGTAGCTCCCTGTCCTGCTACACATGAGCTGGTCCTTGCATTTGGTAGAGTTAGCAGTTTCCTGCTGTGGTGAAGTGGTCACAGTTGGGTTTGCATATCTCAAGGACAAAAGAACCAGTCAAAAAGAACCTCAAGAAATTTCAGTGGCTCCTTTTTATATTCATCCAGAGTGATGTCTCCAGATATAAATGAGCCCTGTGAGAGATCTCTGAAAGATTTCCCATGTGCTTTCATCAGGTGCAGTGTGGCAATTTGATGAACTGTGCTGGATGATGGGTAGGGCACTGTGAAAATCGTGGTTTCATGGACTGCACAGAAATCCCCAAATTAGCCCAATACTGTGATTTTGTTCTCCAACAGTGAGGAAGCAGAGATGGATACCCCTGCTTCTACCTCCCCACTGAGGCTACAGCTGCTCATGGGGCATTAGCAGGCCACGCCCATGCTAGAGGCGGGCAGGGAAGTGGTGGGGGTGATGGGCAGGTGGGTGTTCTCAACAATGGGCAGGGTGATGAACGCCACCTGGATGAGCAGAGAGAGCCAACTGTGTGTAGATTCAACCACATGGTGCCATCTGGTCTGGCCCAGTCCTGCCTGGGCAAAGGATCAGGGCTTGGCTCGCTTCACCCTCAGCACTAGCTACCAACTGCTGCTTCCTGTATGCCCAGCGGGGAGAGCGGGTCAGCACTGACAACATGGCAATTAGGAGCCCTGGCCTGGCCCACTTCACTGTGGCCCCTGCAGGCCTGGAGGAGAGACATAGGGTTACTAACCCTTCAGGATTGTCCTGGACTCTCCAGGAATTAAAGATTAATCTTTAATTAAAGATTAAGTATTATGATGAAACCTCCTGGAATATATCCAGTTGGAGTTGGCAACCCTAGAGAGACACCACTGTGCCAGCTGGCTAGGAGCTGAGGTGGATCCATCCCACCAGCCCTATCCCCTTAGGGCAGGGCCCCCTCACACCGTGACAACCCCCTCCCCGCCACACACACCTGCTTGTGTTCTACGTGGTGGCGGTGCTGAATACTGTGCTGGTCACAGTGTGGGGATTGATTCCAGTCTCAGCTCCTTTCCAGATGGCACTGAGGTGTCTCCCCAAGGGCTGTGAGGGCCACAGCAGGGCAGAGAGGAAGCAGCAGGGGCGACCTGGGCCAGAATGAGCCAGGCTCCAATCCCTGCCGTGGGCTGGGCTGGGCTGGCACCATGGGGTTCATCTGCACATGCTGAGCTGGCTCTCACTCCACACCCAGGTGGTGTTCCTCACCTTGGTTTGTTAGTGAGACATCCTGTTGTCGTCTCTACACTCCATAGGTTAGGGCTGGCCCGCTAACTGTCCACAAGCAGCCACAGCCTCAGAGAGGAAGCAGAAATGGAAATTTCCACTGCCAACTCCCCTCTGGTGGAAAATTGCAACAGTTCGGGGTGGACTTGGCAGCCATGCATATTCTGTGAAATTTGAACATTTACCCAGACACTGCCTTCAATTTAAAAAAAAAAATCCAGAACTTTCTCCGCCCTTAATCATGGGGAACTGAAACATTTTATAGCAGTTCTGTAACCAACATTGTGGCAATTGTATCATTTTCTTCTACAGCCAAGAATTTGCCAGAAGAAAGAGAAACACATTTCCATGCAATTGAGCTGCCTAGCATTCAGCTAACTCCTGCAGGTATTGTCTTGTCTTTAGATTGATCTAAGACCCCTTTTTCTTTGAGTTTAAAGCTGATCACTAAGAATAAGTGACTCAAGTAATTTTTTTGCATTTTGCAAAAAAAAAAGCAAAAACTAGGTAGAAAATCTGAAAGTTAGAAAAAGCAAGAAGGTAGGAGAATTTAAGCCAAATGAATGCACGAATGTGAGCCTAGCTCTTCTTGTCCTGTTTTGAAAAAATGAACATGTGCTGTGTGCTGCCTCCAGTGCACATGGGAGCCTGAGATTTAATGGCAGCTAGTTATGTATGGAGAGGGGCAGGTGAATGCCAAACCCTGGGATATGGGGAGCTTGTATTAAGCAGCTGTCATAGCATCTCATTAGCACTGTTAAACTGAAAACTTCCCATTTGAGATCAGACTGGTGTAGTTTGTCCTAGCAAATGAGTCAGGGGGACCTGGTGCCAGCTGGACCATTTGCAGGAACCCTGTAGATTGCAGCTGAATCAAATTTATCCTTAACTATTCTGTTAAACTTTTCAGATGGCTGCTCTAATCCTGTTATTAAAGCCTCTATCTGGGGTAAATGGCCTTAAGTGCAAGGTGAAGGGGAGTGAGAAGGAGCTGCCAGTTTACTGGGTTTGAATGAATTGAGGAAGCTGGCTGCTCATTTCAGTTGGTGCTTTTATTTAGGGGAAGTCCCCCCCCGCCCCCCCAAGATTCATATGTCAAACTTGCTCAGGAGTTACAATAAATCTTGTGAGGAAGCATTGGAGGTGGGTCAATAGAGTAGTTGTTTCACAGCATTTCTAGTAAATAAACGGGACTGGATTTTTCCTGGTTGCTTTCCACTCAACAATTCTTCCTTGGGCTCAAACTCCCCCAACAAATCAGCAAAACAAATAGTTTCTGTAGAGTCAGAAGTAAATAGACAGAAGCTGTGTCCCCCTCCCTCTTCCATGTTCTCCTGACACTGAGGCTCAGACCAGAATATATGCAGCCCTCTCGTGTTCCCTGCCCTTCCTTCCTCTGCTCAGCAAAAGCTACTGGGCAGCCTTTCAAAATATATAAACATGGTGGATATTCTGTTTTGAGTGTTCCCACAGGTGACCTCACCTGGGGAGTTGCAAACTGATATAGTCAGTGTGTGTCATGCTCTCGCTCTTGCGCGCTCTTTCTCTCTCTCTCTCTCTCTCTCTCTGGATTTCGGTAGTGCATAAATCAATTGATTCTCCATAAGAGTAAGTGAGATGGATGCTTGTGTTTTTCTAAGCCATGTAAATCTGGTCTGCTCTGTATCTTTCTTCCAATTGCATCTGAATCCTTTAAAACATTCACACAAGGAAAAACCACTGAAACATATTCTATTTAATGGCAAAGAAAAACAACTATGTTAATGCAGAGTTAAGGTTCCTTGATGGTATGTTATTGCTTTGCAGAATACTGTGTTGAGCAAAATTCAGACTTTTGAAAACCAAGAAATGCCCCAATATGCCCCATTAACACATACCTTTACTCTGATAACCCCACAGTTGCTGAAAGGTACAAGTTCTTCATCTCCTTTCACAGCCCATTTACTCTCACCCACAAGACACCATCTATTGAAGGACAAAAAAGGCGGGTGGGAACATAGCCCCTGCTACCTACCTTTTTTCTGGTCCCTTGGAGCTGGCAGTAGCCAATGGGAATTATTTGCACTCCATGTGCAGTCAGTGTGTTAGTCATATCTACACAAAATGGTGGAGGCAGTGGTAGAGTCTCCTTGGTTTGTTTATTTGGCATATGCAAGCCAATCAAGCCAAGCCCAGCATTCTTATCAGCAGTATTAAAGGCACAAAGATCTCTAGGAAGTTGAGTCATTTTGCAGTCCTCAACAATTGTCATGGTTTGTGGCTGCCCACATTGACACAGTGGACTGTGTTGAAAACACCACCAAAATTCTGCAGCAGCACAAATTCAATTTCTCTTGTACAAAACTGGTTCAGAATCATTGTCTGGAACTTGTTTGATAGGTTGACCGAGTGTTGTAATCCTCGAATTCCATCTGCTCATTGGATCATCCATTTCTTCAGACTGCAGACAAGCTGCAACTGGTTACTTTCGGGAGATGCGTCATGAATGCTAACCCATTGTCCCTCATCTCATTGGTAAAAGTGTCTCTGTGATATGAGGACATGTGTGGATTGCTTTGAGGCATGTAACAGAGCTGTGATTTATGATATGACAAGATATGTTTTGGACTCTGATGCATGTGAGCAGAAGGAAGAGCTGCATGTATATCTTCGGGATCCAGTATTCTTCATTTCATTGCAGAATTGTCTGTTATATAATTAGCAGGGGAAGGGATTTTATTACAAAGAGTATTGTCAGTAGTGAGCTGCGGTGTGAGAACATTATAAACATTTGTTATCTGCATGAACTCCAGGTAATATGAGTGTAGTTGGTGTCAGGTGAAGCTGTACTAAATAGTGCAGGCAGTAGTTAACTCTGCTTGGTAAAGGTGTGTTTGCGAGATCTGTGGACTACTTTGAGGTGTGTGACAGAGCTATGATTGTGATGAGAGGAGATCTATGTTTTGCATCCTCTTGTATGTGAAGAAGGGAAGAAATAAGTGTGCACCTTCAGGATGCAGTATGCATCATTTCTTTGCAAAATTTTGGAGAATTTGTCAGTAGCAGGGCACAAGGCTTTTATTACAAAGGATATTGTCAGCAGTGAGGTGAAATATAAAAGGACTCTTATGCTTTAATTATGAGTAAGTGAAAGTGTAGGTTGATATGGTATCCTGTGAGTAAATGGCTGTGAAGTGGTTCATAAATTGTACCTGTGTGGCATTCTTTCTGGTGAATTGGACATGTGTGAGTGTAAACCAGGATGTGGACCCCCTGCATCTTATAGTCACATTAACCTTTCATACTATGTGCTGTGTATATATTGAGACATTGCTTGAAGGGTGCACCAGGAAGGTGGCATAGGCAACCTTTTTTTGTTTTGTTTTTTGTTTTTCCTTTTTATCCTTTAGTAGTGTTAGGTAGAATCCTGTGGCTGAGAATAACAGGTTGTAAAAGAAGATGAAGAGCTTGTACATTTCAGCAACTGTTGGGTTAGTAGAGTAAAAGGTATATGTGTCTACAGGGCAAATTGGTGCAATGCTGAAAGAGGGCAGAGTTAAGGGTGCATGGGCCTCATGCCTCACTCACCTGAGCCAACAACCTCTTTCCTCTGCCCTGCCTCTCATCTGCCTTTATTCCCCCTCTCCTCACTGCAGCCCCAAACCCTTATCCCTCTATTCCCCTACTCCTCTGCCCCCTAATACTCCTCTCCTCCCAGGAAGCATTCACATGTCTGATTTTTTTTTCTCCTGAATACTTTGATTACATTCATCCCAAAATAAAACTGCCACCCGTGACTCTCACATTATAGCGACTTCTGGCCACTCTGTCCAAAATTCCTTTTCTTTTGGGGAGAGGATGGGGCGCTTGTGATTCACGTATCCTAAGTTGTGTTACTGGAAGGGTTAGTGCAGAGCCATCAGTCTCAACGAGGTCTGTGACTCATCAAGTCAATAAAAACAACAGGAGTACTTGTGGCACCTTAGAGACTAACAAATTTATTTCAGCATGAGCTTTTGTGAGCTACAGCTCACTTCTTCGGACGTATCTGAAGAAGTGAGCTGTAGCTCACGGAAGCTCATGCTGAAATAAATTTATTAGTCTCTAAGGTGCTACAAGTACTGCTGTTCTTTTTGAGGATACAGACTAACACGACTGCTACTCTGAAACCTATCAAGTCAATAGTACCTCTCAGTTTAACAGTGCAAGGCAGCAGAAGGAAACCATTTTTGGGAACACCTGTAACTCAGATGCCCCTTGACCAAATGACCCCAAATTTGGATTACTAATGTTACCCCATGCCACAGTGAGACACACCAAATTTCAAAGTAATCCAAGTAATCATTTAGATTTTAGAGCACTTACAAGAGTTGAGATTTAAAACATCAGATGGTGGGAAACCCTCTAGCTGTTTTTCTGCATTGGTGTATGCAGACTGTAAAAAATGTATATTTTTTTAAATATCATTCTCAATTTGGGTCCCCCAGAGTTTTAGTGAGTGCCTTGCTTTACCTTGGGTAAAACCTAGTGGATTTTGATCCACATCAGTGCAATAGTTTGGCCTCTAACTCAGAGGCAGTGCTAGCTCATTGGGGCCCTAAACAGGAATATTTTTGGGACCCCTCACCACAACACATCATAAAAAGTGAATAGGCGGCCCCCTTGAGCTGCTTGGGGCCCTAAGAAATTGCTTGGTTTGCTTATGCCTAGTGCTGGCTCTGTTCTAACTCTCCACAAAAAAATCAGCCTAAAAACTTTTTTGAAAAATGGCTATATTTTGGGTACTTATATCTCTGCAACTCCTAGATCTAATGACTCCTAGTTTGGGTCACTAGTCATACTCTGCACTCTCCTGAGACAAACCAATTCTAAAAGGATCTAAGCATGTTGATTTTTGGAGGACTTAGGTTGACCTTTATACAAAAGTTGTGACACAACTTTAGCTATAGTGACATTGCTGTGTCACTATACTACTGACAAAGGTACTGCTGGCCACATGATCTATAGACTAAGGCAAAAGTGGTGGTCTGTTGTGCCAAGTGTCTGATTTATTTGAATGTCTAAAATGTGCACCCCTCTGCTCACCATAGGCACAGGTACATTAAAACACAAACAATTGCGTCTGACTGTGTCACAGGATCTCCAGGTGCCTTGGTTATTCCAGTAAGAAGCAGGAAGCTCCTGGAAAGCACTGAGCTGTCATGGCAGAGCGAACGTTTTAAAATAAAACAAGCTAAATCCTGCTTCGGGAAAAGCAAATAGCATGTGACTCTAAATAATCCACTGGGCTCATCTTAGGTCAGCCAACCAACCACGCATTAAGTTAAACAAGTGAATGAATCCCTCCTTATCCCCCTTCCCCCAGTCCCATTTGGGCTCATTGGTTTGTTAGTGATGAAGGATGTGATTGGTTTAAGTCGGTTCAGGTGCTGTGGGGCTCTAGTGCAAGTTCAGATGATCCGTGTCTAAATCTGTGATTTCCTAAAGGGATTTAAAACTCCAGGAGCCAAATCAAGTTTCAGGTGGGTAGGGGAGAATGGACTCAGTACAGACTTAATCACCAGGAAGTGCCATTTTATTGCAGAGCTTCGTGGCGTTTATATTATCTGCAGTCCTTGTGCATTTGCTGTATCGCTTGTGCAGACTCCATTTGGCCCTGAGTGATAATTTCACTATTAGCATTTGACTGTGTTACCACAGCGATAGAAACAATGTGACCCAATTCCCTGTCAGCTCATTTGGTGGGGAACTTGGAAATGTACTTGGGCTCACTCTGGCAAAGGTACTTACAGGAGTACAGTCCCATTCACATCAGTGGAATTCCTGATGTGGTAACAGCTGCTTACATGAGTACGATCGTCCCCTCAATAAACCCATCAGCTGCACTACCCCAGCAAATGTGTGGTCTTGAGAAGCCAGAGAATGAGTTCCTGTGCATCACCAGATCCTGTCTTGTGTAGTAACTGTCCCAAGCCATGGAGCTGATGCTAATAATGTGATAGGACCAGGGTTGTTGTTCTGCTATGTTTTAGAAAAGAAATGTGTTTGCAGACTGGCGCACATGAATAGATGGATCATCCCTGCCTCACAGATATTTTCTCTTATGTTGGAGAAAATTGCAAGAATTGTCTGGGGTAGGCATTAGGGAATGACATTCACACTTGAATCACCTTACTTCCCTCAGGGAACTGCTGACAAATTGGACCGTAGGAAGAAAATCTAAATGAACAGCATGAATCCGCCAAGACCCGCCTAACCTTCCATGCTCCATTAGTGTGTCCTGTCCCTCAGCTCCCTGCCATATACTCTTTTATTTTAAAATGTAATCTCTTTGCGTCAGGGTCGTTGTTGCAAACCTGGCTGTAAGTACCTAGCATCCATTTCTGGCTGACTGGTTTTTCTACGTTGCTTGTCACGTTGATGTAAAGTAAGTAACAAGGGTAGTTCTATGAGTCCCAGGGGTCCCCTGCCTCTGCAGCTCTGACCCTCCTTCTGCTGGAGCTGGGCTGTCTGGGGCTGCTTCCAAAGCCCACTGATGCCGCTATAAAACCTCCCAGCCCCAGGTGCTGAAGACACTGCCTCTCAGCCAGCTCCAGAGTTCAGGAATGAAGTCGGCTCCCCATGGAGCCACACCATGACACCAGCTGGCTGGAACATTCTTTGCAGGCGCACTAACTGGTTAGGATTGATTGGGTTGGCCAGGGGCCACTTTTTACTTTCATCCCATCAGTGTGCAGCAAACATTGGCTGAGGCACAAACATTTGGAGATGAGGGAGCAGTTTGTGTGTAACAGGAAACATTGGCCTTTCATCTTTGCTTTGAATTGAATGCTGCATTCCTAGGAGGAGTGAGTACTGTGATCTTAATTCCATCTCTGGTGGACAGCACTCATCTATTCATAGAACGATCTCATGATCTGGCAGGTTCTCCTATGGAGGAGGTCAAGAAAGAGTGAGCGTGGAGACTGATTCTCCTTTCAGGGAAGTGGTCCCTTGCCTTTGGGCTGAGCATGCTGCTGGGAGAGTGTGGAAGGTGGTAGGAAAAGGCCTTCAAGATTGTTATTTCTGGAGTACAAACATTTTTCAAAGGCCTTGGAGAGAGGGTTCCTGTTAAATAAAACAAAATATTCTTCTTCGAGTGCTTGCTCATATCCATTCCAGTTAGGTGTGCGCGCACCGCGTGCACGTTCGTCGGAGAAACTTTTACCCTAGCAACACTCGGTGGGCCGGCAGGTCGCCCCCTGGAGTGGCACCAGACCTGATATATACCCTGCCGGCCCGACGCTCCTCAGTTCCTTCTTACCGCCCGTGTCAGTCGTTGGAACAGTGGAGCGCAGCTTAGCTGATCTCCACCTCCCGATTCACTCGTGCTTTAGCTTCTTAGTGTACATAGTTTTCTTTAGTTCTTTATTAATTACTGTTAGTATAGTTGTAGTTAGTGTATATAGTTTAAGAGGATCGGGGGTTCGCCCCTTCTCCTCCCCCGGCACCAGGGCCCATGCCCGGTTCACCGGGCTTCAAGCCCTGTGTGACCTGCCGCCGACCGATGACCACAGGAGACCCGCACGACTCCTGTTCAAAGTGCCTTGGCGAGGGCCATCTGTCAGACAAGTGCCGTATTTGTAAGGCGTTCAAGCCCCGGACCAGAAAAGAGCGGGACTCTCGCCTAAAACAACTCTTGATGGAGGCAGCTCTAACTCCTCCATCCTCGGCACCATCTCCGGCACTGGGAACAAGTGCTTCATCCGTTCCTGCACCGGCGAAGATGCCTCGGCACCTCCCGTCACCGGCCCAGTCCTCCAGCCGGCGCCGCTCACTCTCCCCGATGAGCAAGAAACTCCAGGCTCCTGCGGTACCTTCAGTCACACCGCAGTTAGAGCGCAGCTCCAGGTCGGATCGCCCGGCACCGCCTGCTTCTGCACCGTCGATTGCGGCCTCTCAGAAGCCATCGAGTCCGGTGCTGACCAGCTCCCCGGCCCACGCTGTGGTAGAGCTCGTCATACCGTCCACGCCGGAGACCTTCTCCACTGCGCGGTACCTCATAGCTCTTACAGAGCCTGAGCTGCCTCAACCCCCGGCACTGCCGGTGCGGGTCATTCAGTCGCTGGGCAAACCTGCCATGGTGCGACCATCGTCCCCGGGCACCAAGAAGCTCCACCGATCTCGTTTGGGATCCCGTGAACGTTCCTGTCTCCGGCACCGATCGCGTTCCCGGCACCGCTCACAATCCCAACGCCACTCGCAGTCCCGGCACCGTTCTCCATCCCGGTGCCAGTCGTATTCGCGGCACCGGACGAGGTCCCGGTCCCCGTCGTACTGTCGGCACCGCTCCAGATCCTGGCACCGCCGAGCCTCTCGCAGCCGATCCAGGCATCTTGATGTTCGGCACCGGTCGACCTCCTGGCACCGCGCTGGTCGTAGGTCCTGGTCCCGCTCTCCATACTGCGACGGCTCCCGCTACCGTTCGCCGGCACCGCGCAGGGACAGCTACTATGGACGCAAAGATATGGTCCAGTCTGCTTCAGCTCCCCCGTGGCCATCTCGTCACACGTCCGCCTCCCCATACGCGAATAGTGCATCCTATGGAGGATCAGACACTCAGGCCCATCAGGACCAGGGGCCACCGCAGTGGTCCTTTTGGACACCCTGGGCCTACCACCAAGCCCAGGGTGAACCATCGGGTCAATCATGCTCAGGTCATTCTGAACACCGGGCACCTGAGGCCACACTCATAGACCACCCCCTGCTGATACGGAGGCGGGTGCTATACAGGCTCCAGAACAACACGATGTTCTGGAGGCGGAGGTCCATCCGGATGAAGCTTCGGTCCAGGACCCGCTCGTCCCAGGGTTGTCGTCATCATCTTCCCCGGATGAGGCGGTAGCGGGCACATCCTCGTCGGGGCCTCCCCCTATCAATCTGCGGACGCACCAGGATCTTTTGCGGTGCGTAGCCCAAAATATCAGCCTTCCCGTGGAGGAAGTTCCTGAGGTGGAGGACCCAGTGGTCAGGATCCTCTCAGCAGAAACACCTACCAGGGTGACCCTCCCGTTCATCAGATCCATCCAGGCCAGAGCCGACACCATCTGGCAATCTCCGGCTTCCATTCCACCGACAGCCAGGGAGGTGGAAAGAAAATACATGGTGCCTTCCAAGGGTTACGAATACCTGTATGTGCACCCAGCCCCTTGCTCGTTGGTGGTACAGTCACTCAACGAGCGAGAGCGCCACGGCCAACAAGCCCCCGCGCCAAAGTCCAGGGAGGCCAAACGCATGGACTTGTTGGGCCGAAAGACTGAGTTGGGAGGGGCGCCAGACTTTTGTGATGCACGGTCGGTGCGTTTATCGCCAACGCACCGAACTTTTTGTCGGCGGTGTTTGCCCTCGCGGGTGCTAATTGTTCTATTTGCCTTGTCCTCGTGGTTTGCAAGGCGGACGGTGATGTTGTACCTCAAGTCAAATTTTTGATAGGTGCGCCCGGGGCTGAGGAGCACGTACCAATCCCTTCCCTGGATTCCTCGACTTTCTGACAAATTTTTTCTCAGCCGCCGTTTTCGCAACCCCATCGTAGCCTTCCAGCTGTCATAGTTGTTCGTCCAGCTAAACTAACACCAGATCTTGGGTCCTGCGTGATATTTGGTGGACACTTGATATCTGATTTCCAATCTTCCTTCTGCAGGCTGCCGTTTGCTCCCCAGGCCCTCCTTCCTTTTGTTGTTTCTTGCTATCGACGTCTTGATCGGCGCCTCTCTGTTGCGCTTTAGTGAAGTTTTTGTGTTCAGGATGTACCCGTCCTCTTTAGGCCCTTCACGGAGAAACCTCCTTCTCGGAGTGTAGTTTCCAGTGCAGCTTCTATCGATCCGGAGCATAGAGGAGGTACCAGGAGAGCTAACAGGGCAAGGGTTTGCTATTCCGGGTATATTCCTGATCCTCGCGAACGCGAAAGGTGGCCTTCCGGCCCACCTAGACCGATCATTGCTTGAGGTTTGGGAGATAGCGGTGGAGGTTCACAACGCAAGTATGTCACGGAAGTTCCTAGGATGTCGGGCTCACGGGGAGCAGTCAAGTCACGGTTTCTCCCGGCTGTCTGGTTTTGCTCGCTGATGTTGTGGGGTTGCCGCGTTCTGGATGTGCGTTTGTTGTTTCTGTGTGGACTTTTGTGTTGTTTGTGCGTTTGGTGACTCTGTATTGTTGGATGGAACTCCACTTGCGGCGGATTGGTACGCCCGTTTTGCTCTTGGGTTATATTGTAGGGATCCGCATTTATTTCATATTTTGCCAATTTATTACCCTGCTCTCGTTACAGGAAGGGTTCCGGCACTTCGTGGTGATATAGGAATGGAGTTGTGGCAGTACCGGGGGGAGGTGTGGTGAGTTCTATCTCGCTCCTCGCTTGGCCACTTGCTGTGGAGGTGGGCTACTGTGCTGTCATGGTGCTCCCGCAATGCTCCAGGCTCCTCACGAAATTATGGCGGTTGCCGCGAACTGGTTGTTGTGTTTTTGGGGTTTTGTTTCTGTCCCCCGCCGTGATTCGTTACAGATTTCCACATGTTCCCTGGCTTACAGGTCTCTGACGAGTGGTGTGTACGGCTTTCGGGAACTTCTTTCAAATGCTCAAGGTCAGCTCATGCCATTTGGGGTGGACGCACCATTAGAGAGGGTGACTGGGTGTCCATATCTGGGCCTGATCGTTCAGTGCTGGACAGTCTCCGACACTGTGTCTTTCACGCAAAGGAGGAATTCTATGGGCGGACGGACCAGTGCATCGGCATGCTCCATTCCTTGCGACCATGGCAGTCTGCCCTGGCACCGGTTTCAGGCCCTATAGGTCTCTCCTGTCCATGAGCTTTGCGAGTTTCGCTGAACGGACTCTTCGCACAGCGACCGTGTGGGGGATTTGCCGTGGCTCTTCTGGCGACTAGTCATGGCGGGTGCGTGATTGTTCTCTCTTGTTGTTGCGTCTGAGGAAGTACTGCCAGTGAGCGCGAAGGGCGGGTCCTGGCCTTCTTTCCAGCATGTAGCCTTGGCTCGCTTCAGTACGTTCTGTTCCTTGTTGGGATTGTTGTTTTGAGGGTTTCTTTTGTTTTGGGTTTCATTTTCGTTTTAGGGTTAGGCCATGTGTTTTCGAGCGTGTTGGTCTTTGTTTATCGAGACTGCCTTTTTAGACTTATGTAGTGTGCATCTCTTTACTGGAGCGCCCTATTAGCCTGCGCAGCTGAGTGTCTCTCCCTCGACGGTGGAAAGGCACCAGTACCTTCGTGTGTCGGGGCCTCCGTCCTATGCACTGGTTGCCAGTCCGCTTTTTCCGCGCGATTGCCCCCGTGCCCTACACTGCGTGTGGGGTTTACTGGTATGAGGCGCATCGGCTCGCGGTGGCTGGGGTCGACTATCATGGTGGCCTGTTTGTGCGGCCTTCCATTTCGGGGGCCGCGGCGGGGGTTCTTTACCGCCTTGAGCATGTCTTCTGTGGCACGTGTTTGGGTCACTCTCTGGTCCTTGAGACTGACTCTTTCTTATCAATTCGGTCCGTAGAGCTCTCAGGGTGTCAGGTTACGTTGTCTCCTGGGTCGTGACCAAGCGTTCCTTTGCTTGTGACTTGTGATTGGTCACGGGACTGTGGGATTCCGTTACCTACAGGGCCGTTTTGTGTATGCTGAGATTATTCACGGGGAGCAAGCGCAGGCGACGGCCCATGTATACATCAATCTATATGCAGGGAGGGCACAGAGAGGGGATTCATGCTCCACTCCGTGGGTGTCAGGAGAGTCAAATCCGATTTGTTGCGGAATTCTGTGTACTCCGACTCCCATAGACTGCTCGAGTAGCGTCTCTTCTCGCCGTGGGTTCGTGAACCATCCGCTCTGCAGATCACCTGGTAGCGAGGGGCCTCTCTTTTTACTACGAATGTACCAGTGTCGCCTGATTCCCAGACGTCCTCCATTATAAGGCATCTGTTTCGCCGTGTAGGGTTGGGGCTCTTTTTGCGCCGTAGTAATTGTTCTGTTTGGCGTGGCCATAGAATAGGTACATGGAAATACCGAGTAGGTGTATCTGTTCCTTACAAAGGTCGCTCGTCCGGGCTCCCTGTTGACCCTTCATATTGCTCTTGCTTATCCCTGCGGTGGTTTCTCGCCCAGGTCCAACTTAGTGTTCTGTATGGTCTTTCCAACTCGGTGTGCGGGCTTCTGTCTCCTCCATTTACGCGGTGCCACTCTGATGCTTGGCAGATGTGGTCGCAGGGACAAAGCCCGCCCAATCCTGAACCGCAGGTGTTTGAGGCGGGTTTGCATTTGGGGGTGGTGTTTGGTAGTGTGTTTGCTTCCGGCTTGGCCGAGACATGCAACTGGTACGTGTGGTTGTGGCGTTTGCTGTTGTGGGTTGTTGTTTTGTGTTGGTTGTTTTTTTCGTGGTCGTGTTTCTATGTGTTTTGGTGTTGTGCTTTGGTGTGTTTGCTGTTTTTATGCCGCTTGTTTGTTTTTGGTTGCGGTTGTTGATGGTGTGCGAGGTGGGGTGGTTTTGCGTTGTGGTTTGGCTTTTTTTTTTTTCTGGCTGTCGTGGGACCTTCTCTCTTGGGCGACCCGTGGATTCGCTATCACGTTTTGTATTTGCTGCCTCCGGTGGTCTTGTGGCCTGTTCTGTGTCGTTTTTGTGAGTGTTTGTGTGATTGTACTTTCGATCACTGCGTAGTGTATTGTCGTTGGAGGGTTATTATCCTATGTCGTTGGTGGTGGGTTTTGTTTTTATTTTTTCTTTTTGTGTTTGTGTAGGTGGTTGTGGTTATTTTGTTTTAGTTTTTTCTTGTTGTGTGTTTTTTCGTGGGGGTGTGATGGTTTGTTTAGTCTTCACTACCACTGCATCCTCAGTCCCTCCAACCTGACTAGCATGGTTCCTAGCTGGTTAGAACCATGTTGGTAGCTGGGTAGACTTTCTCTGCTGCAGTTGCATTACAGTGTTGTTTGCCCTTGGAGCAGGAACCCTCCACGGTCGACATACGTCCGTGAAATGGAAGCGCTCTGCTACTGGGTGCCCAGCATGGTCATCACCGCTCCTGTACAGTCCCCACCATCCCTGGGATATTTGTGGCTCTCAAGGAGCATGGGTGGCATTCCACGCTGTGAGTCCACCGTCGCCGCCATCCACCTTCCATCCGAGGGAAGCTGGCAATACCATTTTCTCCCACGCGATGTCTTCCAGTTCCCTCAAGGCTTGGGAAACGGTTATTAACCGGGTAGTGGTCAAGCCCCGCTACGGCTATCTGGGACCCGTAAAGCTATTTAATAGCTCAAGGCGCCCGATGGCGCCCGCGCTTGAGCCTTGTGGCACATGTTGCGCTTGGCTGTACGAGGACCTGTCTGGAAGACGGCTTTCCTATCGGCCATTGACCTCGGCTAGGCGTGCTGGCAAACTCGGGGCGCGCGCTGAACTGTGGATGCCTCCAATATACGTGCTTCCATAACGGACAAAGGTAACAGGCTGCGACCTCACCCAGGCATTCCTCCCAGTCGTCTCCGCCTTCATTAACTAGGACATCTTTCTGCAGTGTTCTTTCTACAAGCCGGGACGCGTTCGAGACGAGAACACAGCTCCATACGCCTGGACGTCTGGAGGGCTCTCCCGTTCATACATCGAGCAGACCAAGCCCTTCCGTCATTCACCAGCGCAACTCTTTGTAGCGTTGGCTAGACAGCGTATGAGAGGCAGGGCGGAATCTCCTCTCAGAGCCGCATGTGGCGTCTTGGGTCATTGTCACGATTACCGAACTGCTATGACTTGGCTCAAAGTCGGCAGCCGGGCGGCTATCTCACGCCAGCACTAACCTGAGCTCGAGGCCTCGCTGCTGGCTTTCTTGTGGCATATTCTCCGTGCGGAAATCTGCGTGCGGCCACCTGGTCTTCTGTCCACCACCTTTGGCGACGGCATTAATGCATTGGTCAAGCAATCTGAGACGGATGCCGCCTTCGCTCAGCAGTCTTGCAGTTCCGCAATGTGCCGCTCCGACACCCACCCGCCTAGGTAAGCTTGGGAATCACCTAACACTGGAATGGATATGAGCAAGCCACTCGAAGAAGAAAAGACGGTTCACTCAGCTCACCTTTGTAACCTGTGTTCTTCGAGATTGTGGTTAGCTCATATCCATTTCACACCCGCCTCCTTCCCCTACTGGCGGAGTAGCCGGCAAGAAGGAACAGGAGCGGTCAGGCCGGCAGGGGTATATATCAGGCGCCATACCGGCGCCACTCCAGGGGGCGACCTGCCGGCCCACCGAGTGTTGCTAGGGTAAAAGTTTCTCCGACGAACGTGCACGCGGTGTGCGCACACCTAACTGGAATGGATATGAGCAACACATCTCGAAGAACAACCGTTACAAAGGTGAGTAACCGTCTTTAACGTTGGGACTCTCCCTCCCTGCACAAGTGGAATAAAGTGAGCAGTTTGCTTGGGTTTGTATTTGAGTAGTCACATGAGTGAAACCAACAGAGAGGCTAAGCAACTCGATCCAGACTGCAGCAGAAAGGAGCCGCTCTGGAAATAAGGACATGTTATATCCTGGGATGTTTTCAGTTGTCTGCCTCAGCAGTGCTCTTACCCTCTGGACACCTTGCAGGTCACCCAAATTAGATAATGATAGCCTGCTCTGTATGGGAAACGTGCTGAGTGAGTGACCTTTCCCAAACGAAAGTCTGATATCTAGGGTAGCGTAGAGGGAACATCCCAATCCCATTCCTGAAGGTTCCATCTCTTTCTTATCCTTTGGTAGCTCTTCTGTAGCTTGTCAGTCAGCTGAAATGGAGAGTCTTGCCCTACCTACACATGCCCCACTCCAGCTAGTTACTAGGTCAGTGGGACGGTCCTGAGGGAGGGAGGAGCTCAAGCAGCACTGCCTGCTATGATCAATCCAAAATCTCTGATCTGATTGGCTGACAAGCAATCCAGATCCATAAACCAATCTCCGTAAGAACTTGAACAAAGTGTATTGCTCTAACACTGACTGTAAGCTGACTTAGTACTTGTTTTTATTGGTAATGATACTTAAAACTGTAACTTTCATCTAATAATCTCAAAGCATCTTACACAGCTAGGTTAGTATTCTTCTCCACATTTTACCAGTGCAGAAACTGAGGCACAGAGAGGGGGGAAGTGACTTGCTCAGAATCACATGGATAGTCAATACGACAGCTGGCTACAGAACCATGGGACCCTGAGTCCCATTCCTTGGTCCTAACCAATAGATCAGGCCATATCTCTACTTAAATTTTATAATAGTTTTCAGAAGATAAAACTCCCTGATTCACCCATTGAAGCTCCTTCCACTGCCCCGTACATGTGAGAAGATGCTGGGTCAAATCCCATTATTGAATTGTGTGGGGATTGCGCCTTTCTCCTCCCATTTTCCCTATGATGGAGCAGTATCTTCAGTCTGGAGGCCTGGGAACTGCAGGGAGCAGAGATGTATCTGAAACAAGAACTTTCAACTTTAAAAAAATTTGTAATTAAGTAACTTGAAATGAACTTTTTTTTAAACAAACACCTGCTTCTTTCTGCAGGATCTGCATGCCCTCACAGAATGAGCATCCTACACACAATGTGTGTATGCCATCTCATCCTCATCCCACCCCAGCCTATACACAGCCAACAATAAACACACATAGCTTTTAGTGTTTTTTTTAAATTAAAAAGCAGTTTTTCCAAGGTTTTTTTTCCCCAATATCCAAATCTCAAAGGAGGAAATATAGAAAATCCTGATGCAGTGCAGCTCTACTGTTTGTAGTCTGGGATTGAACCATTTAATGGCTGTGTGCTGTAACATAGGCCCAGATGTGTGCAGAGCTGTCAACATACACTTACCCCTCTGCTGGTGAGAGATATGAGGTGTTCGGCTCCCCTGACTGACCATCATGCTTCCTCTCATGTCTTACCCCACTCCCCGCCGGTATCCATCATATCCTGCTGAGAACCAGGAGAGCTGTCTGTGGCAAGCTCCCTTTGGCTAAGGCATATCCTGCAACAGTGTCCGTCTGAGGCTCTTCTTATTTCCTTTCAACCAGAGGAAGGCCCTGCGCTCCAGTCAGACCTGTCCTACTACTCTTACGAGTATGACCCTTATGCTTCTGAAGCTGACATCTTTGAGGTTGCCGGAGAGCTGACAACAGCAAGCAGCACACTGAGAGAAGTGGACAAGATTCAGGAAGTGGTGACTACCGTAGAATGGTGAGAGAGAGATGTGAGGGGGAGGTTCTGTTTTTTTAATCAAGTTCTGATATCGTATAACATGACTGTGGGTCTAGAGTGAGGTGAGTGTGAATAATGCAGATGCGGCATACTGATAATCACTCTGCTAATTGCCTTGGCCGGGGACCAGCTGCAGGTCAGGCTAGTGTTGGGATGGCAGCTGGGACCTGCATGCCTGGAAGTGTCAGTTCCTAACATAAAGTGTAAATTCAAAAGGACTTTTTAAGCTTGTCCCTGCCTAGCCCCAGCACTGCTGCAGAATTGGAAATGACTTCTCTTCATTATATTCTCTCTTCAACAGAAATAAATAATTTAAAATAAAAAGAAGAGGCTCAGAATCCACTCCTGTACGAGTTTGTTCCTACAGATGACCTGCTGCAGAACAGAAACCAAATGATGACTACTTCCTGATACCCTCAGAATCGTAGGCTTTGCCTCCTCATGGGGGGCAGGAGCTCCAACGGGGTGCTCAGCATTATTTTTCTATCAATTTTCCTGCCTTTTGTGCATCCCCTTAGAAGTTATTTCAAGGATGAGAGACCAATGTGCTGCCCCAGTGTAGGCGAGGAGAACAGGGGCTGGAATTCAAACCCTTAGACCACTTCAAACTACGTTACAAGGATCCTGCAACACCATTTCCGAGCTACACTGAGTCCAGACCTCTGTGCTCAGCTGAGTTGCTGTTTGAGGAGAGATGGCTGAGGAGTTTTCTTTAAAAATTATAAGAGCCGTGTATTTTAGCTCAGTATGCCACAGCAAAGGTTTAACATTCCCAGCCCACCACCCCCCTACCACCCACTGCACCAGCAGCATATTACCCTACAGAAAGGAAAGTTCATTGTTCATCAGACTTGACAGGGGGCATTCTCCAAAAAAAGTGAAATCGTCTGTGAACTCCACAGGAGTTAAAAGCCTAACAGTCCAGGACATGGCTGCAGACTCTGCCTGGGAAGAATGCCCACAATAGAGGTGATTAGGATCAAGTGGCTGAACTCCATTCATGCTGGAATAAGTACTACCAAATGCAGCCTGCAGCTTTCTAGCCTTTGTCCTCTGATTACTCTCTCCTTATAACTTCAGCATGAAAATAAGAGAGACCTGTGGCCATGGTGTTCTCAGTGCTTGCCTGATTTCACCAGCCATTTCTGCTCTTCTTCCACCAGGATCCCAGTGCAATGGATGTTCTTGATGTAGATTTCTGGTGCACAGTCTGTATGGCCCTTGGGCTGCTGGGCAGATGCAGACCCCTCCTCTTTGCCATAGAGTTTTGGCTCCTGTCTTCTAAACTGCCCTAAGCAATGACAGCTGGGATCTAAGCAATGCATTTTGCTGTGAAATGAAGAGCAAAAGCTGTCAGTTTCCGAAGTGCAGGAACAGAGACATTTTGGGTCTCTTCCTGCTTTGAAGGAGTTTTGTGCATCCACCTGTTGCAGAATAGTCTTAAGTGTTCCCTGTCCCCACTTCCATCCTCCCTGCAGCACAAAGTGGGGTGTCAATCTACATGGAGAGTGTTTGTTCATTAAAGGAAACAAGAAAAAGCCCAATTCAGTTCACTTTTAGGGCTTGTGTACAGAGGGAAATTGGCGAAAATGGCTACTGTGACATAGCTCCCTTTGTGGACACTCTGTTCCAGAATAATTTGGGCACTTTGAGTGCACTGATTATTCCAGAATAAAGTGATTTTATTTTGGAATAGTGTCCATGCAGGGAGCTATTCCATAAAAGCTATTCTGGCCAATTTCCCCATGTAGTCAAGCCCTGAGTTCCATTTTTCAAGTACTGGTTCCAGCCAGAGTGCTGAGCAAGAGAAAGATTCCTTAGCTGTGGTGGCTCCTAAATTTCCGGTGTCAGTCTCTTAGGCTGGTGTTGAGTAGTTGCTTCAGCCTTCCCAAATATATGTGACATGGTGGAAGACCTGAGCTTACAGCTCAGTTCCTGAAATGCCCATAAATTCCAGACTATCTCTGCTGGCTAGTTTTCAAATCCCTCCTTCCCCTGCTGATCTGAACTCTTTCTCTCAGGATCCTAACATGACCTGCCTGTGTGTATGTCCTGCTTCTCAGCAGAGATTTTAATATGTGTGAATGGACCACATCCTAACTCTGCCCCACAGCACAGCGGAAGCACCAGCTGCTCTATTACTGCCTAGCAGGTAAACAAATGCCTTCAAACTAAATTCCATCTCTGTGTTGGCACTGCCTGCAGCAAGCAATTGGCCTGGCAAGCACTGGCTATTGTGTACACATGGCAGCATAAGTCAATATTTATTCCCTGGGTTAATAACAGGCCTAGTGCAAGCTACAGTGAGAGGCATTTTCTTCTTTTAAAAACATCAGGACTCCACAATACAACCCTACTGTTTGCTGGCACCAGCCTCAACTCTCAGTAAGGCCTGAAGGCTTGACGAGTGAGACATGAACTGTCACCTTAATAACATAGCTGTGGTCCAGCTTCTTGGCCCTCCACCCCTTGTGCTTGGGCAAGGCTCCATGTGACTGGGGCCAGGCTCCTTGGCCTCCTGTAGCTGGGAGCTCTTATCCTCATGCCTGGCTGCAAGGTCCCTAGCCTTTTTCTCTCTCCCTTTGCTTCCTGACTTGTTTTTGTCATTGTCTCATTAGATTAAGTGTTTTATGTATTGTTTGTTTGTTTGTTTTAGTTGATTTAATTATAATTATATGCTGATTAATCCCACCCACATGATGTGCTGCCCCTGCTGGGCACCTTCTTTGGGTAGGCAGAGCTGGTGTGGCCCCAGTACACAAGAGGGTAGAGATGGATGAATTCCCCCAAGCTTTGGCCAAGTACAGAGCAACCTCCCATCACTTCACTGGTTCTGTTAACTGTAAAGTAGCAGTTTAGTATTCAAAAAAGCCTCTCTGCTATTACCCAGAGCAGGAGGGTGGGATCTGCTGGCACTGCTCTTACCCACTGCCCATTACTACTCTGCCCATCACTAGAGGAGCTCTGGGTGTGGCCAGCACCCTGACCGTCATCTAGCAGGAAAGTGAACATTATCTCAGTTTTATCACTGGAGGAACAAGCACAAAGAGGTTGGGACTCCCTGAAAGTCTGTGGCAGAGCTGGGATTAAAATTCAGGTCTCTTGCTTGCAAGTTCCCTTCTCTAACTAGCAGCCAGCGCTGCTTCCTGTATTCCAATTATTGTGCTACGGTTCACCATTCCCTGGTACCCTTAAGATTAGAGAGCTCTTCTAGGTTAGTAGACACCCTGTGCATCGTCTCCTGTCCAGAACACTTCTTGTGTCCTTGGCACCTGCCATCCATTTGCTTTTTCCACCCCAAGGGTAGAACTTCCTTTGATCCTGAGGAAATGCTGGCAACGCTGTAGTCTGTCTCCCCCCCAGACAACTTCTTGCGGCAGTTAAACAGGCTGTTTATTTAAGGAACCAAGGAAAGAAACATACAAATACAGAAAAGCAGCTGCTACTTCTACACCCCACCCCACCCCCGAGCAATGATGAGGCAGGAAGGCCTTATACTCACAGGTAGGTGCTGCTGGGAGTAATTTTATGATTGGAGTCCATGTTTGCCCCAGTTGAAGGCCCAGCTATTGTGCACACTTACATTCTCCCTTTCCCAGACTCACTGTCCCCATTTTTTGTTATCCTAATTCTCTTACCAAGGCAAATTAAATTCTTGTCTTTCCCTCCCTCATCAAAGAGCATTCCAGTACATGTTCCATCTGGGAATATGTCTCCTGTAAGCCACCAAGCCCAGGGTAGGGGCTTCACACTCTTCATTCACAGGCTTATACCCAGTGTCGACTCTGTGGCTTCTTGGTCACACACCTGTCTCTGAGAGGGCTTAGAGGACAGAGCACTGAGGGTCCACACCATCTGCATTGTCAGGATCAACTCCTCAATGCTATTTGGGGGAGAAGAGAGAGAGTTTTTAGCCCAGCAAAAAAACAGGGTGGGTGGCTGAGAATGAAAGAGGGCAGACAAGCCGTGGGGTTCCCTTTGGGCTTTGGGATTTTTGCCAATTTGGAACTATTTCTCTCACATGCTTAGAGACAGTCTTCTCCTTTCCTCTGACAATGATTCAACATGAAGGGGAGAGAAAGTCCAGTGAGTCTGTGAGATACAGAAGCGCCTGTTTATACCAAGGTACTTTGCTAATTAGACTTGATACTCTCTCTAGTTATTGGTGATTTTGCTTGTAATCTCTCCATTGAAATTAGTATTTATATCTGTAACTGTACATGAATATTATCAGGAGCAATCATTACCATGCTATTTATTTTAAAGCAAAAATTATTTTGTTCTTTCTTGTCCACACATTCCTCCTTCCCCCTTCTTGGTCAGCCTCAATAGACAACAAATAGAAAAAGATTCAACCAACTTAAAAATTGAGTTGAAAACAACAGCACTTGCTTTGCTGACATTGATTCTTTAATGCGCAATAATCTGGGTTTCATTATTGTGAGTAGATTGTCAATTTAAAAATACAACTGTCAACTTAATGTTAAAAAAACCCCTTCTGCTCAGTTTTGTTTTCTCATGTGTGCTATTTCTGGTGGAGTGACGATGGCCCTGGTTCTTGGCCTAACTCCATCATATCTCTCCTGCGTTCAGCAGCTGATATTTTCTCAGCATTCAGAGTATTGCACATATAGGAAATAGGCTGTAGTTTTTCACAAAATATTTTTTAAAAAACCTACAAAACCCAGCTTTGTGAACATTTTTGTTTTCTTCGCACAAATGTTAGTATGAATCCAGAAAAGGGGTTGTTTTAGACACTGATGAATATTTTATTAAAAACTGATTTCTAAAACAATTCTGTCTTCCTCTCCTCTCTACTAACATCTGCCTCACAATACTACAGGGGGAGCATACTGCAGGGCTGTGGCTCTAAGCTTTCTCTAACCTACCAGTTATATTGTTGCACAGCACTGAGAGGGCAACAGTAATACAAAAATCAGCAGAATCAAAGCATTAACAGTTCTAAGGAGTTTCTGGTGTCCCATCCATTTCTGCTTCATTGTTTGTTTGCCAGGAAGTACCTTCAATTTTGTTTTGAGGGATACAGTGGCTGTAACTTGTCACATTTGCAACACATTCCTGAATCCAGCTGCAGGCATGGTCAGCTATTTTAGTGAGTGTGGTGGGGAGGTTGGGTCTCAGAGGTTACACAAAAGTGTGAGATTCCAGCGTAGGAGTTTTCAATGCTTCATTAATATCCTGTCTTGAAGAGACATGAAAATCCTTTTTCCTGGGCACAAGCCTGGCTCCCTTCATAACATACTAAAGAGAGGCAGTTCACTTCAAAGAAATAACCAGTGCTGAACAGCATAGCATTTTGCGTAAAGGGAATGGGTGGATATTGTTTGTACCTTTCTTGCCAGCAATGGGCTGAGGATTTGCGAAGTGAGAAGCACCTTATCAGAGAAGTTGACATTTCACTTCATTCACATAGAATAATTAGCATGAAACAATGCATCTCACATGAGGATCTCACTGCGTTTTACAAACATTAATTAATTTAGCCTTATAAGTATCCTCTCCGTTTTACAGCTAGGGATACTGAGGTGCAAGGAGAGTAAATTACTTATTCGAGGGCACGGAGCATATCAGTGGAAGAGAGAGAGGATGGAATAGAATCCAGGAGTCCTGACTCTAACTTTCTCTCTTACTCTATAAACTCTAAAACTCTTTCTCTACTTCCCCTAAATGTACTTCTTTTTGCTGAAATAGGGATAAAATTGACCTTGCTAGGAACAGGAGACTCTGGCATTTCCATGAATGAGGGTTTACCAAGTCAGGTAAGAAGATTCTAACTTTGCCTGCGTATGGACACGTGGTGTGTGCAGAGCAACTACCTGACACGCCAGCCAAATGGCTCTGTGCACAAGACGTGTGGGCTCAGAGGCTGAGACTAGTGTGTGGGTAGCTGTAAGTTGCCCTCCCCCGTTAGTTTGCTCAGGTAGGTTTTAATATTGGGCAAATGGATTCCCAAGCTTCCACTTTTCCCTCAAATGCTCTAGGTTCCTTCCCCCAGCAATCTCTGCTATTATATGGAGAGTCGACTATACAGCCTGCCTGTAACACCCAGTGAGCATAGTAAGGGGGCAAAGCAGCTGTATGGGAAGTCATACGTGCTTTCCCTGTTACAGGCTAGTATTCATACAGTGGTCATCATCAAAATTTGGGTTCCAAGTCTCTTAGGAGTTCATAAGGCCCTGATGAATTCAGTCTTAAGAATCTGTCTCCTTCACCTCCCTGCCTGCATTAGCTTCCTACCTAGACTATACCTCAGAGCTCTAATCTGTGTCCGAACCTCAGCCATGGAGTGAGCAGATAGCATGGGAATGGAGGGTGCCAGCACCTCACACCAGGGACTGTGAGTGGGAGCTCTTCTGAGGGAGAGTCTCTTTAGAGGTTTTCAGCGATGTGATGGTTTGCTTGTTGTGGCTGAGAATGCTCCACCTCACCTTGTCTCTAAAGTCCTCAGAGACATAGTAGTATACGAAGGGGTCAACACAGCTGTTGAAGCTGGTGAGGGCCAGGCTCACCATGTAGCTGATGTACAATTCCCCATAGAGCTTGGAGCAGTTGCTGGAATAGTGAACAAGGAGAAGGATGTTGCTGGGTGTGTAGAACACCACAACTGTGAGCAGCACAAGGACCGTGAGCTTCATGGCATACGTGTACCTCTCTCCACTACCCAGCAGGATCCACAGCACCGAGCAGTGGCTAAACAGCATCACCACTAAGGGAGCAAGGAATCCGCAGACGGCCAAGCACACAAAGTAGTAGTAGTAGTCAGCATCCTCATGCCTGGGGAGAACATCGTGACAGAGAGTGATGTTTGTCTTGTCCAGGGGGTAGGACTGCTGCAGGAGGGTCAATGGCAAGGTGAAGATGGCAGTGATGAGCCAGACACTGAGGCAGGTGCAGGCGGCAAAGCCTGGGCTGCGGAAGGAGCGGGAGAAGAAAGGGTGCACTGCAGCCAAGTACCGGTCAACACTGATGCACATGAGCAGTAGCACAGAACAGTACATGTTCCCATAGAAGAAGGCAGTGGTGAGCCGGCACAGGCCCTCCCCAAAGGGCCAATGGTTCCCCAAGAAGTAATAAGAGATCTTAAAAGGTAGCACCAGCACCAGGAGCAGGTCAGCTGCAGCCAGGTTCATCAGGAAGATGGTGGAGGTCAGCTTCTCAATCCTAGTTGCTAGAACCCAGAGGGCCAGCCCATTGGCTGGCAGCCCCACCAGGAAGACAGCAGTGTAGAGCCAGGGGATGAGCCACACTGTCACTGCACTGCTCAGCTGAGAGCGGGAGTCCTCATGGATGGACAGGTAGGTGATGTTGCCACGAGTCACCTTCTCTCCTGGGATGGCCCGGGGACACAGTGTGTTTGTTGATGTAACCACTTGCTCGTTGGTGCTGTTCTGGGAGTAATCTAGTGGTACAAACATAGTCTGTTACTGTTCATGCAGGGCCCAGTGTGCTTGTACTTTGTAGGCAGGGCTGGTGACAAGGTTCCTGCCCCAGTGCTCCCAGGGGTTTGCATTCTAACAAGACAGTGTGCCCACCATAGGGTGTGGGGGCTTGGAAGCAGCATGGATATTATTCATTGCAAATACTCCATTGTCTGGTTCTGTAATTAGCTGGAACCCCTTAGTAAAACAAAACAAACCCCAACTAGCAAGTCTCCCTGTTTCAGGGCTGAACATGACGGTCTAAGGCTTAGAGGAGGTTCTGATGAAGTTTGCCCAGCTACTTCACAGCAGGACAACCATGCTAATGCTAAGGTGAGCTCTGGGGTTGTGGGGACGGAGTTTAGTATAATGAATTCCAATCAGAAGAATTTAAGGTCTCTAGCTGTCATGTGACCTACCATAGGCAGAAAATGTAATTGGTGCACAAATTAACTAAACAGCAGAAGCAAAAGTACAAAGGACAACCTCAAAAAGCAGATAAAATTATCTCATTCTGAGAAAGTTCTAGTTCCTTCCAGCAGCTCCTGTGCCTTCTCTCTAGGGCCCAGTTACTTTGATCAGCCATTGTCACAAGTCCAAGGACCTACACAATTCCTTGGAGTCATGCTGTTTCTCACAGCTCATGATACTTCTGCACTGCTGCTCATATCTAGCTATTGGTTACCTGGGGACTGAGCTCCACAGAGCACTGGGATCTGCCACTCAGGGGATACAGGTGACACAGATTGAGTCAGCCAGAAGTAACTCCATCGATGGCAAATTCCAGCAGTCCATATTGGGCTCTTTGTCAAAGGCAGAGATGTGTCTCTCCCAGTTGTTGATCTTTGATTTGTGCTCAGATTCCTGACCTCACCTCTATGAAATCAAATCAGTTCCCAGTGGCAGCTGATGGTACTCTGTGCCACTGAACAGCTTTGGCTGGGGTCCAATACCAGGTTCTGAGCTTCTTGCACCGAGGCTGATGTCCATACAGCGTGCAGCCTCTACAGAGCTATTCCTGAACCTATAGCATGAGCAGTACTGCCCCCACATTAAACAGCAGGGTCAGAAGAAGAACAAGGGGCAGGAGCTGCTCCTCAGACAAGGCTCAAGCTCCACAACTGCCTTTTGAGTTTCTCCAGTTTCTCTCTTGTTCCCCCTGACTATAATTCCTCCCCACTTTTCCCTCCCTCAACAAACAACTTAGCATGTTTGCCCATCACTGCTGCTTTTGTCCTTTGCCTTCACAGAAAGTGCTTGCTTGGGAGCCACAGAAAGATGCCAGGGAGCAAAGGGAGTCCCCTTACTGAGCAGTAAGATTTTCACCCCAAGATGCCCACTCACCATCATAGTCCGGACTTGCCAAGCAGAGTCCCCAGAGACTACACCACAGTACAAGCCTGTGTGCTAGAAATGCACACCAAGAGATCTCCATGCTGTGAAGGGAGCCTGTGAGGTGGTGGTCTGTTCAGAGCTGCCTGGGGAAGGCAGTATTAATAGCCCTGACTATTAATTTCCTGTTCCCAGCCCTTAACTCACGGAAACACTAGGCTGGGGCTCCACTGACTCTTCCTGCAGAAAAAAGAACAAAGGATATTGAGATCTGCCAAAACACTCCATCTGGGTCAGGCCATGTGATGGTTCTTGGGTTCCCAAGACTGAGAGTCACCTTGTTACCCCCTTCCACCAGCTTGTGCTTAGCTGTATGTCAGTTCCTTAACACCACCTGTCCGTTAGCTACTCAAGCACACTCTCCTAGGTTATGCCAGCCCTTACTTTGCCTTGCAGGTTAACAATAGGTCTACCCTTTGTCTAGCCCCTTATCCACTGAACACTACAGACATACCAGTTCTGCTGTTTCTAAAGGAACAGTACACACCAACTTGTAAAACTCAGCTCTGTACCAGCACTTTGTTTAACATTGCAGCATGGAGCTATATTTACTGTGAAACCGAGAATGTTTATTATCAAAGTCGAGAGATTCAGGTTATAGAGACTAAGGATATTGGAAACAAATGGTTACATTTAAAATAAAATCATAACATTTTCTAGAGATTAAACCTAAGAAACAGGTTAATCTCGTCTAAAGAAGTTTTATCTGACCCAAAGTTTTCATCTGGGTTGGCTGAGATCCCATTTCCATTAATGTAATCGAGCTGTCTGTTTACCTCCTACTTGTAGGATGAGAGGAGGGCCTCTTCTTTGCCTGCTACATATTCCTCCCCAAAGTTCATTGTCTTTGCACAAAACCAGGATAACTACACTTGGCTTGTTTTTTCCTGTGTGCTGCCTCTCTGTTGATGTCACATCTCTTTGTTGATTTGATACATAAATAAGCATTCATTGTGTTAGTTTACAGTGCTTAACTTACATTCTGTCAAAGAGACAGATGCATAAACGTCTCTTGTGTGACAGAAATATGTTTTATACTTTGGCTGGTGACTGATACCTTGATGCATATTTTTAGTATATATACATAACTTCTTACATAGGATGTGTTTATATCTTTTACAATGAAATTACTAACCAATGTGATCCTTCCCCTTTCAAGACCTCGCATGACATTGTTTGGTAAACTAGAATGTACACACCAGGCTCATCAGATTCCTGTAAGTGCCTTGCCAGATGGCATTAAGGGGTTCTTGGGTCACAGCCCATGTCTGTGTCCAATGGTCTGTCTCATTGTGCTGTGTAGTCTAAGCATAGAGTCATTTCTGATGTCAGCAAAAGGATACAGACAGACTCATGGCTGGAGATTTCCAGCTCTTGGTACTGCAGGGCCCTCTCTCATTGTCAAGGCTAAATCGTGGTTCAAATTACTCTACTCTAATTTGAGCCTGCTTCAGAATATTCCTGGAAGTGACATGTATGGCCACCTCAGAGTCAGTTCAGAATACAAACCGGATCAGATATCTCAACAGCCCTTGGCACCCGCCTGAACCTCCCCTCTTTACTCCTAGGCCTGAAGAAAGAAGTTTACATTCATGGCACACTAGCCACTGGGCCTTGTCTCCTCTGGATTCATGACCTTTCTTGGTGGCTAAGTGGCATCCAGCACACACAGGGCCCTGCTTCAGGTAACATTTTGAAATGCATGAGGGCTGCAGAACAGCAGTTGTCCCAAGAGGCAGGGCCTCACCCTGCTCACAAACCAGCCCAGGCTGAGTGGCCCCCCTGAGTTTTATTGAGGCTGCAGCCTCATTTCAGGGCAGTTGATAGTTTTCAGCATGTTCCATGTGAGACCAGCTGGTTAGCTGGCCCTGCTGTTTTGTCAGGTCTGTACCTGCTCTGGGTTAAAGAAGAGATAGAATCATAGATGATCAGGGTTGGAAGGGACCTCAGGAGGTCACCTAGTCCAACCCTCTGCTCAAAGCAGGACCAATCCCCAGACCCCTAAATGGCCCCCTCAAGGATTGAGCTCATAAGCCTGGGCTTAGCAGGCCAATGCTCAGACCACTGACTTATCTCTCCCACAATGAGCAGAAGCCACCCTCTCCATCTGGCATACAGAGGGGCCAGCATAGGGCTTGAACCCATGACCTTGGTGTTATTAGCACCACCCTTTAACCAGCTGAGCTAGCCAGCCACTGGTCTCCCTGGCTCCTTTCCTGAGTTCACTGAAGCAAGTTATTGAAAAGCCGTATGTGAACCCAGTGAACTATTTTCATTTGAGTACGTCAGCTCGAGCCCAAAGTGGTGCAAAATATAAACAGCTGCAGCATGATCTCAGAGTTTGATGGAGGCTTCTGCTGATAATTATCAGTAATGCTGAGCACAGCCCCACCAAAGAGGAAATGGTGTCTGTCTGACAAGGATTCACAGGATGGCTCTGTAGCTGGGGAGATAAAGCTGAATGTCAGTGACTCTCCCCTAGGAAGGAGTTGTGCTTCCAGAGGCCCGTTACTCAATAAACCTGCAGGGAGGCCTGAGAGCTCTTCCCTGCTAATTAATGGTCTGGAGCAGCGGTTGGCAAGCTTTAGTGACCAGACAGCAAGTGTGAAAAATTGGGATGCAGTGGGGGGATAATAGGAGCCTATATAAGAAAAAGACCCAAAAATCAGGACTGTCCCTATAAAATCAAAACCGGGACATCTGGTCACCCTACCTCTGGCACATGGCTCACCAGGGTAAGCACCCTGACGGGATGGGCCAGTTTGTTTACCTGCCACATCAGCAGGTTCAGCCAATCGTGGCTCCCAGTGGCCGTGGTTTGTCGTCCCAGGCCAATGGGAGCGGCAGGAAGCCGCAGCCAGTACGTCCTTCAGCCTGTGGTGCTTCCTGCTGCCCCCATTGGCCTGGGATGGCAAACCATGGCCAGTGGGAGCCACGATCGGCTGAACCTGCTGACACAGCAGGTAAACAAATTGGCCCGGCCCACCAGGGTGCTTACCCCTGGTCTGGAGGAACAAAAGACTATTACTATCTACGTGATAAAAATGCTATGAGGGTGACCCATTTTTCAACCATTTACAGCTGCATAAAGGATCTTTGGGGACCTGCCAGAGCATGTGATGCTGTCATTTCCCACCAGCTATTCCCCAAGCCCTGACCCTCCTCTGCTACTTAGGCCTTGAGCGCTTTCACTGTTCAGTACTTTAAGACCCCTCTAGGCTCTGCGAAGTTCTTACCCCACATCTATGGGGGAGTCCCCAACCCACCCCACATCTTTCAGATAAATGCAGACCATGTCCTAATTGCTGCAAAAAAAATGGCAAAAGCCCTGCCCAGACTGCTTTACCCTCCAGTGAGACATGGACGACAGTGAAGCAGGAGGACAGCCCAACGTTAGGTGACACTGTCTTAGGGGCAGCAGTGGTGGTTGGAGGCTCTTGCCACACCACGATGCTCTTGCCTGCCTGTCTGAGCAACGACCTAAGCACAGGAGCTGCAGTCCTGGCAGCAGGAACTGTGAATTAGGTTTGGCAATATCACTGATGGCTCATTTCTTTCTGGTTCACTTATGAATGGCCTCTTCTGTGAAGGTTGCAAATCCGAGCCTGGCTGCTGTTTGATGAGATTCCTCTAGTTCAAGGAGAAAATTATTCTATTTCCTTTGCTTTTGCCATATTCCCACATCCTTGGGCTGAGCGTGTCCAGAGGTGGCGTTCCACTGGGCAGGGAAGATGCAATGTTAGATGTTTTGCTTTTGCGATTCTCCCAGGATTTATGAACCATTACAGAATGACTCATGCGACCACATATTTTCCATGCCTCAACCAGGATCCTTTTCACGCTCTGTATGCAAAAAATTAGACATAATCAGTTCAGATAGTGTGCAACTCAGAGCCCTGCTTTCTATGGTCAGGTCTCTGAGGTGGAGCAGGGAGAGGTTACTTATTGCTGTATCCTTTACTTTGCAGATGCTGTGGGATTGTTACTGATTGTTTAGATGCAGAACAGATTGTTTGAACATTTTAGCGACAGAGGTTTCCAAGAGATGCTAATAAGCTGTGACAGTCGTGTGATCCCTGCCTGTGGGGGGACAAAGCTGATTTTAAGGCAATTCATTGTGCAATTGATTGTCTACTGGTACAAAGAATACTCTTGCCCCAGAGATCCCAGCCTGTGAGGATACATGGGAAGAGTAGGCCAAGGACTGTAGAGCTATTGAAGAAAATTATGAAGGAGCTATCCCAGACTCAGATTTTCAAGGGTGTGGCAGATTTAATGCAGGAAAGAGAAGCCAAAAGGTTATTTCTCATCCCAAGATCCCCATTTCATGTCTCTAGGGAATGTCATTTTGAAAACATTAGATATCAAGGTAGAAACCTCAGTTCAGCTGGGCACCTACCCTAACCTTAGATGATGGTTGTAGTCTAGATACCAGGGGCAGCTCCATGGTTTTGCAGACAAATGTGTGGATTATTTCCACTAGCAGCAGCATAACGTCACATTTTCCATTAATACGGCTCTGGCCCTGCCTTCCCCAGCCACTGAATGTCAGTCACATCCAACTTGGAACCACAGGGCGCAGGAAGCCACTGCTGACCGTTATAAATAGAAATTATGGCTCTTTTAACCATAAGCCTCCCATGGTGCCTCCACCCAGCTAGAGAGATGACTTGCACCCTCACTGACACTCCCATCTGACCAGCCACTGCTGTGGCATTGGTCATCAGCTACAGACACCTTCACTGCTCTTTAACCTCCCTCCCGCAGTGCCCAGTCACTTCACACATCAGATTCCAGCTTTTTTTCCTCACCTTCAGAGCCCTCCACGACCTTCCAGCCTCCTCTCATCCCCTTCTGTTACCCCAGCTACTCATTGGGATCTCACTCCATACCCTTTCCTTATAAGCCCCCATGAGTTTCATGGTCTTTCCTCCCCTCACCGCCTACAAGACTATAACTCTCTACCCCTTTTCTACCCCCCATGGCACATCTCTAAGTCCCTGCTTCAATTTCACTTTTGCAAGGAGCCTTATGGAAAAGGTGTTCTTGGACATGTAAAACGTTCCTGATGTACTACTTTGTGTCAGCCTCTTTGACTGCTTAGGCCAGTGATTTACAACCTGTGATCCGCGGAACCCCAGCAGTCCGCAGACTATGTCTGAGATTTCCAAAGGGGTCTGCGCCTCCATTCTAAGTAATTAGGGCATCTGCAAATGAAAAAAGGCTGCAAACCCCTGGCTTAGGCTGTGACTCTGTGGTCTTTCCCCAGAGACCCTCCCCCATCCCATACCCAATCCCCAGCCTGTGGTGTTGGTTCCTCCTGCATGCAGCTGCCTATTGATCGTAAGTGCCTTGGGACTAGGATTCAGTCAGTCTCTGCAGGGTAAAGTGTCCTGCACAGCACTAGCGCAGAGTAACTAATAACTGATTCTAAAGCATGCATCACCCTAGGGCCATGGTCCCTATTCTGATCCAAATGTGCTAGCCAGCCGTTTGTCTTCACTATAAATAGCTCTGATTTGCTGGATTTTTTCCCCAGTATTCAATAGCTTCCAAGGCCAGAAGGAACTATTGTGCTCTAGTCTGAGCACCTGTATAACACAGGCCATAAAGTCCCAAAATAATTCCTAGAGCCAATTGTTCAGAAAAACATCCAATCTTGATTTTTTTAACGAAGTCAGTGCTGTAAAATCCATCACAACCCTTGGCAGGTTGTTCTAGTAATTAATTACTCACCATTTAAAAATGTATGCATTATTTCCAGTCTGAATTTGTCTAGTTTCAACTTCTAGCCCTTAGATCATGTTATGCCTTTCTCTGCTAGATTGAAGAGCCAATTATGAAATTGCTGTTCCCCAGGTAGGTACTTATAGATTGTAATCAAGTCACCCCTTAATCTCTTTGAAGCTAAATAGATTAAAGAACATGCTCAATCATTCTCATGGCTCATCTCTGAACCCTCTCCAATGAATCAACATCCTTGAATTGGGAGCACCAGAACGGGACACAATATTGCAGCAGCAGCTGCAGCACCAAATACCAAAACAAAATAACCTCTCTACTCCTACTTGAGACTCCCCTGTCTACTCATCCAATAGTTGCATTAGACCTTTATAGTGGTGCTGTAAACTCATGTTCAGCTGATTATTTACTATGACCACCAAATCTTTTTCAAAGTCTCTGCTTCCCAGGTAGAGTCCAGGCTCCTATAAGTAAGAACGAGAGGCCATAGAATGACACTCCCAACATAACCCTCCCCAGGAAGCAGCACCAGGATGCAGGCCACTGCTGAGTTATTGCTGTTCAACTGGCATTTCCTTTATAGAATTTGCTTCTTGTAACTGTTGATATGGCAACAGGATTAGACATGTAAACTGACCAGTCGTGATCTCACTCTGTGTGAACTGAGGACCCCATCAGGTGCCAGGCAGGTAGGGTGTTCAGATGGATGTATTTAAAGGAGGTGGGAAGAGGAATGTGGTAAATATAGAGGCCACAGACCCCCAATAATTTGTGTGACCCTCACCTAATGAAAACTGAAGCAAGCTCAGTATTCACTGCTCCTTGATTGGGCACATCCTATTATGTTATCTAAAGAGCTAACACTCAAGAAGCCAAGGCACAATAACACCCAGTAGGCTCTGGCTTTTAGTAGTAGCTCTTTGGGGGCAGAGATTCCCATTTATCACCTTTATTGAGCGTACATGACCTTGACCTCTACCCACTTCCCTAATACAAATGTTCAGAAAGAGTATAAAGCCCTTGTTCATTGCTAATGTCCTTTACCTTGGATGGGAGCTCACAAACTTTGGGCTTGTCTATGTGGGGGAATAATTCCTGGTTACACTCTATTCTAAAATAAGTGATTTTATTGTCAAATAATTACTCTGGTTGCAAAGCAGAGTAATTATTCCAGCACAGTATCCAGCTAAAGGAGGTGAGTTATTCCAGAATAGTCATGCAGGTCAATTTCCTGTCTGTAGGCACAAGGCTTTTGGGATGGAGCATTCCCTCCCTGACACAGACATTTACAGATGATGTGGGTTTCTTGGCAGCCTTGACTGTGCAAAGCAGCTGCCATTTGGAGTTCGATTAGAATTTGCATAGGTTGTGACTGCAGACCAAGCTGTAATTTACATAAGTGCAAGGTGGAATGGCTCCCTGAGTCAAGACAAAGTCTTAATTGCACTGGAGTTGACTACTGCGTGTGAAGGAATAATCCCATTTTACTGTCCAGGGGAGGAGGAGTTCCTAGCTCACTGCTGCTTGCTCATAGGCTCATGCTCTCTGCAAGGAGTTTGCAGAATATAGTACAGGAACATGTAAAATAAAAAGCAAAGTATTAAATGGAGTCCAGCTACTCCCTTTAGTGTTTCCCATTTGTTTGATTTAGAAAATAATTCATGGCTATTTCATCCAACTATCAAGAAAAATATTGTTAAACAAATTTTGTTCTTTGCCATTAAAGTTGCTCACTTGATGAGATTTCTGTCTGAGCTCAGACTGCACTAGATGATGTCAGGATCTGGCTGTCCCTTCAGAGCGCCTATTCCCTCCCTTGTAGCCTGGGGGACGTTTTCTTTGTAAGATGGCCAAGATTTCTGAGAGGAGGCCTTTGTATAAAGTGTATTGTGTCCTCACAGGCACCAACCCTGTATTTTTTTTTTTTTGTCAAATTATCCCATGCAGTTTATGCATCAGAGGATTATCTGTAGGAGAAACAGCTTGTTTCCTTGTGAGCAAATCATACACTGAACAAAAAAGGACAGTTCCATTTTGTTACGACAACTGAAGTATTGAGAATGATGTAAAGGAAACTCCTATCAGACTGGGTCACATCACTGCAGCTTCCTTTACAAAAATATACATTAATTCTTTTGTTAGCTAGAGCTCACTGGGAAGATAGTTACTTCTGTTATTATGCAGGAATTTGGGAAGGCCAAAGGTGACAGGCTATTTTCATGATTGCAGTTTATTGCAATAAATTTAAGCACATATTCCAAAGACTTGTGAACTGAAGTAACTTTATTGAATGCCTCTTATTTAGCTTCAGCGGTTAATTTAGCATGTAAGCTCTTAGGGAGCCAGGATCGGATCATGTTTGTGCAGCACCTAGCACCATGTGGGTGCTCCTGGAAACAAACAGTAGTTTGCGCAGTGAGTTTTGCAGAATTTTTTTTTTTTTTTAACCACTTTCCTTTAAAAAGCTGCCTTTTCATAGAGCGATTGTGCCACCTCATGGGCTCTTTGCTTTCTCCATCTCAGGCCATCTTTGCTTAGGTCTAACAGAGCCGTGGCAGACTACACTAGAAAACAAAATGGCTAGCAGGCAGGTTCCAGGACAGCCAACCACATCTCATTTTACAGAGCAGGAGCTTCAGGAGAGTACGATTAAACCTCCCAGATACTGGACTAGAGAGATGAGCTTCAAGCAGACTGGACCTGGACTGAAAAATACTTTAATTGCATTTGGCACTTAAACAAAACACGGTATATAATGTCTCTTTTAGGGTCTGAGAGATACTAGAGGATCCAGCTTGTAGCAGTGCTGCAACCAAGTGACATTTATACTTGCAGCATTTTAGTCTAATAGTTAAGTGCTCAGAGGAGGAAATAGAGAATATAACTATTATAATACACAGCAAAAGAGGAGACAATAGTTCTAGTCTGTTCCTTCAATACCAGATCTGTGGTAATGGCCACGTCTGACCAGGAAGAATGATCCAGTTATAATGTACCACCCAAGGATTCAGTAGACCTGGGTTCAATTCTCTGCTCTGCCACAGACTCCCTGGGAGACACTTGTCAAGTCACTAATCTCCGAGTTTCAGTTTCTGTCTGTAAAATGAAGCCAATAGTACTTCTCTACCTTGTGATGGTGATCTGAAGAGAAAAACCATTATGAAAGTGAGGTGCAAGGTATTACAGATAGCCAGACAGGCTGAAGGACACTTGTTTTGTGATTCATACACTCAGCCTTTAAGGCCAGAAGGGACCATCATGATCTAGTCAGATCTGCTGCCTCAGAACCTCGCCAACCTACTCCTGTAATAGTAACCTCTGGCTGAGCTACTGAAGTCCTGAAATCTTAATTTAAAGACTTCAAATTACAGAGAAGCCAACATTCACTCAAGTTCAAACCCCTAAATGACCTGTGCCCCAGGCTGTAGAGGAAGGTAACTTCCCACCCAGGGTCTCTGCCATTCTGATCTGGGGAAAAATTCCTTCCCCACCCCGGATATGGTAATCAGCTAGATCCTGATACCCACCAGCAGATACCAGGGAAAAAATTCTCTGGAGAAGGTTGGGGGGTCTCTGAGTTACTACAGTGTCCCATCTCCTGCCACTGGGGATATTTGCTAATAGGAGTCACAGATGAGCCACTGCAACCTTATAATACTACCTTCTCCATAAATGTATCAAGCTCAGTGTTGAAACAAGTTCAGTTTTTTGCCTGTAAAGCCTAAATTTGTTGGTCATTTATATCCATTTGTTCTTGTCCCAATGTTGGCCCTTAACTGAAATACCTTCCCCCCGTGTTTTTCCCACTGATGTATTTATAGAAGCGATTATATCTCCCTGCAGCCTTTGTTTTGTTAGGCTAAACAAGGTAGCTCCTTAAGTCTCCTCTCATAAGGCAGGTTCTTCATTCCTCTGATCATCCTAGTCGCCCTTCGCTGCACCTGGCTCCAGTTTGAATTGATCTTTCTTAAACATGGGAGATCAGCATTGGACAGTATTCCAGATGAGGGGTCTTGTATCCATGGTAATAACACTTCTATATCTCTACTGGAAATACCTTGCCTGCTGCATCCTAGGATTGCATTAGCCTTCTTCACAGTGATGTTTCATTCATGCAGACAATGGCTAAGATTTTCAGGCTTGGATGATTTAAAGTTAGGCACCTAAATCATCTCTTATACTTAAAGAAGTGGCCTGATTTTTAGATGGGTCGAATGCCCCCAGCTCTCTGTGAAGGGCACATTTGGCCAGAGTATTTAAAGCCAAAAAATATCTCCACTTTTCACTGGCACTTGAAAACGAAACCCAGAAACCATGGCACTATCTAAACCTTTGAGGTAGACCAAGGAAAGTCAAATACTCAAGGCACCAGCTCCTACATACAACAAGCTAGTCAGACCCAGAAAAGCAGTGTTTTTATAGATCAGATAAGTAGAACGGTTGGCACTGGTAATGGAGTAGCAGCGAGAGGCTCTAGTCTAGTCACTCAAAACCAGCCCAAGATACTAATGGCCACAAGTTGTTTCCTTTTTGAGGACACCCTATTGGCCCTATTAAGTGCATTGGAAGTCTTGGTGCAGGCGATAGCAAACAGATATCCAGATCACAAAGTGGCACTGGCTGTCCTGCTCCTGCCTTTACAGACATCTGTATAGCCTGTTATCAGGCTGTTCTGTAGTTAGAAATGAGTCTTCAGTCTCCAGGGCTGTCACCCACTCTAAATTCACTTAAAACAGAGAACTCAGTGAAAGCTGCTGACTTTTAAAATCAATATTTTATTTTACTTGAATGTGCAAATAAATATAAAAAAAACTACATTCAAAGAGCTGGCAAAGCAATTACAAGCCCCAAAGCAAAGATCCTTCAAAAAAAAAATAAAATAAAAAAAAAAATGGAAGAACAAACTTTCTTTAATCAATTTCATGCTAGAAGACAGACAGCGTGCAAATGCTGAAATCTCAAAGGTTAGCAGGCTGCTCTCAAAACACATTGGCACCACCCACTTGTTTCATTCACATCATTTGCCACTATCACATTTGAGACAATAGTGCTGTAAAGGATGAAAGTCTTACTTAATCCATTCAGATTATAAATTAAGGTTTACAAAATAAGGATGCTTAAAAATACCTGAAGTACACTTAAAAATGTTGGGGAGACTGACCAGGGTCCATGCGTGTATTAGCCTTACGCACCCTGGGAGACTTAGAATCAATTGGATTTTAAGCCACAAGTTGCAAGCTACTTTCTAGTAAACATTTGTCTGTATCACAAAACCATAACAAAATTTGGCACAGCTGGTCATCTCTGCTTGGGACAGCAGAATGTTGAACAGGATTGAGGTGCATTTGTAGAGCTGCGTAGAGGCAAAAGGGGATGTTGCACTAGTCAGATCTATCCTAACCTCTTAGAGAGCTCCATCCCCTACCTAAAACAAGCCAAGGGCTTTGAAAAAAATTTCATATTATTTCCGCCATTGGCATCAGTTGAGCCCTGAATAATGAGAATCTGGGTTCATGGTACAAAGTGCACTGCTGGCAATGGATGTGCATGTGGCCACAAATGCCAAACGGTCAGCCTGGCTGCCTCCCACTCACAAAGATTATCTTGCAAAAAAGAAACAACTGGTACAGTTTTAGGTCAAATGTGCACAAATGGACCATTTCTCCTGCTGTCAAGTGAGACAACTGCAAAACCAAATGCAGTACAGTGGGGTAAACACAGCACGATTCCCATAGGCTACTACTTGATCCAGCAGAAATTATAACCATAAAAACCAAATCACAGAAACAAAAACATATCAGGGGATCCAATTCCCCCCAAAGGCCAGGAGACCTTGGAGTCAGGGCCAAAAAGACGCTAGATTTGCCTCATGACACCATGTATTTTACACAGGATTATGTGCTATTCCCAGGCTCCTGCAATCCACAAGTGAAGTGAGGATGGGGTTGCAGGGCTGCCTTGACTCTGAACTTTCTGGTCCTTTTGCTAGGTTTAAGTCAGAAGACAAATGTAGAGTTCTGTTTGGTGCAGAGCATGGTGGGTGGGTGGGTGAGATTTTTTGTTTTGTTTTGTTTTGTGTTTTGGCAGAGTTCAGGAGGAGGTACAGAAGTGTCAGTGGAATAGCTTGTCTACACTGCTTATGCCTGGAGAGAATCTTCCTCTGAATACACATTTCTGTGTGTCACTGCAAAAGAGAGCATCTGTACAGACATCAGCAAAAAAGAGCAGTATCTAGGAAACCCTCCAAGCCAGTGCAAACATGCTTTAAGAGCTCCATCTACTGATCCACTTTGTAAGTGTTATTATCCCAGCAGTACTCAGAGATGTGTCTGCAACATACAGTCTCCAGAGGCTGTCAATCAGCATGCAAAACACAAACAAAAAACCCAGACCTCCTCATGGATTTTATTCCAGCTTCAAGCAGTTCCTGAAATGAGAAGGCAGGATATTGCAGCGTGACACAGTTTTATAAAGATTGACGGATCCAATACAGAATTATCTGCGGAGGCAGAGAATGTGCCCGGGCTCACTTGCTCAGCAACACAGCCCATGGAGCCATTTCTGATTAGCGCCTGCTCTGAAACCCTTAGCCAATCTAGCTGTTTTAAAATTCGAGGGGCTTATTTCCCTCGATGTCTCAAGATTTGGCATTTCCTCATCACAGCAGCAGTAATGCATGTGGCATTCATAGCTTCATTCGTATGAAAGATAATGCAATTGAGTACCCGCACCCATGGCAAAGCCAGTGATCTGTGCCCAGTGCTCTGGGCCCACTGGCCCTGAGGGGTTATATTAAGAAGTTCTGCAGACTGAGACATGGCATGAAATGCAGAGGGACATAAAACATTAAACACTTAAAAAGAGGAAGCAGTTGCCAGTGTCAGCTCTAGTACCCATCATGCTCTACACTTGCTAGAGCATGCAGCCCCCTCAGCCACCTTGCAAGCAGCCAGGCCAGCTTGCCCTGTTCCTCCAATGCAGCAGCCATTGGCAGCTCTTCTGGAGCTGAGCACTTGGCACCCCCCAAGTAGCCAGACCACCTTGCTCAGCCTTTCCCACACCAGCTGACTTGTGGGAGGCCTGAAGCTAGAAAGCTACTGCACAGAGTGGCAATGCTAAGAGCCCTCTTCCAGGAACGGCTTTAGCTCTCTTCACGATGACATAGCCTGGAGGATTACACTGTGAGGAGACAATTCTGTGCCATATGGAAAATACATCATACCCCAAAGTAAAATGCTGTTTGGATAAATATCATTAATACATACATTGCATTCCCACCACTATTCTCAGAGTAAAAGTGTTTTGCCGGCAAAGCTCCTGCTTGGCGTGGTCACGTGGATGAGTCTCTGCTCATGGTGAGGCTGGACGGCGACTGTACTGGACTCTGTATCTATTTACGGGGACCCCATGGACATTCACCGTCTCACAAGTTGTTTTGCACGGGACCATGTCCTCATCCTCATCGCCCATTAGCCAGTCTTGAACCAGTTCTGCTGCCTCCACTGTAACATTCTCTTCTAGCCACCTGCTGTGCCACTCTTCAAACTGTTGGTGGTGCTTTAGCAGAACCATGGGCTGCACCTGAGACAAGGACAGTAAAGGTCACTGAAAGGCTTGTAGGGGAGAAGGTTAAATCTTCAGCTCTCTGGATACTTGAGATATAAAACAACCAGAGGAGCACATATCCCTTATACCTGCCTCTAGAGGCCTCTGCTTCTTAAATGGAACTATCCTCCTGTACAACTTGCATAGTAAAGCTCTGGCCAGTAAACTAAGGTATACAGCATTTACCAGTTCCTTTGCTATTTCAGCCAAGGTGGAGATGTAAGTCCAGGGAGCAGTCTGTAGGAATTCAGCCATGAGATTCCTGTCACTACAGGTCTCACAGCTCAAGTTCCCCATCTCTGCCAGTGCCTGAGCTGTTGAGAGAATAACAGGACATGCACCTGCTTGGCTCGGGAGAGAGTGCCCCGCCTGTACATGTAATCCTCAGAGTTCATGATGAACATCATTTTGTGGGTGTTGAGCCTGAACCTGCAGTCCATGTTGCATGCACTCTCCACCCCGATCAGCCTCTTCCAGGAACTCTTCACTTCGCTCCGCAGAGCTCTCACTTGCTTGCATTGCCACTTGCGGAATTTTTTAAGGTTCCTAGGACAAAACCAAGTATTATGAAGTAATTTAAAATCCCTGGCTATTCAACTTCCACCCGCCTAGTCACCAAAGATCAGAACATGAAATTCACATTCCTATGCCTGGCTCTTCCCAGGAACTTTGCTTCCAGACCATCCCCTTACCCCCAAGGTTGGGACACTTTTGTGACGAAATGCAGAAGGGATTAGGCCTTAAATTTCTCCCCAAAAGAGGGACTGCTTAGAAGACAGTCCTACTCTCTTCTCCTTATTGTACACACTGTATTCTGTGAAAACCTAAGTGCTGCCTTCAGTGCCCTTGTGCAGAGCGCCACACACTGGCTGCAAACCTGCACCCCAGAGTGCCTGTATTTCTCTGGAATGATGTGTACAGTATATTGGTTTTGAGGTGCTAGGGATGGAAAGTGCAAGAGAAATAAAATTTGAAGAGACTCTTCCACACAGGAATCGAACCAAAATAATCTCAACACACAGGACTGCAGCAGAACCAGCTGTTGTGGGCAAGACACCGGGGAAAGGGGAGAGCTCACCTTTGCAGAAAGACCGGTTTCAGTAAGAAGCCATCGCTCTGGTTGTTTGGGATGCCCTCCACCCCAACGTACTGTTCCATGTAGTTAGCCAAGTGCTATACAAGAAAGACCGTTTCCAAGTCATATCTCCCCAGTCAGAATAAACTCAGATGCCCTAATAGTGTATTTCCAGGCTGCTTTTAAAGCTGCCTGTACCTAACCCAACCACCCCTGAGCCAATTTGCATTTAAATCCACTTCTGTATCAGCAGCCTCTATATCAAGGGGACACAGTCCTCCACATGCTTTACCCCAAGTACACTCAATGTCCTGGGAAAGCCTGTCCCATAATTTGGAGTGAAATGGAAGGGAACATTCCTGGCAGCCTCCTTTGTCAGTGGCACAGAGGTGACTCCATAGTCATTGCAACTTAATTACCTGAACCTCCATAGGGTCTTCTGTTTGGGTTTCTTCTGTGTCTAGTAGCTCGATGGTCATTATCACCTGCCCTTTCCTCTGAAGAAACATTACCTGTAATGAAGTGAGACACATGGGATGTCACCTGCATCCTCCAGAGCTGGGTAGGAGCCCAAATCAGTGTGCTGAATTTTCATAGAAATTAAGCTGAACATGACAGATTGGAGAAGAGGTGAATATACAACATGGCACCCTGATGCTTGACCACACAGAAACCTAGGCTCTGTTCTTGCTACCACTTTCTCCGTTCCTCTACACTGTGTCCTTGGGGATTTCAATACCACCTTTATGCAGATGTTCCTTTAACCTCTCAAGCTCTGTCCTCCCCCACTCACCCTCCTTCTGTGAAACCTGCTTCTCTGCCTGCCCCATCACCCTTAGCACAGTAACTCCTCAAACTTAATACATCAAAACAAAGCTCCATCCTTCCTTCCAGTCCTCCTCCTAACCCTTCGCCCTCCAATACTGCTAGTTGCTCCACTATCCTCCTCACCACCCTGATGTTATATTAGGCTTCTCTCGGACTTGCCCCATACCTGTCCAAACTATTGCCAGATGCTGACTGTCCTTCTACAAGACTTTCCTCTTAATTCGATCTTTATTGTTAGAACCACGCTCCAAAGCTTTGGTTATCACCTGTGCTGGCTACTATAAGCACCATCTCTTCCCTCTGCCTCCCCACCAGTCCCTCTGGAACTAACCTCCTGGGCCCTCTCCAAAGATGCCTTAAGACTCCATCCTTCCACATTCAAATCCTTCCTTGAAATTCACTGTCCACAAAGCCTCCAAACTCTAACCCTAGCACTGAAACTCACCATACCCTTTTGGACTTGCCTAGGTCTGGGTGCAGCCAGCATTCATGCTGTGGCTACAGGGCAGAAGCCCTCTCCTTTCAGCTCTCCTTGCCCGCTGTCCTGTCAGGAAAGAGCTTTGACTTTTTATTTGCCTCCAAAGTGCCACATGCCCCCATGGAACTATCTGAAAAGTAATATATTCACTCAAAGGCTTCCTGCGTGTCTGAATAGGAGCAAACTCTCTGATGGGTACTTGGTCACAGCCTCCTTGGCTAGGAGATACAAAGATAGGAAAACTCCCCGGCCCTAAGTGACAGGATGCGGCTCATCTCTTGGGCGCTAGGCTAACAGGAGAGCACCAGACTGCTGCTGTCTGCACCACCCGTCTGGTTCCCCTCTGATTTGAGTAATTCCCCTGAAACAAGCGCTCACCTTGAAGCAGTTCTCATCTGCCATGCAGCGCTCGGCCTTCCACTGATAGCTGGTCTCCTTGGCTGCCCGGACACACCTGGAGGATAGGTTGCCTCCAGCAGCACCTCGCTTTCTCTCACTTAAGTAGAGCTCTACAACCTTCAGGCAGATATCATCACTCACAAGATGGTGAAGCTATTATCAAGAGAAAAGGGGGTCAGCAAGTTTGTAGCAAGACTGTTACATACACTGGTGCACCCCACACTACTCCCTTACCTCTGCCCTCCCCCATCCCATTTTGCAATGAATGTAACAGAGGAAGCAAGGGGCAGTCAAGTCAAAGCATTTGTTTAAACGTCTAATTGCTAACCTGGTAATGGAGAGCTCGATAATAGAGTTAGACGATTCACACTCACTAAACTTGTAATCAAAGCTTCCCAATGGCTCTGGTGGGGACACTCAAGTGTCACCAGCAGAGAAATCAATGAGATGTGTAGTCGTAAGTTAACTGGCCATAGGAATTTCAGCTCACAAACTGCATTTTCTCCTGTTTTTACCAATAGTTGTTTCCTTTGACTATTTCCTCTGCCTTTTTTCCACTACCTACTAACAGCTGTATAAACACCTCAGGAGAAATCTTGGCTTCTTATGCTTGCAGGATACCTTGTAACCCTAATAGTACTATATAAACCAAAGAGGAAATACTGAAGCTTACAGAAGCTGCAAGTCCACAGGCCTAGATTTTCAAATGCCAATTCCTTTAAACTGTGATACTCAGGGTTTTTAAGCTAGGGAGAGACGAGGAGGGAAACGGAGAGATGAATGCCCGTCTCACCAGGAGATACATTCCAAGTGTTGCTCTGAGGTGCAGTTCCTCTTTACTTTTACTCTGACCTTTGCGAGCTCTCTCATACACACTGACAGGCCTGTTTATCAATAGGACAAGGAGGGGCTGTCCACCAACGGCGCTTTGGAAGCACTAAGAGATGATTTGAGAGACAATTACCTGGCGGACAATATTCTGCACCAGCTTGTCCATGGTGAAGCCGATGTAGGCGTGGATAGTGAACATCTCCCTCAGAGTGTCCTCGTACTGTGTGGGGTCAATGTTCCCATCCAGCAAACTTCTCACCATATCCAAGAATGCTGGGTAATATTCCTCCAACTCCACCTCACCTGGGCAGGAGAAAACAGCAGTCACTGCACACAAGAGGCAGAGGGTGGCCCCGAGACGGGACAGAAGAGATAACTGTGCTCTAGATCTAGGACATTTGGCACCAGGACTATTTTTAGACACAAGCAAGACGCTTCAAGTGCAGCACCAACCACATCTTTTCAGTTGCCACTAACAGCACACAGAAGACCCCAGGAGAACAGTGTGACTATCTGAAATGGTCACTGGGGCAGTACCTGACTCAACTCTCACATGTGTATGTATTTTAAATGTAAGCAACAAACTCCAAGACAATTCATAATAGTATTTTCCTATGTTCTAGAAATACCTATATAGAAGACAAGGTATATATCATACAACAGCCAATGGGCTTGTAGAGGTCTAAATGAACAAAAATGTGTCCCTTGCCTTGTAAGTTATCCCGTAACTATTCTGATTAATACATGCAGGTAACATTAGTTATGAATCCATAATTCTCAGACACTGGAGAAATCTCAGTATCTATATTCCTCATATTCATGCCAGCTGGTCCCAGTCATTGCAAATGGCCTCTGCATAAGGAACTCAGAATGCTAAGAGCAAAATAATTCCCAGTCTGCACAATGCTCTTACTTGGTTGTTTCAATCTCAGTTCCATGGCTGGATCATTGGACTTTTCTTTCCTTCCCTCACAGAGGAGTTTCTCCCTCTCCTTTTCAGTTCGATACTCTAGAAGCTGCTTCTGAGCTTGACGATAAATCTTTAAGAGCCTTGAGCAGAGAGTCTGGTGAAGACGGAGGAAGAAATACCAATTATTATTGGCAAAGAACAGACTATAAACATCGTCCAGAGTTTTGTGAGGCTCAGCAACAGCGGCATCACAGAAGCCAGCTTTCTCCTCCAGAGGGCTGCTTGGAGGCCCAGGCACATGTTTCTTTCGTAGCTCAGGAGCATCCAGGTTCTGTCCCTGATGGTTTTCTCTATCCTCATCAGGTGACTCTTCAGAAATACTGTGGTCAGGGAGCTGAGAGAAAAACAGCTCCGGTACGAAGTGATGCACTATTTGCCGAATGGTGGCCTGATCTTCCTTCTGGATAGTGGGCTGTCGTTTCACATAGTAGCTAATGAGTGAAGCTGCATCTTCCAGAATCTGTTTATCCTCATAGATGAAGATGAGGTGAGGCTCGTTTGTAGTGGCACTTCTCCCCTCTGAATGCTGCTCCTGATGCTGTAATCAAGAGACAAACAAGTAAGATCCTTCCAATCCATTCTCAAGAGCCATTCCCACCACAACACACACACAAATCACCCACGTGTTAATGGCTAGGCTGGGGGACAGCGGAGGAAAGGGGATATTTATGGGATTACATATGCTCTCTCTCTCACATTTTTATCTACAAGATATATATTTTTGAGCATTCTTCTCACCCACTCCTGTCATCTTAATTATGAGCTCTTCAGGGTAGGGATGGTATCTTCCTCTAAGTTTGTACAGCTCGTCCCACAACAGGGACCCAATTCTGATCTGCACTTCTGGGCATTACCGCAATACAGAACAATATAAACAGACAGGATCGATTGTTTGTTAACATATACACCTCATCGTAGACGCTCTCAATCTCATTCAACAAGCTCTTGGAGCGCAGAGCTTTGGTGTCATTTTGTTTGAAGTTGACAGCCTGGTGGTCAAGGGACTTTAAGTACGCCTTCTCATACTGCTCCCGCCAGATCTTGTTGAAGCCCTGCTGGGCTTCCCGCCATTCCTCCTCTTTTGCTTTCAACCTGCATAATGCAGAACAGACAATTTGAAAACCATACCACAGAAATTCACACACAATGTTTTAAGAGCAGCCTGTTGAGACACAGCAAGACTTTCAGTATTCCCAGGGGAAAAGAAAAAAAAAATTTTTGGTAAATAGTTATGGCTGGGAATACAAAATATTGTAGTTTAAAAAACATCTTAAGTGGCGGAAGCTCAGGCAATCCACAGTAGAGGTGCCAACACCTTAACTCTGCCCTGCTTTTTCTGGAACAATTTTCTCAGGTCCTAGGAGATCCCCACCTAACTGTCTCTGTCTTAAATACAAGGATTCCATCTGACCAGCCAGAAATACTGGGAAGTGGGAATGGCTCAGAAGTGAGGGGCAGAGCTAAATTTTCCTCACAGGCACTAAAGAAACTGTCACAGAGCAAGGTCCAGGAACAGTGGGTGTTGCGTGAAGATGCCATAGATGGCTGTTGTCCCAAGCTGCTGGTTGCCAGAAGCCAGGATTCAGAACAGGAGACTTGACAGTTAGGGATAGGGGAAATTAAAAGCTCACAGACTGGAGGGTGGGACTGATTTTCACTAGAGGGTGGGACTGATTTTCATAGAATATCAGGGTTGGAAGGGACCTCAGAAGGTATCTAGTCCAACCCCCTGCTCAAAGCAGGACCAATCCCCAACTAAATCATCCCAGCCAGGGCTTTGTCAAGCCTGACCTTAAAAATCTCTAAGAAAGGAGATTCCACCACCTCCCTAGGGAACCCATTCCAGGCTTCACCACCCTCCACCCAGTGAAAAAGTTTTCCTAATATCCAACCTACAACCTCCTCCAACTTGGGAGACCATTACTCCTTGTCCCTGTCCATCTGGTACTACTGAGAACAGTCTAGATCCATCCTCTTTGGAAACCCCCTTTCGAGATAGTGAAAGCAGCTACATTCCCCCCTCATTCTCTCTTTGCGCAGACTAACCAAACGAGCAGCTTCCTTATGCCTCTCCTATAAGTTCATCGGCTCTCAGCCCCCTAATCATTTGTGTTGCCCTTTGCTACTCTTCCAATTTTCCACATCCGTTCGTAAGTCTGGGCCAAAACTGGACACACGTACTCCACATGAGGCCCACAACAATGCGATAGAGGGGAATGACACATCCTCATCGCGGCAATCTTATACAGCCCAAAATGCTGTTAGCCTCTTTGGCAACAGGTGGCATTCTGTCAGCTCAGAATCCCAGCTTCTCGTCACATGTAACCCCAGGATCCCTTTCCTGCAGAAACGCCTGCCTAGCCAACAGTCCCACGTCTGCTAGCAGGCATCGGGTCTCCCATCCTATGTGCAGGACCTGCACTTGTCTCGAAACTCTCATCAGATTTCTTTTGGCCCAATCCTCTAATTTGTCTAGGTCCCTCTGTATCCTATCCCTACCGACCAGCGTATCTACCTCTCCCCCCAACTTAGTGTCATCTGAGAACTTGCTCAGGGTGCAGTCCACGCCATCCTCCAGATCATTAATGAAGATATTGAACAAAACCAGCCCCAGAACCGACCCTTGGGGCACTCCGCTTGATACCGTATTTTCTCTCTTTTTAAAATGCATGCTGAAATGTTAATTGTAATTTTAAAGGGAAAAATCAACATGAGATGCCTATGCCTAGCAAGCAGAGGTTCCTTGGAGAAAAATGGCGATAAAAACCTCTTGTTAAAAATGTGAGATTATATAGCACCTGTTATGTAACAGTCATTGGACCTGTAATAGTGCTGCATCACATGCAGAGATCACCTCTAACACCACCACACTCTTGGAATCCGCTGGTTCTCCGTGAAGATTAATCCATAAAGAGATTTTTCAGTTATGACTGGACAAAAAAAATTAGAACTTTCAAAAAAAAGGCATACCTCCTCACTCTCACTATTCCAAAGTCTCATTCAAAATGACATGTCCAGTTAACTTCATTTTCAAAAAATAAAATCCTCCCTTCCTTTAAGTAGGACTAAGAGAAGTTTTAGTGCAGAAAGGAACTTTTCTCAGCAAGCCAGGGATGAGCATAACCATAACAATGGAGCCACTCTCATGGCTCCATTACAGAGCAATACAGTACGCAAGTGTGAAGAATTCACAAGGTTGGGGGTGGGAGTGAAACAGTTGATTGTCATGCACTAGAAATGATTACATTAAAGAAACTGTATTATAGACTGAATTAAAAAACGTACATGTTAATACCAAAAGGTACCTGAAACCTTTTACACAATTACTTAGCTTTTCAATTAAACTATAAAAAATGCTTATATAATGCCTCCTACAAAGAGAGAATTTGAAAAAAGTTTTATTTTAAAATGTATTTTTAGATGTCTACATTAATACAGAAAGTTATTGGAGGAGGAATCCTAGCTGAAACCAAACAATGGCAAAGCCCCACAGAACTAAAGGAATAGCTTGGTTTACTTATAAAATGAATGAAAAACCAGTTTAACAATTTTCATGGCAGGAGAGGCAGCAATCTTGTTACAGTTATTCCCATATTACACAATCATCACAAAGTTTGTGGTGAGCTATTTTCTACTGAAACATACATACTGCAAGAGCAACAGTGCACTGTCATAATTTATATTGTTTAAGCTGTTTTCAGATGGGGCTAAGAGTCATCTAATATCTTTGTGACCTATTATATTGAAGTGATTTTTAAAAGATATTCCATTAATTGCTCACCTCTGTCCTGCATTAGAATCCTATGAGATGAAAATAGGTAATTAATTTCTGAAACAATAAGCTTTCAAAGACTACATTAGCTAATTAGATAGAAATGATACGTGAACCCAAGAAAGTTACCTTTTTAAAACTACGGGGACAGCAGTAACCGGATTTTTCTTAAGACTCTCAATGATTTCTGGTGCTTTATCACCATAGATACGGTAGATGGCTCTGCGCTGGATCACTTCTGACGTTCCTCCCAAGCAATCATCCAATCGGAATTTCTCCTGATCCTCTTGAGACATCCGAGACAGCTTTTTCTGAACACTCTCCAACACGCGTATTGTGGCCAGATTGGTTTCCAAGACAACATCCAACTGTTGAAGTTCACAAACAATACCACAACTAAGAAAGGATTCAGCAGCTAGTCTCTGGTCTCTTTTCCTATGCTCAGATCTGTACCTGTATTTCAGTGTCCACTGGCTAGGAGTCACGGGCTTCGGTGAGGATTCTCACAAGGTGGAGAACTCCGACACTACTTTCAATTGTAAAATTGGCCCCCAGATTTCCTTAAGGGCTATTTTGTGCTGCATTTGCCGTTGGCAAAGCAGGGTGCTATGATGCAGTTGACATATCTGGTTTACAGAGATTGTGCTTAGAAATAAAATCCTCTACACCAAAAGCAATATTTAAAGCTACAGCACATGCAAGAGTACTAGCAGGGCACCTCCAAGCCCTGCATGAAAAGGAAAGTATGTAAAGCTCTTGAAACCTTTCCCTCCGGTGACACACACAGTGGCATTATGGTGTTCGTGCCTCCTCACCCCAGGCTGGAGAAGTACAAAGCAACCACCACTACTGGGGAGAAGTGTGAAAGGGTTAACTTTGGAGAAAAGCAGCCTTGGGAAAGCAAGCCCACACTAAAGCTCAGGTAGAAAGAAGGGGAGGAACTGACACAGCAAGAAGAGTTAACTAATAAATTGAGCCCTGCTCAGATACAAAATTTGTATCTGCATCTGATCTGCGATCCACAAAAATGACCTGTGGATATCCACATCCAGAGATATCAACAGATTTGCAGGGCTTTAGATATAAAATTTGGATCTGTATCTATCCACGATCCACAAAAATGGTCCACGGATATAAAGCAGATATCCCTGGATTTTCAGGGCTCTACTAATAAAGTGTTCAACATTTGGCTATTGACTATAAATAAGGCTCAGATTTTGTTAACAGATATTTTTAGTAAAAATCAGGGACAGGTCACGGGCAATAAACAAAAATTCATAGAAGCCCATGTCTTGTCTGTGATTTTACTAAAAGTATCTGTGAAAAGGGGAAGGGAGGGGGTCCATCACCCACAGTGGCTGGGGGCTCTGTGACACCCACACCATCCGCCACAGCTGGGCTGCAGTGGGGAGACCCCCTTGCCGTCTGCTACAGCTGGGCTGCTACAGGGGGTCCCCTCGCTCCCTGGGAGCTCTGGGGGTCCCTGCTTCCCACCAGCTAGGAGCTGCTGGGGGCCTGCTACCAGCAGTGGTTGAGAACTGTGGGACTGCCTGCTGACAGCTCCAGCCCCAGGGAAGAAAATGTCATGGAAGTCTCTGGAAGTCATGGTTTCTGTGACTTCCATGACATAAACATAGCCTTAACTATAGATAATTTCAAGGCTCTTGGTCACATGAACAGGAGACCAAGTTGCAAAGTTCTAAGATGAACAGCAGAACCACCTCAAATCGTTCGTCCTCACAGCGATGCAGCTGCTCCTCATAGGGAGTCTTCTTTGAGCTGACAAATGTGGAGTCTTCAGACCAGGATGGAAACGAGACCCAGGTGTCATTTAACACCTACAACAGAGTCAAAAGACAGTCTATAGTGTCCTATGAGAAATGACCTGTTCCTGAGGACCCGGTAGGACCTCTACAAGGGAAAATATAATGTAGTATATTAACTGTGTTTTTATCAGCAGGTAGCTAGCTAGGTATTTTTGCCAATGATCTGTGCCAGAATTTTAAAATGTCAGCATTCACCATTTCTCAGACATTGTGCATGTGAACAGTTGCACCCAGACATTGTTCAAAAGATTTCTAAGGTGTCCTTTGCTGCTGTTTCATAAAGGAGGAAGAGATGTTTGTCTGTAATAGTCAGCTACTGGTGATAATGGAGACAAAATGCCAGTGCCAAGGAGGCTGGGAGGGTTGCTCTATTAAATCCAACTCCCACTGTCTGCCAAGATGCTCTGACTCAAAATGCTCCTTTATAACAAAAGGCAGCAAGTGCTTCACAAACTGGTAAACTAAGCCTACAGGGTTCACTTCCGCTATCACTAGGGCCCTACCAAATTCATGGTCCATTTTGGTCAATTTCACAGTCATAGATTTTAAAAATTGTAAATTTCATGACTGCAGCTATTTAAATCTGAAATTTCCAAGTGTTCTAATTGTAGGGGTCCTGACCGAAAAAAGGTTGGGTGTGTGTGGGTGGTGTCGCAAGGTTATTGTAGGGAGGGTTTCAATACTGCTACCCTTACTTCTGCTGCCTTCAGAGCTGGGCAGTTGGAGAGCAGCAGCTGCTGGCCAGGATACCAGCTCTGAAGGCAGAGCTGCCACCAGCAGCAGCACAGAAGTAAGGGTGGCATGATATGATACTGAAGCCTTACTTCTCCGCTGCTACTAGCGGGGGCGCTGTCTTCAGAGCTGGGCACCCGGCTAAAAGCCGCCACTCTCTGGCCACCTAGCTCTGACGACAGCACAGACGTAAGGGTGGCAATACCATGACCCCCTGCCTAAAATAACCTTGTGACCCCCTTGCAACTTTCTTTTGGGTCAGGACCCCCAATCTGAGAAAACCGTGATCTACCTCGTGAAATCTGTACAGTATTGGGTAAAAGCACACAAAAGACCAGATTTCATGGTCTGTAGCGCATTTTTCATGGCTGTGAATTTGGTAGGCCCCTACCTATCACTGAACACAGCCAACATTGAATGACCCCATACTAGAATTGTACTTGCTTACACAGGATATTTTTTTAGGCTTTGACTCAAAATTTGCTTTTTGGTGACTCACTGGCCTACTATGCTACAAAATCTGTGTTCATACCTGGTGCTGAAAAACCTGTTTTATGCTGTGAAATAAAACTTCTCACCCTCATTCCTGCTGCCCCTTCTACCTATCATCAAGGACAACGAGTGGGTCCACAAAGTTGTACCAGTTTAATGAAAGGTGTGATTTTATACTGATTTAGTTAAACCAGGGCAACTTTATGTGTGGCATTCTTATCTCCACATAAACCTGATTTATATCAGTTTAGCTCAGATTAGCAAATTTACAGGTGCAACCTCAACGGACATAAGCAGTTTTAAACCAGAGCCTACATACAAAAGTTGCACCAGTTTAAACAAAGTGATTTAAATTAAATTTGTGCAATGTCCATGTTTCAGAGAAGCCCTAAATCATCATAAGAAAGCAGTACGTGGAGGGCACTGACTAGCCTGCTTTGGGAAAGGCTATCATTGCAGACTGGGGATTCAATGATATTAAGCTTGGAGTACCTCCTTGCAAATGGCCGTTCTTCCGCTGCATTTTGGCTGCTGATAGGTTTTTGGAAGAGCCCGGTAACTGGATCCTATGCGTTTGCAGGAAGCATAATCAATTTCCCGAATCATTCCATCCCCAGATCGGTCACTCAGCGGAGAAGCAAATGAAAGCTCTTTCACTCCAAGGAAGGATTTGAACTGTGCAAAGAGTTCTGGGAATTTCCTTAAAAAATGAACAGACATGAGAATAATTATATTTCACATCATCACATTCTGTCTGTTTTGACCATTAAGTATTACTTTCTTCACCACCTCTTATATTTCATACAGACCATGGTCAAAACTAAACTGAAAGCTAGGACTTTCCTGACATAACGCTAAGAACTCCCTCCCCATAATGTTATCTGCTTTAATCAGTCACTCCACTTAAGGCTCTTTTCAACCATCCTCTTGGTGGACGGTTAGAGAGAACTCCCTTCAGAATTCCATCAGTACCACTCCTTAACCTGCTGAAGGAGTCTTTGTTCATTGCTATAAGACTCTCTCCCTTCTCTTGGAGGGCTAACAGCTCAATTGGCCTCCATCAGGTACTACTGCCACTATTCAACTGTTTTATAGCATTGTTCTAAGACTTTATGGACTAAAAGTTGTGTCAGATTTTATTTCTCCTCTCTCTGAATGATTCTAAAATTTTGGCTTTGCTAACTCAGAAGAAACCTTTGACTTCATAAGGTTTTAATGTTGAAGCATGAGAGAAAAAGTGACATACCAAATGTTTAAAAGGTACACCCTACATGTCACTGGAAAGACAAGTTCACTTACCCTAAAAATGGGGTGACTAGTTGGAGAAGCTCTGAGCCTGACACTAGCTCCTGATTAAAGAGTGCAATACAGCGGAGGAAGTTCTCATACACTTCCTGACTCTTCAGTACCCTGCGCACCTGGCAGAGGGAGGGAAAATAAAAACTGTCATATCATTTGTATACTAGCTTTATTTTTATGCTGATATCTTAAAGGGTCTAAGCCTTTTTGCACAGAGCCAATAAATGCATACACTCATCGGAACCTTGGAAGCAGCATACATACAGAAGTGGCCTGTTACAAACAAACAGGATTTACACTACTATGAGGTTCACAATTGCTGAGCAGAGAAAATACACACAAGAAGATACCAGTGTGCGTTTGCCTCAGGTCCTCCCAAAACTCCTCCATTTGTTAAGAAACTGTTACTTAATGGACTCTACTATACCATAGAAGGAGTCATAGAATACCAGTCAATTGCTACCTATCTGACTGAAAGCAAGATCAAGCAACAGGACGGGGCCAGATCACTGACCTTATCGAAGAAAGAAAACTCCTGCAACGTTCCATATTTTCCCACTGTTGCAACTGACAGATCTTTGGTACCTCGCAGTTTCATTTTCTTCTGTTGAAAAGGTTGGATATTTTTACTTCAATGGTTTTGATTCAAATACCAGCAATTTCCATTTTACTGAACTGTAACTACCCCTTGCTCTGAGCCTTTATTCCAAAAAATCACAAACTTGCTTTCCCACATCACACCCTCAGTGGAGGTCTGTATCAATGACCCTGGCAAAAACAAAACAGGTTTGCGTGACAGGTAAATGATAGGGTATAATCCTGCAGGAAACAGCAATTTATTCAAGGGCAGAGGCCCAATTCAGTCCTTCTATCAAGTCCTCATTTTCCTGATACTTAGCACATATATATAACTTTATATTGTATGAAGGGACAATGCACTTGTCCAAAGTTTTCAACTTCCTTTTGTTAAGTATCTTCAACACCATTCCCCCATTATTTATTTAAAAAATAAGGGTTCTTTTACTTTCCCCCTCATGTTTGGCACTAGTCCTTTAAGAGGAAAGAGGACAGTGCACCTATGACTTGTCAACTGACTCCTAATGGGATTTTATGAGAGTGCACATGCGCCATATCAATGGGGAAAATGCCTAAGGACAGATAGAGAGAAGGTAGCTGAGAGCTGCCTGGGAGTCAGGAGACTGAAGGTGGCGTCTGGGCAAAGTTGCATAAAGCAAGAAGCTCTCTGCAGACTCTCCACAGCAAAAGGGTGAAACTGTCAGGAAGCTAGTGGAGGAATGAGCCTGATGATGTTCCTGCACCAGAGAGTGATGGGCACAGAAGACTGGAGAGGGCTGAAGGCAGGGTGCAGCAGAGGGAGATGCCTGCCGCCTCTCTGGGGTCAGGAGTTGAAGCCAGAGAAGGCTGAGGTCAAGGCATGGTGATATCTGGAGTTTTACTGGTGAGGTGAGTGTGGTGAGAGATTCTAGGGATAGGAACGGCCATACTGGGTCAGACCAATGGTCCGTCCAGCCCAGTATTCTGACTTCCAACAGTAGCCAATGCCAGATGCTTCAGAGGGAGCGAACAGGGTAATTATTGAGTGATCCATCTCGCTTATGTTCAGTCGCAGCATCTGCCAGTCAGAGGTTCGGGGGCACCCAAAGCATGGGGTTGTGTCCCTAATCATCTTGGCTAATAGCCATTGATGGACCTATCCTCCATGAATTGAACTAATTCTTTTTTGAACCTATTATACTTCTGTCTTTCACATCCCCTGGCAATGAGTTCCACAGGTTGACTGTGCATTGTGTGAAGTACTTCCTTTTCTTTTAAACCTGCTACCTATTAATTTCATTGTGTGACCCCTAGTTTTTTGTATTACATGAAGGGGTAAATAATATTTCCCTATTCACTTTCTCCGCTCCAGCCTGATTTTATTGACCTCTATCCCATCCTCCACTTAAATTATCTCTCTTCTAAATTGAACAGACTTTTTAATCTATCCTTGTATGGAAGTTGTTCCACACCCCTTACCATTTTTGCTGCCCTTCTCTGTACCATTTCCAATTTCAATACATCTTTTTTGAGATGGGGCAACCAAAACTGCACACAGTATTCAAAGTGTGGGCATACCATATATTTATATAGTGGCATTATGGTATTTCCTATCTTACTATCTATCCCTTTCCTAATGGTTCCTAGCATTATCCTACCTTTTGACCACCACCGCATACTGGGTGATGTTTTCAGAGAACTATCTACAAACGACTCCCGAGATCTCATTCTTGAGTGGTAAAGGTAATCTAGAACCCATCAGTTTGTATGGATAGTTATGATTATTTTGCCCCAGCTGCACTACTTTGCGCTTATCAGCACTAAATTTCAATCAGCCATTTTGTTGTCCAGTTGCCCAGTTTTATAAGATTGCTCTCTAACTCTCTGCAGTTAGCTTTGGACTTAGCTATCTTGAGTAATTTTGTACCATCTGCAAACTTTGTCAGCCCTCTGTTCATCTCTTTTTCCAGATCATTTATGAATATGTTGAACAGCACTGGTCACAGTAAAGATACTTTGGGAACCCCACTATTTACTGCTCTCCGTTATAAAAACTTACAATTTATTTTGATCCTATGTTTCTTATCTTTTAACTGATCCATGAGAGGACCTTCCCTCTTATCCCATGACTGCTTACTATGCTTTAGAGCCTTTGGTGAGGGCCCTTGTCAAAGGCTTTCCGAAAGTCTAAGTACATTATATCAACTGAATTACCCCTGTCCACATGCTTGTTGACACCCTCAAAGAATTCTGATAGATTGGTGAGGCATGATTTCCTGTTACAAAAGCCATGTTGACTCTTCCTCACAATATTGTCTTTATCAGCATGTGATAATTCTGTGCTTCATTTCAACCAATCTGCCTGGTAACTGAAGTTAGGCTTATAAAGCTTTAATTACCTGGACTGTATCTGGAGGGTTTTTTTTTTTTTGTTTTAAATCAGTGTTACATGAGCTATCTTCCAGTCAGCTGGTACAGAGGCTGATTTAAGCAATAGAGTACATACCATAGTTAGTAGTTCTGCAATTTCATATTTGAGTTCCTTCAGAACTCTTCGGTGAATACCATCTGGTCCTGGTGACTTATTACTGTTTAATCTAGCAATTTGTTCCACAACCTTCTCTACTGACACCTCAGTCTGGGAGAGTTCCTCAAGCTTTATCACCTAAAAAGAAAGGCTTAGGTGTGGGAATCTCCCTCACATTCTCTGCAGTGAACACTGGTACAAATAATTTATTTAGTTTCTCCACAATGGCCTTATCTTCCCTGAGTGCTCCTTTAGCACCCTAATTGTCTAGTGGCTCCGACTGGCAGGCTTCCTGCTTCTGATTTACTTAAAAAAAAATTTGCTGTCAGTTTTTTGTATCTTTTGCTAGTTGCTCTTCAAATTCTTTTCTGGTCTGCCTAATTATACTTTTACCCTTGACTTTCCAGAGTTTAACACCTTTCCATTTTCCTCACTAGGATCTGGCTTCTAGTTTTTAAAGAATGGCTTTTTGCTTCTAGCCAACTCTTTTACTCAGTTTTTTACCCATGGTGGCAGTTTTTGGTCCTTTTTTTAAAATGGGCTATGCATTAAGATTGAGCCTTTATTATGGTGTTTTAAAATAACTTCCATTCAGTTTGCAGGCATTTCATGCTTCTGGCTGTTCCTTTTAATTTCCATTTAATTAGCTTCCTCATTTTTGTGTAGTTCCCTTATCTGAAGTTAAATGATGCCATGGTGAGTTTCTTTGGCATTTTATCCCCCTACAAGGATCTTAAATTTAATTACATTGTGATCACTATTACTGAGTGGCTCTGTTGTATTCACCTCTTGAACCAGATCTTGCATTCCATGTAGGATTAACTCAAAAATTGCCTCACCTCTTGTGGGTTCCAGGACTGGCTGCTCCATGAAGCAGTCATTTAATAAGTCTAGAAATTTAATTTCTGTATCCCCTTCCAAGGTGACACATACCCGGTCAATATGAGGACAGCTAAAATAGCCCATTATTATTGCATCTTCTACCTTTGTAAGCCTCTCTAATCCCCCTGGGCACTTCACAGTCACCATCAGCATCCTGGTCAGGTGGCCAGTAATACTCTTATAGTGCAAGCATGGAATTTCTATCCAGAGAGATTCTATGGATCTACTTAATGTACTGTCCGGACTATGGCTGTGGGACTTGTTATGATTTACGTATACAGGACTTTTGTAATTAACCCTGAAAGGGCTACATATACTTAAGAACTATTTCTGGGGACTCTGATGGGAAAACTGAGGCATCCATGGCTGTCATACCATGGCCTGGCACTGGAGGGCACCCAGGTGAGGCTGCCCTATGACATGCTCTTAGCAGAATTTGAAAATTGAGAGCAATTATGTCATATAGCACAGGTTATAGCAATGCCTAAGTATGAAAACAGTACACATTTCTGTTTGCAACACGATACCTTTGCTGGGCTGGGAACAGGACGAAGCAGTAGTGGTCTGGATCGCTTTTTACTATGTTCCAGATTTTTTTCATGATCAATTTTCTGGACACTGTTCATTTCACATGGCCCATTCCCTGTGAACTAAATTAAAGACAATGTTTTCAATTTGCCCTTATTAGTTCCTCAGAAATAGAGAACCTCATTTATCTGAACAGACTAGAGGACATGAGATTTCACTAAGCGAGTTACCTAACTACAAACAACAAATAGTGAGAGCATAGTTCAAATGCTGATAGTCAGTTTTTCTATAACATTTTGCAGTGATGTAGCACCACTACACATATCACATACAAGCACAGCCCGCTGGAATAGTAAGAATTAACCCCTTAAAATGTTTTTAAATTCTAAATGTTAGTTCTTTAATAAGACACTAAGTTATATTCAATTGTTTAACCTCTACATACAGCTACAAGGGTAGTTTGAAAATCTTGAGAAGAACCCTGTGGCAGCATCTTAACTGCATCCTGCAGTGAAAGAGTCATCAGAAGGATCAATAAGATTTGTGCTAGAGCTGTTCAAGGGCCAAATCTTTCTCCACATCTCTGGAATTTCAAAAGTTTTTTTTAATCCCTAAAGTTTTTTCATTCAGTATTAAGGATGTAGTAGGAGTAGAAATTCCAAGAGCAGGAAACAAGGACAACATTCATTTGACTTTCCCAGCCATAGAGGAGATGCTGCAAGAGCAGTCAGATGATGTAATGATGACAGAGAAAGTCACAGGAAAAAGTGGCAGCCCACCAAATAATGGTTTTAATCACATGGATTTCTGTGGACCACCAAAATAACCCCCTCCAATTTAGACATGGCCTATTTGGCATCCAAAGGTAGACTGTTTTCACCCAGTACTCTATCACAAGATACCCCTCAAAGAGGCTCTACTCTCCCCAAGACAGAAGGCTCTCAGCATACTTTTTGGGAGGCAGAGATCTTTTAGCTGTTGTCAATAGCACCACAGAGCAGCAACTTCTAAGAATTTACACATTGCTGCTTATTATCTGTTCCATCTCAGGAGACTGGTTATCTCTACTGTGCTTTGTCAAACTGCTCTGAGAGAAAGGTACACAGACACTCCACCCAATCAACGCGTCTCTCAGTCTCTTCACCCTGATGCACTCTCTCCCAGCCCAGATCTCAGTCCCGCAGGGGCAAATAACTTTATTCTTTAGGGTATTTATTCAGACATGCAGATTATCCAACTAGAACATAAACAGAGTAGACTGTCACAGTGTTCTCTCTCTTTTGCTTTGTACTACCAAAACACATACCAAAGATCTTTTAGCCTCAGGAAGAAACTGTCCAAACTCAGAGAGTAGATCCTCCTGTCCCCTGAAGAGATTTGCTACTTCAGTAAACACTTCTTCCTCTGACATGCCTCGAAAGGGTCGGCCTTTAGTGTTCAGCTGTTCTTTCTGCCAATTTACAGTGAAACATTAAACAAACTATTACAGTAACACTTCAGTTAGCAAGGAAACTGGAACAGACAACCCACTGTATTCAAGAGTCAAATACAGGAAAAAGCTTTAGATAATTATCAGCTGGCCTAGCATTCTTGCAGCAGCACAATATGCTACCACATAGGGTATCCAAGTTTGGCGTTCTTGACCACAGGGCTCAGCAGTCAATTATCAAACTTGTCCTTCCATGGGCATGCAGATCTAATCACTGCAGTCAGTTAGCAGATATAAAGCATTTAAAAATAGAACATTAGTAATGGTAAAAGAAAAATCATCTAGCTTAAAACAAAAAATACTTTCTGTACAGCTTCAATCAGTTGTCTCTCTTTTCAAAACAAAACCTGTAGTAGCACCACCAAACTACTGAGATGACAAGCATTTGACAGACCCTAAGCATTCTCTATCCATATACAAAGCCTATGCTTAAGAGTTTCTCAGTGCTACATTTGTCTGAGAGAGGCTGAAGTTGGGGGAGCTTTATAAATCACAATAAAACAGTACTGCACGAACAAATTTCATTTAACATTGCAGGTTCAAACAGCCACAATACTGACCCATGTTATCTTATTTGCCAGAACTCTACCTGGTAAGTGTGAAGAATTTCTAAAAATGATCTGTAGATTTCAGGATGGTCAAGAAAACGGGTTTTGATCTTATTCACGTAACTTATTGCATTATTGAACTCTACAGAATCAGATTCCAAGGAGATTTGAGATTTATCTTCTTTGTATGGAAGTTGCTGCCGGAAGTCTTCAGAGCAGTCACTGTGGTTGTGAGAATTCTCCTGACAATAATGTAACAATAACCCACCACCCGGATGAGCACTTGGAAGAGGCTCTGATGACACCTAGTGATAGAAGTAATACAAGCTGGTGACTCAAATAAAAAGAGATGTACAACATGTTCATTAAAATTATCACGCACATTTACAAACTGTTCAGTTAGGGAAAGGTTAATTGCACAGTAAAAGATTTAACTGACCCATGAACTTCTTGACCTCTTTTACTAAGACGATCAATTAAAAAACATTAGCCATAGTGCTAAACTCTCACTTCTCTTTCCATTTAAGTCCAACGTTGTTTGTAAAGAGCTCTTCCCATCATACCTATTTGAGAACAGAGCTTCAGACAGATGTTTACAGTACTTGAAAGTCTTAAATGTAATTATTCAGAGGATTTTCACATCTGATGCACCCCACTGTATGAACATTACTGAGACTTCACTTTTGAAGCTTCAACTTTGATCATTTATAACAAAGACCAACATTAACCAGCTAAACTTCAAGACTCTTGTTTTATTTACAGGCACTTATGTTTGAAGGGAAAACAGGTTTGAATTGCACACTGCAGTTTGCTAGCCTTTATCAGGGTGATTGGTAGATATCCCCAACACTTACTTAATTCTCCAGACCGCTTAAAGATTATAGCTCCACACTTTTGGACACTTACAGAGTAAAAGAAATTGTTGTATATACTTGACTGTGTTTGCAAAGACTCATGGGCTGTTATACCAAAACTGAACTACATTTTGGCTATTGACTTGTTTGGTGTAGGAAGTATGTTGAACACACATTCTTTACAGAAAAATAATTACAGTGACATAATAAAAAGGAAGTGTTTAAATATGTGATGTAGCAAGAAACAGAGCTATATTTCCTTACTGTAACAGCCTCTATAAAATAACTCAAAATGAGTCTCAATACCGAGAACATCTCCTTCATATCCAACAAGCCCTATCCTGCCACATCATTTAAAGGCTAAGTCCCTCCTTTCACTAATGGATAAAGGTAAGTTCTGAGAGCGCCTAGTAGCGCAGCTATACCATGACGCTGCACAGCAGACAGTCTGATGTACGTTACTGAGTGTCCAAATGTTCAGGAAAAATTGCCATTTTAAAATAGGCCAATGACCAACCAATGACAGTTGAACTTCGTGCTTGCAGTTTACAGATGTCAATCAGTGGATAGAAACGTAACAGCTCCTAGCAGTCAAGCTCACTGGAATTTGTATTCATAGAATTTGGTTAATTGTAGTGACATGCAGACTCTATGCCACCTCTTGCTTATGATACTGCCTTAAAGCCACTTTTCTAAGCAATTGAGCATTACAAGCAACTTGTTTCAGTCCAATTTTACCTTTGATTTCTTAATAGCTTCTAGGACAGAGGTGGGCAAACAATGGCCCACGGGCCACATCTGGCCTGCAGGACCATCCTGCCCGACCCTTGAGCTCCCATCCAGGGGGGCTAGCCCCTGGCCCCTCCCCTGCTGTCTCCCCGCCCCCACAGCCTCAGCTCACCTTGCAGGGAGTGCGGCTGGCAGTGCATCTGGCTCCGGCCAGGCGGCGCAGTTGCCAGTCCTGCCACTCAGAGGCAATGTAAGAGGGCAGGGAGGGAGTTGGATAAGGGGCAGGCTGTCCCAGGGGGCAATCAGGGAGCAGTTGGATGGGGTGGAGGTTCTGTGGGGGCAGTCAGCAGACATGGGGGTTGGATAGGCGTGGAAGTCCCAGGGGCGGGTATGTGGATAGGAGTCAGGGCAGTCAGGGGACAGGGGTGGTTGGACAGGGGGTGAGGTTCCTGGGGCAGGGGGTCCCGGAAGCGGGTGGTCAGGGGACAAGAAGGGGGCGGGGCTGGATGGTTCAGGGGTTGGAAGCGGGACGGGGTGGATGGGGGCAGGCTGTTTGGGGAGGCACAGCCTTCCCTACCCAGCCCTCTATACAGTTTGACAACCCCGAGGTGGCCCTTGGGCCAAAAAGTTTGCCCACCCGTGTTCTAGAAGCATATGGTTCCTTGGTCCCAGGCTGACCAAAACCACATTAAGAAGCGGTCCATTTGTAGCTGATTCCAAGAGAAACTCAGAATATGTTAAATACAGGAACCATCTCCGATAAGGAGATTCACAGAAAGGGCCTTGTAGATAACCTCTGAAAGCATTTTTTCCAGTTGCAAGTCTCAGTTGTCCACAAACTTTCGCACCACAGGGTAATTTTGTTTCAGGATCAAGTGATCAGAACAGGTTTCCTGTAAGTGTCTAAACATCTGAAGGCATTTTCAGCACAATAAAGCTAAACTTCATCATTAGATTCTCACACACTGTTCTTTGTGTTCTTTTATCAAAGGGTGAATGCCTTCTTAGGTCCAGTTTTCATGAACAATTCTTCCACCAGAGCTAGTCTCATAATCAAGGGATTTTCAAATGTTGTACCTGGACCCGATGGCAACGATCTTGACAAAGGAACACAAAGTACTCAAAATTCAATGACCAAATGTCCATGAAAAACCGACAAGCCACCACTGCTTCTGCTCTTCTGTTTTCATTCTTCCTTCAACAGTAACTAACTCATTAATGCTTGTGACTGTCACTCCATTATCCTCTGGACTTTAGAAAGTAGTGATGCCAAGAACATACAAAACACTCTCTACTAACATTGCTTTATTCTGCAGGAACTGTAGATTTAAAGAAACATGTTCAACAGTAGAGCTCTAAGAAATGTCAAGTTTCTGAGTGACAGATCAAAGAACGTGAGTGCTGAAAGACTAGCAGGTAGCAGAGATCAGAGTTAAAACCAGAGGCTTCTGAACAAAATTCTGAGAAGATTTTTAAGTTTCAAACTCTGCAACTGTGAAAATGGATGCAAAATGGATAATAAGATTGGGACTTCAGCTTGGAAAAGGGATGATTAAGAGGGGATATGATAGAGGTCTATAAAGTCATGACTGTTGTGGAGAAAGTAAATAAGTGTTATTTACTCCTCATAATACAAGACAAGGGGTCACTAAATGAAATTAATAGGCATCAGGTTTAAAACAAACAAAAGAAAATACTTCTTCACACAATGAATAGTCAACCTGTGGAACTCCTTGCTCAGTGATGTTGTGAAGGCCAAGACAACAACAACAACAGGGTTCAAAAAAGAACTAGATAAATTCATAGAGGATAGGAAGGTCCACCAATGGCTATCACCCAGGATGGGCAGAGATGGTGTCCCTAGCCTCTGTTTCCATAATCTGGAAATGGGTGACAGGTGATAGTTGCATCACTGGATGATTACCTGTTCTGTTCATTCTCTCTGGGACATCTGACATTGGCTGCTATCAGAAGACAGGATACTGGGTTAGATGGACCTTTGGTCTGACCCAGTATGGCCATTCTTATGATACAAATGAATGACATGTACAAATTTGTGTTCTGTGCAGGCATCTTAATGGGAATGTGGAAATATGATCTTTTCAAAGATGTTTTTCAAGTTTAAATTCAAGTGTGATTATAAAGATTCACTAAATGTTGTGTGTATACACAGCCAATCACCCATGATTTTTAACTTTCAAATTTGATTGAAGTATTTGGCCTACCGTGGCAACTTGTGTGGGAGCTTCATTTTAGTGCAGACTAAAACTATTAAATGTTTCTTACAGAAATTCTACTCTATTTACATTCTCCTAGCCATTGCCATGGTATCTGAACAACCTGTAAAACATATTTTCAAACTGCAATGAAGGCGAATCAACTCATCTATTATGCAGACCCTGTATGTCACCTGTAGATGCTTGGAGTAATTTAAATTAATCATAATGTATTTTAACATACCTGACTAGCCAGTGGCGACTGTATACTTAACTTCCCGTTCTTTGGAATCTCTATTCTGTAGCCCAAAGGGAGGAAAGCATTGAATCCTACAATGAGGTCGGGATGTTCATGAAACAGCTGAGAAACCCGCCTGATTACACCAGGAGTATCAATGCTAGAACCAAGAACAGGCTGTTAACTCCATGTAAGGCCTTAAGTCACAAAATAGAAGGTAAGATACAGAAAAAGTAAGAACTGCAATAACACTTATTAACCACCAGGGAATTGGATAGACTTAAGCATCAAGATAACACTGACTCCCCTGAAGACAAACTGTCCAGAGTTCTTGTGGCTTCCTAGAGAAGATTTAGTCACAGCAATTATACTGCAGCAGGTTGAATTATTCCAACTCTCTGGGCATCCATGTACCACAGTAAGGATAGTTCCCCTCCCTGAATCTAACCACTGATCAAACAATTTATATATTTTGCAAGGTTAAGGCCAGATGTCAGAAGAAACTCCTTTTCCCATCCTCCCCAGTCTACAGACTGAACTCTCCAAACAAGGCACACATTAGATTCATTAGCCCCAATACCATAGAACACCAATGTCTGACCAAGCCATTATTCTGGACAGTCCATATCACTTTAAAAGATCAACAGAACTAGTAGGCCCAAATGAAGTGAAAGATTCCCAAACATCAGCAAGCTCCTCCCAAAGTGATGGTTCTGCTTATGGGGCCAGATGGAGACTCAAGGATGTGGATTAACTGAAGGGGATGTGCCTGCCTTCATTCCTGGTGTTTTGGGTGTTACAAGTTCTGGCGTCTTCACCCCTTTGTAGGATTTGGGTTCCCTGAGTGAGCTGAGTTATAAGATTTATTGTCTTTCTGGAATTAGGGCCCTGGAAAAATTTGGGATATTGACTCCATCTGGATGAATGGTGTTGGGATCAGTGCTCTAGAAGCAGATTTGGGACCCTCCTGGGGAGGGGATAATGGACCTCTTTATATCTGGAATTTAACTCTTGCATAATCTCATGGAACCCAAGAAGCATATTTCCTGCATGAGCTTGGAAACTGTGATGATCAGATTTTGCTGAAGGTGTGCTGAAAATGGGAACGGAGACAAGGGAATATTGGGGGGTATTTTATGTGGGGATGAGCAATGAGGAGGTTCTTAAAGGTGGGTGCTGGCACTAAGGTCTGGGGTCCAAAAGAGGAGTGCTAGGAGCAGGGGAATATTCTAAGGCAAAATGGAATACCTGAGAGGAAGGGCACTGTAGGAGTGGGTATTGGATGGGGGGGGAGGCGCGGGGAACACTTTACCTCTGGCTCTTGAATTCCTTCATGATCTCCAGGAAACCGTTATAGGTGGCAGGATCACTGCCAAAGCGAATCTTCACCTGGTCCAGGTAGGAGAGTGCATCCTCCACCTGTAGGGAAGTGGGAGTTAGTCAGGGAGCTGGAGTGGAGAGCAGAGCGCAAGGCCACCTAGGGTCTGAGGACCTATCCGCCTGGGGGGACGGGACTAAGGGGGTCACAGGAAGGGGTTGGGGTTCACTCTAGAGGAGGGGTGTCACCCTCGAGGGGGAGGCCCTGGAGCAGGCACTGTAGATTATCCTAGGTGGGAGGAATCAGGGGGTTATCCCAGGTGAGTGCAGTGGGCCTGGGGGTGGGGCAATGGGGGAATTATCCTGGCTGGAAAGGAATGGGAGATTATCCCAGGTGAAGTGCAGGGGGCCCATGGGGTGGGGGGGGGCCCAAGTGGGCACAAGGGATTACCCCGGGGGAAGTGCATGGGGCCCGTGAAGTGGGACAATGGGGGGCCCAAGCGTGCACAGGGGATTATCCCAGGTGGGAGGGGCTTCAGGCTATCCCAGGTGAAGTGCAGGGGGCCCAAGGGGAGAAGTGATGGAGGCCCCGGAGCGGACAGGGGGAATTATCCTGGCTGGGAGGGAATGGGGGGTTATCCCGGGTGAACTGCAGGGGACCCAAGGAGAAAGACGGTGGGGGGCCCAAGCGGGCAGGGCGGATTGTCCCAGGTGGGAGGGGCCAGAGGTTATCCCGGGTGAAGTCCAGGGGGCCCGTGGGGCGGGGCGAAGGGGAGCCCGAGCGGGCACGGGGGATCGTCCCAGGTAGGAGGGCATGGGGGGTTATTCCGGGTGAAGTGCAGGGGATCTGTGGGGCGGGGCGGTGGGGGGCCCGAGCGGGCACAGTGGAATTATCCCGGGTGGGAGGGGCCGGAGATTATCCCGGGTGAAGTGCAGGGGGCCCAAGGGGAGAAGTGATGGGGGACTCGGAGCGGGCAGGGGGATTGTCCCGGGTGGGAGGGAATGGGGGGTTATCCCGGCTGAAGTGCAGGGGGCCCGTGGGGCGGGGCGATGGGGGGCTCGGAGCGGGCACGGGGGTTATCCCGGGGGGTCCACTGAAGGAAGCCGGGGCGGCGCTCGGGGAGGGCCCCGCACTCACATGCACCGGCAGTTTCTCCTGCGCTGCGCCCCCGTCGGCCCGGCCCCCGCCCCATCTGGGGCCACTGCCCCCCCGGCCACCTCCGCCTCCCCCCGCCGCCATGATGGGAATCAGGCACCGGGCAGAAGCACCCGCCCAGAACCACCGCGTCAGCGCGTTCCGAGCGCCTTACGTCACCACGCGCTGCACGGCTCCGCCTGGGCCCGTCGGAATGGGGCGGAACCTAGGGGAGGGACCAGGGCTATCGGGGACGGAGCACGGGTTGGTCGGGACGATTTGTTTTGCTGCACCAACTTCCGGCCTTCTGAAGTAGCTTCCGGTGCTGGCTTTCGCTAGTCCGCGCTGGCGCTCTCAGGTCAGCGGTGGCTTCGGCGGGAGAGCTGGGCTGAGGTACAGCGAGGTTCTGCACTGGGGCAGTGTGGGGACGAGCGCTCATAGACGCTGGTGGGGCTGGGGGACAGCAGGCTCTGTGCCTGAGTTGACGCCATGTCAGTGGTCACTATGGCAACGCTGCCTGTGCAGCATAGTGAGGTGGGAGCCGTGACAGCGCTAGTGTAGACAGGAATATTCCCAAGGGTCCAGCAGAGACCGGAAGCATGAGAGGGAAGATCGTGCGCCTTGCCCTGCCTGGACAGCTGCAGTTGGTGCGGCCCGGGGGCAGGACGTTACCTGGACTATAGCTGCTGAGTGAGCGGTAGAGAGACTTACAGCAGAAGTGGTTGAAAGTGGATGCGAGTTTGCAAGGTGGAATGACTGCAGAAAGGACAGGTCAGGGATGGGCTGCGTACAAGGCCTCATTGCTAAAAGAACAGCACAAGCATGTAGGGACAAAGGGTAAGTTTCACCTCGCACCAAAGCGAATTACACTTTGCAAGGGACATAAAAGGCAACAGTAACAGTTTATTTAAATACAGTAGGAGAAAGATGAAGCCCTTTCACATAAAATGTAAAAGTGTGGAAAGTTTTTTTTAAACTAAGGGCTGGGGGAAAGCTGACAGACGCAGGGGCACGCTGGGTGGAGACATCCCTTAGGGATGAATTTATTAAATGGAGAACTATAGGTCCTAGTGAAGAAGATAGGAAAGAAATTGGTAAAGTACAGGTAGGAGCTAATGGAAAAACAGTCAAACGTAAGAGTTCTGTTTAAATATAATAGATAACGGCAAACATCTGAATATTGACAAAATGTACAAGTTCTTATGTACAAATGCTAGAAGTCTAAATATTAAGACGAGTGGACTAGAGTGCCTGGCATTAAATGAGGCTATTGATACAGTAGCCAGCATGGAAACTTGGTGGAATGAGGATAATCAATGGAGCATGTTAATGCCATTGGGAAAAATATACAGGAATGAGAGAGTAGGTTGTGCTGGTGGTACTCTATGTGAAAGAAAGCATAAAGTCAAATAAAGTAAAAATCTTAAATGAATCAAATAGTATCTTAGCATCTCAATAGTTAGAAATTCCGTGCTTGAACTATAAATGTATAGAAGTTTGAGTATACTACTGACCTCTAAACCAGGGTGGTGACAGCAATTCTGAACTGCTGAGGCAGATTAGAGAGGCTACAAAGGCAGAAAGCGCAACAATAATGGGCGATTTAAACTATTCTCATATTGGCTGGGTATATGTCACATCAGGAAGGGATGCAGAGATAAAATTTCTAGACACATTAAATGACTGCTTTTTGGAGCAACTTGTCCTGGAACCCACATTGGGAGAGGTAGTTCTTGATTTGGTCCTACATAGAATGCAGTATCTGGTCCAGGAGGTGAATATAGCTGAACCTCTCTGTAATTGTGACCATGATGTAATAAACGTAACATCATTGTGGAAGGAAAAACGCCAAAGAAACTCACTACAGTAGCATTTAACTTCAAATAGGAGAACTACACAAAAATGAGGAACTTATATGAGCACCTATTCCTCCCACACTCTGTCCCGAATTCTCATGCTTGCTGTCTGGTCACCCTACTTCCAGATCTACATGGAATGGGCAGGCTGAGGGCATTAAGGAATAAAGTTGCATCTTAAATTATTCCTTCCCATTGTTTCTAATAAAACTGTAAATTAACAGTGACATTTGTAAAATTCAGATTTACTTTTCATCATTTGTTCTGTTCTTGTCCAATACCATAGGTATTTTAGAGATAATGCCTCTTTTCTGGAAGTATATTGTAAACAGATCTGAAGCTTCCCAAGTCAAGAAATGCCAGACAGTTTTTCTTGGCCTTACCCATACTCATTAGTTATCTCAAATGTTCTTTTATGCAGAAGAGTTGGTAGGCACCACCAGGAGGATGAACAAGAATTAGGGCCCTGATTTGTAGATTCCAAAGCCAGAAGGGACCATGGTGATCATCTAGTCTGACCTCCTGCATAACGCAGACAATAAACCTTCCCTAAAATAATTCCTAAAACATAGTTTTTAGAAAAACATCCAATCTTGATTTTGCATCATGAAAACTGATAGGAACGGGATCAAGACCTCAGAAAACAACACAAGCTGATCTGGAATAAGAGGCAAGATCTCACTCTTAGTCCAGAGCCAGGCTGCTGCAAACGAAATGAAAAATATTCAGCCAGTAAATAGTCTGAGAATCTTGCTGGAACTGCTCAACCACTTCACCAGTTTTACATGATTTCACAGTTTTGAGAGAGTTTATTAGTTCGAATCTGGTTTCTGGAGACTTTTCCTCTGTTATGTTGCTCTCTTGGGTTTGCCTCCTCTTTCTTTCTGGATTTTACTACACATGTTGCCTTGATGTTCTGGAGTGGATTGTACTGTGATCTTATGAACTGTGGGCAGCGGAACCTCTCACGAATTATATAGCCGAGTCTTGTTGTTGCAACGAACCCATCTGCAGTTGGCATGATTCTGTTAGCAGTTGCATACACAAATTGAACAGCCAACAGGGTACCTGCAGAAGACCCCCAGAAGACAAAAGGGAGAAACCAAGGTCAGAACAGACAAAAGGACTTGTAGCTTAGTATATTCCCCAGAAGCGTGGGAAAAGGACTTGTCATTTTCCATAAATGAGAACCATTTAGAAGGACAATGTGGACTCAAGAAAAAAAGTCCCTGATGTTAATGTTGATAATAATAATAATAATTTTGTATCAGTAGTGTCATTAGCTCCCCGTTGGAACTATATTGATGGTTTTGGTGAGGGAAGCCTGTAGCGGCCGTATCACACTGCCATAAAACTTGCAACTGATCAGGACCAAATACTTTGTCTTCAGTGTGTGCAAGAGGAATAGGTAGAAAGAAAATCTCTCAAAGGGCCACTGGGCTTCTGCCCAGAAAGCATTTTCTTATTACCATGGTGTAAGCTTACAATCAACTTAAATACCAAAAAGCAGTAAATCTGCTACCAGAGGTGCAAAACACACAGTTGTGCAACCCTTTTGCTGTAATACCCCTTCTCAGATTAGCCACATCCTTTGGGAAAGAATGACAAGTCATACAGCCATCTAGGAAGGATGGTCACAGTGATTATGCAAAATGGGCTGAACTGAGTGTGATCACACAAAATAGCATCTGATACAGAGATGTGGCAAGGAAAAAGAACACCCCCCCATTTCTTCCTTATGCTGAGTCTGGTGCTTTTGAACTCCTGGGCCCTAGCCTTTGGGGATACTTCTAAAGGTGGACTTATTTGGATACTATGTATGAGGAGGTCAAAGGTCTTTCTCTTCTTTCTCAGAGACAGTGTCCTAATCACCTCTGTACAGCTGAGAAGGAAACTATAGCCACAGATAATGGTGGCTATTCAATATAATAATATCACTCCCAAAAGAACCACGGTCTGGTCTCTGGGATGGTACATCCTATTGTGATGTCACAAAAGATAGAGGTATCAAGTCAGGCCGTTGTGGAACACAGATATTCAGGGATTGGGGGGAAGGTGTCAGTGTTCCTCCACATATAGTTGTAACCCCTTGTATCCATCTGTGTCTGTCAATTAACTGTCTTTGGCCAGGAGACGTATCCCAAGTTTTCTGTTCAACATGCAGGCACCCTCACCCAGACTGCTAAGTGAAAACTCTTTTCCTTTGCACCACATCAAGGCCATTGGATCTCTGTTTAATAAAGGCAATAAGGTGTACAACCTGCCTTATATTTGCTATAAATCCAGAATTACTCACCGCTTAAAACATCCCAAACTGTAATGGAGTGATCGAATGACCCAGTGTACACGTACTTATCATCTTTCGAGAAGCAAGCGCACTGAATACCTTTCAAGAAGGAAGTCTGCTAAAAATGGATAAAGGTTTGAATTAGACCACAAATATCTTGTTAAATGCAAGTTGAGACTAGGAAGCCCTATGCAATTTATTGGCTACTCAGCAGTTGTGAGAATGGGGATGAAAATCTAATTAAACCAGGATTTCCACCATAAGGCTGAGTGGTCCTGATAGGGGCACAAAATGCCACAATACGAAGTCCTTTGCTTGTAAAACAATCTACAGCTGTGCAGAAAAGAGGAGATCCACTGTGATCTCCCAGGAACCTAATTAATCTACAAGTGACACGGATTGGATACAGCAGGGGTTGGCAACCTTTCAGAAGTGCTGTGCTGAGTCTTCATTTATTCACTCTAATTTAAGGTGTCATGTGCCAGCAATACATTTTAACGTTTTTAGAAGGTCTCTTTCTATAAGCCAAATATATAACTAAACTATTGTTGTATGTAAAGTAAATAAGGTTTTTAAAATCTTTAAGAAGCTTCATTTAAAATTAAAATGCAGCGCCTCTCAGACCTGTGGCCAGGACCCAGACAGCATGAATGCCACTGAAAATCAGCTCGTGTGCCGCCTTCGGCACCCGTGCCATAGGTTGCCTACCCCTGGGATACAGTCTGACTCCATGGTATATCATCAGGTGAAGTCTGAGGTCTGTCAGGCACAGGTGAAAGGCTAAAAATATCAACTCAAACTCTTCCCTCACTTTTTTTTTCTTTACTTGCCTCCACTGTTCCTGGCCTGTTCACTCTGTGTTGCTTTTGTTTATTCACTGAGTAAAATCCTGTTCTCTTTACATGCAAGTCCTCCAGCTGATGCCAAGAAAGTGAGTGTGGTGAGCAGGCTCTGGGCCAGAGAGATGTTAAGTGCATTAGCTCATGGTGACTGTGCACTGACAGTGTCTCTGACTAAGGCATCAAAATCCTGGATATGTACAAATCGGCACTTCAGGCCATAAAACAGGTACCTAGCTGCCAACTGAGCTGCCAGATACAGGATTTAGATGCCCCCCTGTATAAAAATTTGGCTTCCTATGGACTCATTTTTCTACTGTTTGGCTTTTCAGATGCATTATTAGCTCATTGAAATAAGTGACTCACAATGCTGTGCCCCTGTCTCCACCCACCAGGGCAGTACCTTATAGTAGCACATTTCATGTTCCCACTGGCAGGCATCCAAGTCCCAGAGACGCTGCAGAGAATCTTCAGAGCCACTTAGTGCCCACTGCTCTCCATGGCTGGTTTCTAAACAGGTGACTATGCATGTGTGCATTTCCAAAGGAAACACTTTGGAATGTGGGCAGTCATAAAGGAACAAGTCCCCACTTGACATGCCATAGAGGACCCGGTAGTTTGCAAGGACAGCCACACTGGAAATCACAGCAGCAGGGATCTGAGTATAAAAGGTATAAATAGGCTTGTCAATCACAGGGCATGGCTTTCCAGGGCTAACATCCAGCACAAGAATTAAGTCATCATATGCTATGGCTAGCTGCTCTTCCTGCCTGTTGAATGCCATGTGGTTGACTGGTTTCTGTGACTTTGGGGGTGGGATGCACACCACATCTTGCCTTGACTTAAGTGGAAACACAAGGACCGTTCCAGACACCAGCCCAGTGAAAAGGAGCTGCTTCTGCTCAGCCACCTCTAGACATCTCACTTGGGCAGAGGTGTCCAGTGTGTCACACTCTGCACCTGCAACAGAGAAGAGATGTCTGTGAGGTTCTCCCTGCTCCAGCCCTAGTCCTTTGGGTTTTTCCCATATGTCATGATAATGATCTAGACAAAAATGTCAAAGAAAAGAGATTAAAATAATTCCTAAATTTACAGTCCCTCTCTGCTCAACCCATCCCTTCTGACACAGGGTGAAGGAACAGAGAGTCCTTGCAGCATGCTTGGAAGGCCAAAAAACTCTGGCTCTGTCAGATCAATTATTCATTTTTTGGAATCATTTTAATTCCCATGTTACGCCAAGTTTTAATTCTCGACAGTGTTTTATAGATTGTCGTTCACCTTTAGTGGAGTCCCAGATGATGACTTGATGTCTTTCTCCAGCTTGAGGGAAGTAGACATAGTTCCCATCATGGGACATTGCAGTGCATCCCATGCGATCTGGGACTGGTGCTAAGGTTTTGTGCTTACGATCATAAGTGAGGTTCCAAACTTTGAGATATGGTGCACTGTGGGAGGCAGATACCAGTGTGTGGCCACATAGGGCTAAAAGAGTCACTGGTGTTCCCATGCCATCCAAAGTGTCTGTCAGCAAACCCTGCTCTGATAAACTCCACACCTGGGAAGAATTAGAAAAAACATAGTGGCATTCAGTCAAAATAGTAAGAAAACACAAAATCATTAAATAAATAATTTTTCCTCTCTCCCATACCCTACTAAGAGGGGAGTAGAACAATTAAAGTAAAATTTTATAAAAACAAAGTCAAAGTAATGATACAAGAAACAGTCTCATAAAACAAGAAACAAAGAAGAGAAATCAAGTGTGTCATACACAGAGTAAAGAAAGATGGGACATGTTCCAAAAGTGATAATGTGTTAGAAGCATTTCTGTTCAGTTAATAAACACACAAACCTTCTCTTAAATAAATGTTTATAAAAGACCTTGAGCTGTTCTGCCTATCTGATATCTCTGCTCTGAATGACACCCCATGAGATCCTGCTGACCTCAATTAGGTGGCACCAGGTCTTAGCCTCTTGGAAAGAAATGATGTCTCGGGTACAGAATATTCCCTTTGGGCTGCTTCACTCTCACTGTTGGAGGAGAGGGCAGTTTCTGGGGTCTTGGAATTTTAATTATTTTAAAATAATATCCCGTAATACTCTGGTTACACTGCTCTACAGCCAAAATGCTTCTGAAATAAATGTAGTCAAACTTTACTAATTCTGGGTCACTGAGAGCGAAAATGATGCTTAAAATTGTGATTCTCTAATCAGCTGCTGGCCCAGACACAGCAGTGGAACTCTCTGAAGGTGATCCGCAAAAGACTGTCCCATTCTTCTTATGGAAGGTGATCTTACTGCAACAACGTCGATTGTGATGGCAGCCTCATACATCGTTCACGTATCCAGATGATGTGAGAACTGTTCATGATTCATCGAGGATGAGTCTTAAACTGTTTTGCTGCATAATGGCAATGTGTTGCCATCAATCCCAGTTGGTCATCGAGTCCATATGAAGGAACACTATGCCAACAGATAACAACTTTTGAGGTGCATAAACTATGACCAACATCGTGGCAGCTTAGTGGATTTGAAGGTTGTTGCCTCTCTGCTCGTCCCTGCAGACTGGATACACAAAGTAACTGCGTGTTTCTGCGAATGAGGATAGCTGCAAGAGATTTCCCACTACATCAAGAAAGACTGCCACTCGACAGTCATTGAGCCGGAGGAAAAGTGTTCAGCATCACCACTTGTTGAATCAAGGAAGATTTTGTTACCTCACGCTACACATCAAGACTGGGTCTGATGAAAACAATTTGTCAAGCATTGACAAAACACAAGCAGATTTCAAGTACCTCCGTGGAAAATTTCCAAGGTAAGTGAAGCTAAGATAAAGAAGGTTCTTGTTGTCCTCAATTCATGAACTTCTCGATAATGAATGCATTTGACCATCGCACTGCGTGCAAGTAAAAGACGCCATGGAAGCCTCCATTAGTGGCAATAATTCTTCAGAAAAACAAGGCAACAACTACAGGTTGGTGTGGAGAAATCCTCCTCAAGCATACAAAGCCTGGTTGCAACTGTCACTAAAGATACATTTTGCATCTTCATCTAGATTTTTCCACCGAATCTGCGAGCAGAGTGACTAAGCACGTGACATTTCACCAGACATTGCATAACATGAGAAACGCACAGAATGGAGCCTCATCAATGCTTGCAGACTATTGCAGACAGTGACAGAGATTTGCTCCATTAAGAATACAGAGACAGCAAGAGATGCAGAGTAGACACTTGAATAAAACTTATGTACTTAAATTAGTTTTTGCCTTTTTGGTTCATAATTAAAAGTTATTGTATAATACCCTTTTGCTGATTTTTTGTGCTATAACAGGACAGGTAAATATATCATGTAAAGCAACCAAAACTACATGAAAAAGACCTAGGTTAAAATTTATTGATTAAAACTCTTACTATGACACAATACATAGACAATAATGTAAAAACTTAAATATCTTAGAAACAGTAGCCAATTAGTTGTTTTAATTGTCATATTTGAATTCAGCACATCAAAATACATAATAAATACCACATTTTATCTCTGAAGCAGACGACTTCTCAAAAATTGTAGACCAGTGTTATAAGCTCTCCCTGGCCTTTCTCTCTCTGGGAATTTATATAGTACTGTCACTCACTGTTCAGTGCCAGGAAAAGAATTAACAGGAGAACAGAGTGAGAGCTACACACTACTAGAACTAGGAAAGAGATAAGAGAAAGACATTCAGATGGGACAATAACAGAAACACCATAAATGCATCCACAAGGCAGGTGGTTAGGGACCAGCACGCAGATGTGAGCTGGGCCTGCAGGAGGCATTTCTCATGGGAAAGCTTCCCCTCTTACCTGGATAGATTCACCCTGAGAGCCTGTGACAATGATGTTGTTGTCAGGAGAGAAAACACCTGTGTGCACTATGCACTCATGTTCCAGGTCTGCTGCCATGAACCTGTGGAGTCCCTTTGAGTTGGCCAGGAACACTCGCACATACACCCCAAAGCCTAAAACAATGGAATGTTAGTTTCTGATTTACTGATCTGGGGAGAAGCTTTTGAAAGCACTTGGGAAGATATAGTACAGACAAGGCCAGACCCACCCAATGTACATTCAGAGGCTCTAAAATGTTACATATCTCCTCCATTCATGGTCATAATCTGTTGGTCTGAGCATGCCAGTAAAGTTGTACATTGAGAACTGCTCAGAACCCAGGGGGCTGAAATTCTCCCCTGGCAGAGGCCCAGCACAAGTCCTATGCATCACTTAAGTCCCACTTACTTTCTCATTGTAGGACTTATATGGTGCATAGACCATGTGCTGGCTGTCTGCACAGGATGAATTTCACCCCATTGCTTTCCAGCCCTTTGAGCATATTAGATTGATAAGAACATGTTAATAAGAGGGAAAGAACCCCATCTTGGCCCCTGTTTAAGGGACACTGAGTGTATCACACTTAGAGAGACTACTGCCATCATCTTTTATAAATCTGCTGAAATCTTTCCCAAGTAATCGGGATGGAGTTAAACCTGCAGCAAGAAGGGACTCATCTTCTGACACTACCAGAAAGCGAACTCTTCCAGGAAGTTTCTTCATTAAGCTGTTTCCATCAGAGAAGATCTGCCGAAAGAGAAGGTAGAGTCAGACACAGCACTGTGGTGGTTAAGCTGCCTCTCTCAGGTTAGAGGGAAGATGATAGGAGGATAGAAACTAAGGTGAATAGAGTTTAGTTTGGCCTCTCAATGATGTGCAGCTCCCATGTGTACACAGCATGAGGTCTGCAGTTATAAGGAGCATGCTTTCTTCATCATGAGGAGAGGAAAGTCCTTTGGAGACCCATCCTATTACCTAGTTCAGCAGAAGGCTGGATGGTGCCTGGAACTGTACTTTGGCTCATTTCACTGGACCTTAGTGGACAGTTTACCAGGGAGACCTTGGTGCAAAGTCTTTCTCCTCCCGTGCACACTTTTATTGCTAATAATATTCTACCCTTGTCTAGCACCTTCTATCCAAGGAGCTCAATGCGCTTTATGAACAGAAAACACCCCAGTGAAGTGCATTATCTTCATATTACACATGGCCAAATTGAAGCACAGAAAGGGGAAATTTTTTGCTCAGTCACATAGCAAATTTGTGGGAGAGTCAGAAACGGAGCCTAGCTTTACAGCATTTGGATCTTGCAATCACATTGCTGCTGATGGGTGAGCAAGTGAACAAAGGACATCATGCTACAGTATGTCAAATTGGCTGTCTTAGGAACTCCTAGAAACCATGGAAGTGTGAAAATCTATCAGGGAATCTGTATGATGACAAAGACCTATCAAAGATGCAGGCATCAGCACAGAGCAAAGTGAAACTGAGAAGAGAGAATCCAGAATCCCCACAAAGCCAGCATTTCGTAGATTAAATCCCTGAAATGTTATAGCTAGCTAAGCAGAGAGACGCACCATGGAGAGGGAACCCCTGCTAAATCCTACTATCATCTTTCCTTGCTTCTGGATCAGAATGCTGCAAGTTGGTGCTTCTTCCTGTAGCCCTGATAGCTGGCGCTTAGACTGGAGCTCTCCCGTTCTGCTGTCCCACAGACTCAGTGTTCCTCCTTCAGACACAGTCATAACCACCTGCCTTGACTCAAACACTTCAGTGCACAGCCACGCATTTGGGGCCTCACCAGAAATCTGGAAAATATGTTCCGCTGTTTCCAGGTGCCAGGCATTAACCTAGTAAAAAGAAGGATTGGCAGGTCACCTTCGCCGGAGATCTTTTTATGCAGCATTTGTACATATATTGATTCTGAAGTTTAGATGCTGACTTAATTTCCCAAATTTCACGCTTCAAGGATCTCAAAATATTTTACAAAACCCACATGATTCCTTGGAAGAACTTCCATGTGGTTGTTGCTATCACAATCTTAGAGTAACTGCACCTGTGTCCCCCTTCTATGGTCACAGCCAGGTCTCCTGGTATCACCTGTCTCTGTTTAGCCTTCAAACTGGGCTTTTTAAGGATGTATAGCTCCCTGCCTTACATTTTGATATGCCTAGTAAGCCACTCTACCTAAAGGCCGGTGCCTGTGCTTTGCTTTTTCTCTAAGGGGTAGAACAGTGCATTCCCAGCAGTTACAAGTTATCACGTAGATCTTCCTAAGCAAGCACATTTATTCTTAAGGTGAAAGCATTACAGAGGAAAAAAACCAATAAAAGTTCCTATATGCATGCTAAAAGCTTACCAGCACTCACCCATCAGTTTTATGGGGCCCTAGTAGGTCAAAATCCTTCTAATCCTTCTGCAAGGGTTGCCCCCTCCCCCTTTGGACAGAAGGTCCTGTCCATTTGCTGGATTAGATAGAAAGCCCAGAGTTAGTTTAAACCAGGCTCAGCAACCTTTCAGCAGTGGTGTGCCGAGTTTTCATTTATTCACTCTAATTTAAGGTTTCGCGTGCTGGTAATACATTTTAACGTTTTTAGAAGGTCTCTTTCTATAAGTCTATAATATATAACTAAACTATTATTGTATGTAAAGTAAATTAGGTTTTTTAAATGTTTAAGAAACTTCATTTAAAATTAAATTAAAATGCAGATCCCCCCGGACCGGTGGCCAGGACCCGGCAGTGTGAGTGCCACTGAAAATCAGCTCGCATGCTGCAGATTGCCTGCCCCTGGTTTAAACTTAGCCTTTTTTATATCAAAAGCCCTTTCTTTGGCTGTTGGTTTCTACAAAATCCAGTTTGAATCAGTATCAGAATTCTTCTGTTGACCTAGCTGCTGTTACACTGGGGGTTAGGTTGATCTAACCTTGACACTCAGGGCATGAAATTTTTCAGATCCCTGTGTGACATAGCTAGGTTGAGTTAATTCTAAAATGTAGATCAGGCTTTGCATTTTATCCAAGCTCCAAACAACCAATTTTTGTCTTCAGTTCCTGGAATGGTTGCTGAAGACGGGATTCCCTGTGCTAGCCAGTGGAAGGGAAGGCATGGGAGCCCCATCATTTAAGACTTTGAAAAGTAGACTGGACAAAGCACTAGCAAATGTCCACCTGGGATATTCTGCACTGGCCCCAGGAGTTTGGACTGGATAGGACCCAGTAGGCTTTTCCATCCAGTGGTGTTGGAATAATTTTTATAGTGGGGGTGCTGAAAGTCATGGAACAAAGCTGTCAACCCTGTATATGATGGAAACCATTTAAAGCCAGGGGTGCTGCCACACCTCCGGCATCCCTAGTTCTAGCACTGCTTTTTCCATCTCTATGCGTCATGATTCCCTGATTGTAACTTCTTGTGGTTTCTGCTCAGACTCTTGTCTTTTCTGTGCACTTTACATTATGGGATGGCTTCCAGTTCCATACCTTTGCACCTGATGCTGAATACACAATCCTGTTCCTTTCATCCACGTGAAGCTGATATAGATGCTGCTCTCCAGAGTGACTGTCCTGAATAGAAAACTTCTGTCTGCCAGAGACTAAATTCCAGATGCGTAGAGTGTAATCCATGGCAGCTGAGACAGCGGAAGTCCCTTTTTCAAACACTTTCACACATCTCACCTCAGCTACAAAACAGCAGAGAGAAGCATTTGCAAAATGGGGGACCCTCCACACTTCTAACAATTGGAAGAGTGCCCAGATTACCATCAGCTGTGAAATGCCTGTTGTGCTTACAGCTCAGGAATGACTGGATGCAAACAGTCAATGTTGTTGTAAGGCGGTGAGAAAAATTCTCCAATGAGGGTCAATGGGGGAGTTAATTGCATTCTACGGCAACATTAGAGAGGGCAGTTTTAATCCATTAAATGACTCTCAGTTACCACATTCTAAAATAACTTTTAATTATGGGCAATCATTTGATCTGTTTAAAGGATGCTGCATGGAACAGGACAGTTTGGCGGTAAAATACATTTGTTGCAGCCTTCAGCTTTGAGGTCTGGGTGTTGCCACCACACAGAAGCTCTCTGTATAGTACAGCAGTTCTCATGCTGTGGGTCAGGACCAGTGTTCCCTCTAATTTTTTACATTCATGTGCCGAATGAATTTTATGATGTACACCAATATGGAGGTGATGTGTGACACATCACCTTCATATTGGTGCACATAACAAAACTGATGTAGTGGAGGTGGGGCCGAGGGGTTCAGAGTGTGGTAGGGGGTGCAGGGCTGGAGCAGAGGGTAGGGGTGTGGGGGGATGAGGGCTCTGGCTGGGGTTGCGGGCTCTGGGGTGGAGCTGGGGATGAAGGTTTGGGGTGCGGAAGGGGGCTCAGGGCTGGGGCAGAGGCTTCGCGTGTAGGGAGATGTGGGCTCTGGGGTGGGGCCAGAGATGAGGGGTTTGGGGTGCAGACACCTCCCCCCAGCTGCAGCAGCTCCCCCCAGCTGCGGCAGCTTTGGTTGGGCTGGGCCAAGGGAGGGGCTCCTTGGCAAGTCTGGGGCAGGACCATGCTGGGGCTGGCAGGGAGGGGTGCCTCTCCCCACCGCAGCCCTGAGGTCCTGCATGGGGCTTAATAGGCAGCTGTGCAGCTTAGAGGGAACTTAGGTCGAGCCCCCAAAGTGGGTCGGAACCCCATTTTAATGGGGTCACCAGGGCCGTTTTGGACTTGCTGGGGCCCAGGGCCGAAGCCTGAGCTCCACCACCGCAGGCCAAAGCCAAAGGCTGAGGGCTTCTGCCCAGAGGGTTGGGGCTCAAGTTACAGGCACCCTGCCTGGGGCTGACCCCTTTGGTTTTGGCTTTGGCTCCCCTGCCCAGGCCAGTGGGGCTCAGGCTTTGGCTTTGACCCCCCACCCCACCTGGAGTGGCAGAGCTTGGGCAGGTTCAGGCTTCAGTCTCCCCTCCTAGGATCATGTCATAATTTTTATTGTCAGAAGGGGGTAGCAGTACAATGAAGTTTGAGGACCTCCGGTATAATATAAGCAGAAGTCAGGAACCACGCCCCCTTTAAAAGGCTCACCAGAGTGCCCAGTCAAGGTGTGCATCACCTCAGTTTCCTCCATGATCCACACAATCATCGTGCCATCCTGGGATCCTGCCACCAGTACCCTGTGATCAGAACTGAGTTCCAGCACTGTCACACCTGTAATTAAACATAGATGGAAGGGGAGTCTGCAGACACAGCACTGGATAAGTTCATGGAGGATAGGTCTATCAATGGCTATTAGCCAAGATGGACAGGGATGGTGTCCCTAGCCTCTGTTTGCCAGAAGCTGGGAATGGGTGACAGGGGATGGATCACTTGATGATTACCTGTTCTGTTCATTCCTTCAGGGGCACCTGATATTGGCCACTGTTGGAAGATAAGATACTGGGCTAGATGGATCTTTGGTCTGATCCATCATGACTGGTCTTATGTATCATTTCTCACCTGTGATAGCAGCAAGTCTTTTACTGACCTTGTGTGACTTATGTGACAAGAGACCAACCAAACTAGATTAGGTTCCCTCAGACATTTGTGGATCTGAGTTTGTTTATATTGTAAATACTGTTGAGTGGCATCTCTCCCTTGGTGCAGTAAAAGCAGTCAAAAACGTAACCAGTACTAAATTAACCATGAAAGGTTAAATCAGCAGATGGACCTTACAATTCCTTTGTGTTACAGGCAGAGGAAATACGGAAACTGTCGCATCCCATAATATATACATTAATGCAGTCTAGCAAAATTCTGCTTCCACAGGGACATCCATTTTCTTTATTGGGTACTCTTGGGGGCATTCTGTGCCCCAAAATAAAAAATTCTGCACATAATATTGCAAAATTCTGCAAACGTTATTTGTCAAAATAACACTACATAATCACCAGTTTCAGTTATTTTTGTAATTTATATCAAAATACCTGTCAGCAAGTAAGTCTGTAACAATACAGACACACACAAAAATTCCCCCAGGAGTAGAGTTATTCATAGGATCATAGAAGATTAGAGTTGGAAGAGACCTCAGGAGGTCATCTAGTCCAACCCCCTGTTCAAACCACTAGGACAACCCAGTTCCTGTTTCTCTGCCCTCTTCCCCACTCCAGATCCCAGCTGGGGAGGGGCGGGGGGAGATACAACCCTTCCCCACCAGAGCCCAACTGTGTGGACCCCCTCAGCAAATACACCCAAACTCCCTCCACTCCCAGCCCAGCCATGGATTCCCCCTAGCCCAGATACCCGCACTTCCTCCCCCTAGATCCCAGCTGCAGGGCCTCCCCTTGCCCAGATACCTGCCCCCTTTTCCCCCAGAGCCCAGTCTTGGCTCCCCCAGCCCAGACACCTGCCTCCCTTCTCCCTAGGGCCCAGGGATGCAGAGGGAGAAAGAACCTAATGCTCTGTCCCAGTCTTGCATGAAGTTTCCTGTGCACTGCCCTCTCCTTCCCTTAAGGCATGCTGGGAACTTCAGCTGTCAGGAACCCTTTAGCTCCCTTCCCTGCCCTCCTCTGCCCCATCGCAATATCTTCTATGTGCAAGCTGGGCTCTGCTGGGTCCAGTGGCCTCTAGTGGCAACCAGCAACACTGCAGCCCATTTCTGTGGGGGAAAGGAAATTCTGCACGAACACCACTAATTTGTGTAAAATTCTGCATAAGAACGGCCATACTGGGTCAGACCAAAGGTCTATCTATCCCAGTATCCTGTCTTCTGACAGTGGCCAATGCTAGGTGCCACAGAGGGAATGAACAGAACAGGTAATCATCAAGTGATCCATCCCGTCGCCCATTCCCAGCTTCTTGTAAACAGAGGCTAGGGAGATCCATCCCTGCTCATCCTGGCTAATAGCCATTGATGGACCTATCCTCCATGAACTTATCTAATTCTTCTCTTTAATTCCATCAGAATTCCCCCCAAGAATAATCAGGCAAGCAAACTATAATGAGCTTTATCATCTTCATCTTGGTAAGGGATGAGTGAGTAGATTTTGTGCCTAGACTAATACACCTCCAAGACTGTAGTGAGCTGGTGCATTACTGCACTGTGCCAATTATTCAGAAATCACTAAGTGAGATTAATAACTAGAAACAGTTAAACCAAATATGAGTAAGCCTCACAGTATCATAAGCAAACTGGAATGTCCTGCAAAGGAGACCTTGGATGAGTGCCCTATGTGGTGCAATAGTCACCTCTACCTATAGAGGGAGACACAATATCCAATATTTACAACACTGTTAGTCCCCTACCTGGGGAACAAGGCCTCTGCTGATCCCCACACTCAGAAATAGGTCAGAGACCAGACACCCAACATCAGTTGTTCTCATTACAGGCTAATGTGAACTTTAATGCCAGTCAGAGTTGCTTGCAACACCTTCCAGGCTCCTTTTGTGTGCCCTGGTGTTAGTAATATGCACCATCCTGCCAGCTGTGTCACAGAGAATCACCTATTGGTAAAGTAACTCAACTATCTGAAATTCCCTAGGAGGCCCATGGAAATCCAACTGCATTTCCCAAGCACCAAATAGCAAATGTCAGAGATGCTGTGGGACAAAGAGAGCAGGGAGAACTGACAGATAGTGCCATCTCCTCACATGTAGCTCCTATACTTCTGGTCTCATTAAGGTGACCCGTTTCCGTCAGCTCCCTTGAGGAATCCTCATGCCCTGAGAAAAGGCCTTACCTTTTAGAAATCCAGTGATAGTCCTCTTAAGAGGCCCACCAGGTGGCTGAAGGAATCCACACAGCGGGACAAGAACAGGATGAGGACAGACATTGAGCCAGCTTAGACACTGTTGGCACAGCTTTCCAATTAGATCAGGATAGGAAAACATGAAAAAATGCAGCCTGGCCAGCACCTCAATGTATATAATACTCACTCCTAAGAGGGAAAAGACAAGGAATTTTAAAAGGGCTCCTAGCATATGACTGTGGGAGGCCATTACAATCATTCAGTATGGAATACAGTGCATAGGCTACCAGTTTATAATGAGCAGGTGTGAGTTTGCCCTTCCCTGGCTAGGTACTGAGATACTGCAGGGATGGATGCAGTATAAAAACTTGGATAGATTTAACTGTGTATTGGAGAATTTTCATGGGGGTGGGGAATTGTGAATCTATCCCTTTAAATAATGGTAACGCTGCCAGGGGTTCAGGTGGCTGGTAGACGCTGATAGTGAAGGGAGTATGAAGGGAAGGACCTTCTGGGCTGGATGAACTGCTCTGATCTAATAAACAAGATGCCTATTGGCGAAAGCTATTAACTTTCCAAAAAGAAAATTGCGGGTTCCTCCCCAGAGGTCCGGAGATACCTAAGGAAGGATTTCATCTTTAGTTGTAATTGCCCAAGAAGAAACTTCCTCTAGGGAGCAAATATTCCAACTTCCCCAGAATAGATCTGCCCATGGCCAACTGCAGTTCAAATATGGACCAGAAGTGGCTCTTACCTACAACACCATCTATATAGTCAAGTGCTGGTTTCAAAAGAAGAAGGGTTTCTTGTATAAGGTGTAGCTCTGGGCAGTTAATACGCTCATTGCACATGGCAAAGTCATTGACAATGCCCTGAATTCCAGTGGCAACAATTTTACAGGTGATCCAGTTCATATTCCCTGCAGAAAAGAGTACTGACATCAGAGAAGAGAACATTGGGCACAAGGTGGAACCATTCAGTCCAGAGGACTGGGGGTCATGCTCCTGGTGATGATGGGAAAGCCCACTCCTGGAGAGGGTCTGAGGCCACTCTTCAGGGAGACTAGGGGCTGTCATTCTTTGTGGTTCCTCTTTTAGCCTCTTTTTGAGTGGGTGAATACTTTCTTAATGTACTGTTTTAAAATGTCTCCTCCTGAGCCTTGGGAAGAGTGGGAGTGTGGATTTTTATTTCTCTCAGTGACTGGAGTGTGGATGATGAGGACTCTGAAGTGTCTGGGGTAACAGTTTGTGAGGATAATGTATTTTTCTCTTTCACAGGTTTCCTTCTCAATTTGGCTGTTGATGCTCAGTTTGGCAGCTCCCAGTACTTTCAATACAGAAATGTTACATGAATTATGATTTTGCATCTCCCTGGTATGCAGCTGAAGGAATGAAGTATGTTCCCTGTTGACCATTGTCCCCAGCCCTTACCCAGCACGTCTTGCTTTAGCTCCTCAATTCTCCCAGCGTTGAGTAAATGAAAAGGCAGTTCGCTTAGCTTCCTCCGATTTGCAACGGTATCAGAGAACCAGAGCGGCTGAGGTGCTACCTGGTAAAGGGAGAAACAGGAGGTGATCAAGGAGAAACCAGGTGAGATACAGGTAATGGATTAATTTCACTAATGCCTCCACTGCCGTAGTATTTGGATTTTAACTCATGGTGTGACATCGACCCTTCCAGGCAACAGCCTGAGGGACAGGCTACCTGCAGCAATATTGCACCAGGGGCACAGCAGAGCCAGCAGGCAAGCTGATACAGGCCAAGTCCCTGTCAAGTGGTGTTACCAGTGATGGACAAAGTAGCGTAGATATAACAAAAGCCACCCAGAAACAATCTGCCCTAATTCCCAATGCCTCTGATCCTACCCCCTGCCCTGCAGTTTGAGGGCCCAGGCCTCTTGGTCTGCGAGTACCAAGAATGCTTGCTGAGGTGCCTCACCTTCCTGTCAGCATTCAGAGATTTGCCAAGAAGTGGCAGTTTCAGGGACTTCTTCATGCCCCAACTCCAAGTCCCCCTGAAGAAATCTGCTAGGAGCAAATGACGCTTGGTTTTTTCTTGGGCTGGTAGATAATGATTCTGCACCACTTCAGTAAACTGTCTGGGAGAGGAAAGACAGAGACACTGAGGTGGGGATCCAGAGAATGGGGTTCCCATGAGCCTCAATCAACACTGATGGGAATGGACAGCAGGGCTGAGACAGGGAACCTAAGCAGGATCCCCACACAGCCAACACTGGGATATCCCCCACACAAGAGTTTATGCCGCCTCATCCTGTGTCCCTTCTGTACCTGTGAGCAAGGCCAAGAAGTGCAAAGCCGTCTGCCTGTCTCTCTACCAAGTACTCTCCAATGTCATGGCGCAGTCGAGCCCACATCAGAGGAGGAAAGTGCAGGATGGTTTTACATGGAGGAGAGCAGTGCTGGTAAATCTCAGAGAGAACCTCATCATCGACGGACAAGATGTCCTTCAGCTCTGCATCTGATAGCCCATTCCTGATTGGGGAATGACAGAGTCGGGGAGATTAGTCCTCTCCCCCCAACAGTATGCATTGGCCTCCAAAGTGGGAGGGGGAGCAGCATCTTTACTCCTTACACACACACACACACACACACACTCTCACTCACTCTCTCTCTCTCATATACATATCTTCAATCCCCGGCTGGCCCCAAACCTCACCCACCCAAGTCTCCACTAGGCAGTCTTAGCTAAGAGCTCAAATCCTGGAGGAGCACAGGAGACCAATTACTCATAGGCCAGACTAGGCAGCGTGGCAGGTAAGAGAAAGGAGCTTGTGCCTATGCTCATGTAAAGACATTCACAGGCTAGAGAATCTGAGAGCTGCTGTTGCCTGCACTTGTGTTTAGCCCTTGAGATTCACCCAGACAAAAGGAGCAGTTAGATGATGCAGGATGCTCCAAAAGGGGATATGGCAGCACTTACCGTGAGGAGGCAATATACCCCAGCATGTGTGCCACCAGGACTTTGCCATGCAGCTTTTCCAGTCTCACACACAGACCGCGCATGGCTTCTTGGGCTGTGGTAACAATCATCAGTGCTGAAGGCAGAGTGTAGGATGCCCATCTCCTGGCCTCATTGAAGGCCAGCTTGAATAGCAGGGGGTGCCCACCCTCAGGGAAACTTTGCTGGAGAACAGTCTGCTGAGCTGGGCTCAGTTTCCGTCTCACTGATGCCAACAGCACCTCCAACATCTTCCCACCTTCCTCTCTGGATAATGGACCCACTTCAAAGTAGGCCTCGGGCTCAGGCATGGCCTCTTGGAGAGTTTCCAGAATCCCATACTCTGCTATGGAAGTGGAGACAACAATGTGAACCTTTGGGGGACAGTCTTTAGGCAGCCAGTAGAGTCTGTGGGCACCATTAGCAGGGATTAGCTGGTCCACAGAGTCAAAGAACAGCACCAGTGACTGTACACCAAGGTGAGAGACAATGAGGAGGAGGTTGTGGAAGAACAGGATTAAATCACTGCAAGCCTGTGTTACCTGTACAGGAAGAGGTGGCAAACCAAATGCTAAACACACCTGGGAACAAATATCTCTCAGCAGGCTGTGGATTGTAGAGCTGACCTGGGATGTCCCCAGCTGGCGAATTACCACCACAGTCTCCTGCCCCAGGAGAGTTCGCACCTGCTCAGACAATTTGCACATCAGGGCGGTCTTTCCACAGCCTGGAGGCCCATAGAGAATGAGGGGTGTGTGGACATGGTCATCATTCTGTCTGATGCTTTGGAGAATGTTATCCAGTAAGTCATGCCTCCCACAGAACAGTCTGCAGCTCTCTAGGCACAGCATCATGTGGTGGTTCAGCTCCTGCAAAAGCCCCTCTGTCTCCTCGCTGCTCTTCCCTCGGTATCGGAGGCTTCTCAGGACCTGGTGATTTGTAGCAGTGATAAATTGTTCACACAGCTCCTTCAGGTACTTGGTATGCCCCTTGTGTCGTGGGTTCCCAGGGTGTGCATTCCATGGGACTGTATGCACTTTGAGATGCTGGGGGTAATAGTTTGCAATTTTTGCCTTGAGGCTCTGGAGCAGCTGTTGGGCTTCATTGTCCAGGCTCCCATCTTCCTCTGTATCCACCAGTTGCGTGCTTGTCCCTTCCAGCAGGTGTTTGTCAAGGCCCTCAACCTCTCTGAGGAATATGGAAGCAGCCGAGTCGATCTCTTGGGTGCTGAGGAGGCCTTGTTCAATCTCCCACTCTGTCTCTACAAAAGTAGGGGGGAGATGTGAAGAACATTTAGGTCCAACAAAGAGCAGAGGAGAAGCCACAGTCTAAATCAGCCCAGCACACTCCCACTTACCCACTCTGCACCTCAAGTGCAGCTAGCGAGCCAGCACACTGCTACCCGCCCCCACATAGACTGGGGATGACTCAAAATGGAGTTAAAGGCCCATCTTCTCCTGATTGCCACAAAGAAGACAAAACCAGGGTGTAGGGGGAGAGCCCTGCTTGGCTATGGCCATTGTCTCATGTTGGGGCACACCTGATTTATCATAGCGATGCCTCTGTTCCTGGCTGATGAGTCCGTGTTTCTCTGCTTCCCGGGCTGCCAGGCGCAGTGCTGAGGCTAAGTCTCTCTCCACGCTCCTCCAGACCTCCACATCTCCCTGGTGCTGAGCCTGGTTGGCAGCGGGATGGCAGTGGGGCAGGTGGTCAGTAATTGGCTGCAGGACATATACAGAAGGAATGGCATTCTCATCCTTCCAGTACCAAAATGTCAGGAGATGTGTGGTGGTGGGGTCCCCTGTCAGCTGTGCAATCAGGGTCTCAAACTCCTTCTCTTCTATAAGTCGGGGGAGGGGCCGGTGTCCATAGCAATCCCCAAGCAGCCCCTGTAGCAGAGGGACCAGAAAAAGCTTGTAATACTCACCAGCGTCATCATCTGCTGGCAAATGGGGGAAACCCATTTCTCCTGAATAAGTAGAAATGAAGACCTGGGGCCCCGAGAGTTGCACTGGGCTTGTGCCTGCGAGCTGGACAAGGCCTCAGATGGGAAACTGGGTTGTGGCTGTGGCCCTGACAGCTGGACTGGGCCTGAGGGCCTGGAAGTTTGGCTGTATCTGAGGCCCTGACAAATGGATCAGGCCTTGGGCTGAGGCCTGGGGAGCAAGACCCATAGTGGGAGGCAGTCTGGGCATGGCTGCTTGGTTATGAAATTACCTGACTACCACTAGAGGCATTTGCAGAATACAACATGGAGCAGCTAATGGGAGCATCTGAACAGTCAGAGCAGAGCACAAAGCATGCTCCTCTGGGGCGCACACAGTAACTCAGTGCTGAGGTTCTAATTGACTCTCTCTCTGAGACCTGTCAGGCTTTGAATGCAGAAGACTCTTGGGGATATCAGATGTATTTCGCACAACTGCCCAATGATTTATTTACTCACACGCAGCTCTGGCCACAGCAGGGCCTCCCTGGGGCCAGGCCCTTACCAGGACGGGGCTCTTGCTAGGGCAGGGCCCTCTCCCTGTTTGTTCTGTCCTGTCAACAGCACCTTTTCTTCTCTCTTTCTAAAATGTAACCAACCCCAAACAACAAGGTGGGTGTGGCACCAGAACAGGTGGCTGATATTGTAACCCCAGCTCATCTCCTTTGGAGAGAACAGGACCTGACAGCTCTGAGTATTGTATTCTGATCAGATCTTTAATACCATGCCTGTCAGCACAGTGCTAGGTCACCTGAAGGAAGGGCAGCAAGCAGGTCAGGAAAGAGGTTGCCATAACATGCAGCCTTCAGCTCCTGGAAGGAGATGTTAGAGGGTCCCCAGTTCCCTCCCCCTGTGTGGGGCAAAGCAGTGGAACAGACACACTCACTCCTTGCCATGGGAGTATATTTCTGGTTCTTTGCCACATTCTTTCCCGAGAAGATTTTTTCTGAACTGTTTAGTTTGCCAATGAAAGTCACCCAGGCCCTCAGGTAGAGCTCTTGGAGTGATAGATGGCACTGCCCACTCATCTCTTATTCTGTCTGTCTTACTCCTAACTCTGGCTGCTTCTTCAGTACGCACAGTCCTCTTCCCCACAACCCATTGTCTCCAGTGCTGCAGCCCTGTTCCCTTAAGAGCCCATGTGTTCAGAGCTGGCCTGGACATGTGCCGTGTGTGTACTTTTGGGGCCAAACCCCACCTAGTTGCTGAAACTTCCCTCTTCTGCTCCCTGATGAAATACTTCTGAAGACTTCTTCCTCCAAGTAATGACAAGCACCCTGATCATCTTTCTGTGTTACTAAAAGACTCCTGCATCTCCACATGAGCTTAGTAAGTTATGGATGTGTGAGTCCAGCCCCATATGTCTTTCTTGGTAGTGGGGTCTGAGCATGCACTCTTTGTACTTACGATAAAAGTAGGACCCACTGACAGTTTTTGACAGGATTCAATCTCCTCGAGACAGAGTTGTGTGTTCATGTGATCAATGTCTATAACGTCACAAACACCCCATCTCAGGTCAATTACCTGCAGAACAGCAAAAAAGCACAGGGATGCTTGGAGAATAATTCAGAGCATCTTGAAATGGCGGTGATATGGAGGGACAAAGCTACCACATCACTTTAATTTCAAAAATAAAGCTGAAATCAACAAGGCCCATGTGATTTAGTGACTAGAAACTTGGGAGAGGCAGAGAGGCATGTAATTTCTTGCCAGGGATATCTGGAAGGAGGCACAAATTTGGGAATTTGAACCATATGCAGTCTGACATGTGACTCATATAGTTTTGCTCAAGTCAAGGAAACTTGTTAATCTGAAGGATGTTTGTTACAATATTTGTATGCTGCTGCATTATAGGATATAATAATAATGATCCCCAGCCTTACAACAACCTCTTTTATGCCAAAAGTTCTGCACAGATGGTACAGACTGAGATAATTGCAGATACTCCTGAGGTGCATCCACCTCTGGGGTGGAACACAGAACAGTTGTTTATCAGTGTAGAGAAAGTATAGAATAACTTCTCCAAAGGAGCCTGGGAGCCTGGGAGTAATGTGAGAACTAAGAGGCCAACACAACCCTTCCTGAAAGCTCCTAAGCCTTTAGGGAGACTGAGAAGTCAGGGAGCATTTGTGGGGCGTGGATCACTTTTTTCCTGCATCTCACACACTTTAATGGCCTGCAGCCAGGTTAGAAAGCATCAGCAATAATCTGTACTACAGGAAATGGTTTACCTCAAACATTAAACTGTGCTTCTGACAGAAGGCCTGGACCTCAGGGTATGCTGCCTTAAGCAAGGTCTCTCTCTCTGTAGCCATGTCTGCAAGGAAGAACATAAGAGTGGCCATACTGGCTAAGACCAAAGGTCCATCTAGCCCAGTATCCTGTCTTCTGACAGTGGCCAATGCCAGGTGCTTCAGAGGGAATGAACAGAACAGGTAATCATCAGGGGAAAGATTTGTGCAGCACCACAACAAAAGTTAGGAATCGTCTTTCTAGTTGTCAGTCAACCTACTCATTACCTTTAGGTTTCAGATTTAAAAACCCTGTTTAGATGAATACTTGTCTAATCTAGCTAGGTTTCATACTCTCCTCACCACAGTGCTGTCTGACAGTCAGCACTATTGTTTCCTGCTGTGTGCGAATTCAGGCACACATTACTGCATTGGTTAAGTGAAGTCGTATTTTAAATATTTTCTTCATAAGACATAGAAACATAATGTGTTTTTGGTTTGCTTTATGTTTTTTTTTAAAATGCAAGCTGAGCAACAGTGGATTTTGAGGTAGCTTAGAGCTGTTGAGTATCACACAGCAGCCTTGATCTAGTACTGATCCAGGACAGTGTATTTCCAACCCCTGGATGCATTTCATGATGGTCAAACCCCCTCACATATGGGACTAATCAGCCCCTCTGTTGTCTGTCTCAGTAGAAAAGCCACAGCAAAGGGCACAGTTTAACTCCTAGAGGGGGTCCCTCCACATGGGACAGAGCTGCATTTGTGAAGCTTCTGTGGCTGCTGCCCCTACTGTGCCTGCTGTGAAAAGAGGGCTCTCCAGGACTGTCAGTGCAGCATCTTGTAACGGTGTCATATCCACTGAATGAACCCAAACAGTTAACTGAGAAAGTTAAAATAAAATACAATAAATATGATGATTTGGGGAATCTGTCTATGTGCAACTTATGAATACTGATTGATTTAATTAAATTACTATGTCATTGAATTACTCAGTGTATGTGGACAAAGTAGATGAGGTTACATCTTTTATTGGACCAACATGGCTACAGGGACACTGCATACAATATGTAGGATCCTACCAAATTCATGGTTCATTTTGGTCAATTTCACAGTCATAGGATTTTTTAAATTGTAAATTTCATTATTTCAGCTATTTAAAACTGAAATTTCAGGCTGTTGTAATTGTAGGGGTCCTGACTCAAAAAGGAGTGTGGGGGGAGGTGTCGCAAGGTTATTGTAGGAGGGGTTGTGGTACTGCTGCCCTTACTTCTGTGCCACCACTGGCGGCAGCGCTGCCTTCAGAGCTGGACAGCTTGAGAGTGGCGGCTGCTGGCCAGGAGCCCAGCTCTGAAGGCAGACCCGCCACCAACAGCAGCACAGAAGTAGTGATGGCATGGACCTGCATCCAACGAAGTGGGTATTCACCCACGAAAGCTCATGCTCCTATATGTCTATTAGTCCATAAGGTGCCACAGGACTCTCTGCTGGTGTGGTATTACCACCCTTCTGCTCTACTGCTGGCGAGGCACTGCCTTCAGAGCTGGGCACATAGCCACCAGCTGCCACTCTCCTGCAACCAGCCACTGCTCTCCGGCCACCCAGCTCTGAAGGCAGCACAGAAGTAAGGGTGTCAATACCACAGCCCCCCTAAAATAGCCTTGCGACTCCCCCTGCAACTTCCTTTTGGGTCAGAACCTGCCAAATTGAGAAATGCTGGTCTCCCCTGTGAAATCTGTACAGTACAGGGTAAAAGCACACAAAAGACCAGATTTCATGGTGGGAGACCAGATTTCACAGTCCATGATGTATTTTTCATGACTATGAATTTGGTAGAGCCTAAACAATAGGTGTATGTGGAGTCAGCCATCTGCTGTCAGAGGCTGTGCTACGTATCTCCAAAACCAGGGACAATGTAGGGTTGTTAAACCTTGATGGCTCCCATTCAAAGTGAAGCACTAGGACAATGCCATGACCTATGTTAAACTAATTTTCTCCAACTTCTCTGCAGGGGCCTGGGTTCTGGAGAGTGGAAAATTCCTAACCAGGAGAACAAAAAGGCCAGTTACTAGTGCTGTATCTTAAAAACCAGAGATCTTGAGAGTGGGGACTCACAGAACAAGGGAAGCTTGGGCAGGAGAGAGGCACATGGGGGCACGCTTTCATAGCTTTTTAACTTTTTTTAACATTTTTTAATTGCAGGACCAACTAATAAGGAGGGAACTGGATGCAGAGGATAAGCTGTGCACAGAAGAGGAGACTCTGGACTCCTTAAAGACCTCAGACTTAAGCATGAAGAACACTCAAATGAGGAAATGAGGTAGGGAAATGCGTAGAGGTGTGATTGTTTTGTCTAGATTTGTGTATTTCTTGAGCTAGCTAAAAAAGAAGTGATTGGTTTTTGATGCCCTTGAAAAGCCTGGGTCTCTTTCTGTTTCCACTATCCTGTGTCCCTGGATAGGTGAATTGTAAAGGAGAGTGCCTACAGGGTTGGGTCCCGGAAAAGGTTATGCTTAAGCTACGGGAGAGTTTGGGAAGTGAGCTCTGGTCCTGGGGGCCAAGGACAGCTGCGCCATCAAGTCCCATTTTTGTGAAGGGGTAACAGATGAAAGCCTGTTCCCAGGACCTCTACCACAGCAGCCAAATAAAGAGAGAGTGCTGCAGCCTACTTTGACCAAGGGAAGCTTAAGAGCACACAGGCGTAGGATCTTGGGATCCAAACACAGCAGCCTGATGAAGTCCAACTGAGAGAGCTCTACCAGGGCTGTGACAAAGAAAACCAAAGAGCAAATAGGAGAAAGATAAGAACACTCACAGCCACATATGTACCCCTTACCCCACACAGTGCCCTGCACATGCACAGCCCTTCCCCATCACATACACACAGGTTCATGCATACTCTACTCTTCATATGCTCAAGCATGCACACTCTCACCCATGCTGTCACACACAAGCACATACACACACATGCTGTTCCATGTATTTTTCTTCACACTACAGTGGAAGTAAAGAACCAAATTCAGGGGACCCATTGCACCCACCCTCACTAAAGCCACGTGAAAGTCAGCCTTGTGCACCAGCCAGCATCTCTTCTCCTTGGCCCCTTGCACAGTAAAGTGTGCTGCATGCTGACCCTGTCTGCACTGGCAATGCCATTCGTACCAGAATCCTGCTCTCTCAGACACCATCTACATGCAGAGGGGATGGTGGTGGCAAGTACAGCATGCACCTGACTTTGAATAAAATGCAGCAGCAGCCATCTTCACCTTTTAATGTGGAGCTGCAACTCCCATGGAGGACATGATTCTCTGCTGAGTCAAGCAGCCTGGCCATGTTGCAGCACAGTGCAACCCACTACCCTCATCCCTTCTGGTGTAAGGGACGAGATCTGCATTCAGACTGCCAAAAGCATTTGGCATCTTCAGCACTTCGCAGTTTATTTACCTGAGGAAGCTGAGCTGATGAAGATTCGGACCAGACTGGACGGCTGGAAGGGCAAAGGGACCATCTTACCCTGGAGAAGGTCCCGGCATGTGTCCGGGCTGAGGCAGCTGAGACTCACGCTGGTGTCTTCACTCATTGACTTCTCCCTTGGAGGACACTGCTTTACAGAAGAATATATTCAAACAAGTGGCAGGAATGAGACCCAGCATGTGGCACTATTGAGCGATTCAGCACACTTGGAAACTGCCCCCTCAAGACTTCCCACGTCACCCCAGAGAACAGACCATTGTGAAGCTTTGTTCCTTCACATTTAAACAGGACCCAGTAAAATCCTCAGCTGTTCAAATGGAAAAAATAGGAAAACCTAGAGCTCTGAGTCTGTACTGATAGCTGTGAAACTCTGTCTCCTTGCAACACAGGGGCTTGGCTGCATCCCAGGAGGGCATCCAGCTCTATAGCAACCAGTGTTTGTCACTTAGGCGAATCCCCGGGGTGCTCTAAAAGTGCCAGACTCTAGTGTGCTCCTAGTCAGGGATGTACACTTGAGGCCTTTCGCTCAAGGACCTTGTTTATGCTAGAAATTCTTGTAGTCATATTCCAGCAGTGGGCAGCGGTACCATTGCTAGCAACAGTATTAGCATGAATCCGGACGGGGAACTGGCATTCTTTCCACCTGCTCAGAGCAGGTTTTGACATGGGTCTGCACTAGTCTTTAGTCAATGTGTAAAAGAGTGACCTGCTAAAATGCCTCAATTAAAAATATTCCCAGTCAATATTTATACCTGTGCAGTGACCTCTGAAGCCTGTGATGTGGCTCCAAGTAAACTACAGGGAGGACAGACGCAGCACACAGGGGAAGCTGACAAGAAAATTTTAATATTATACAAGAACTAACTGACCATGCAGTGTCGTCAATGACCAGGAAAAAAAAAATTATTTTATTTTGTCAAGTGATATGACAGCTGGACTCCAGTGTCATAAGATGACTCTTACAGTTTGGATTATACTGTACAGAATGCAATCTGCTTGTTCACATACTTGTCAGACTGTGAGAGAACTGGCCTTGCACAGGGTTACTCCCAATTGCACATTTCAACAGTACATGGAGTACAGTGAGGAGGAAAATGCCCTGCCGATAAACTCTCACCAGCTGGAGTTAGCAGCAAACAGACTCCTTCACTCCAAGCAAATGTATCATATTTCCAACAACTACCAACTAGAAGTTCTCAGTCTGTGGCAGCATCACCCACTAGAGGCTCCCAAATTTTTATGAGCCTGGAAAGTTGTAATTGCTGCTGAAGGAAACTGGTAGTTTTCAGATGCAAAAGGTGTTTGGTTCCATTTCCCCCCCACTCCAAAGTTTGAGTTTGTGATCATAAAAGGTGAGGATTGCTTAGTGAATGGGAGCTGGATGCTGTTAACATGATTGAACCCTTTAGCACCATGACAATATAAAAAAAAAAAAATTCCCCTCTCACCCCTATAGCCAGGGTACATGTGCTTCCTCAACCTCGGGTCCCTAAACAGAGCCTGGGAGTTTTTTTTTGGGGTTGTTGTTTTTTGTTTTTTTTTTTCTTGCCTGGATCAGAGAGCTTCTGTTTATGTTGTTCCTGGGATCTGTTTGAGCCACTCGACTCACAGCTTAGGGAGTCACTCAGCCTCCGCAGTGCTCTTACACGCCGTGGGACCGACTTTGGCTCACTTTCACATCCTCTCTAGTGTCTTTCGGCCCTGGTACTTCTGCCAGCTTCTCACATTCGCTCTTCCTGATGTTGCTGGTCACTTGGCCTGGCTATATCTATCACCACCGCTGTCTTTCTGTCCTGTCTATTACCACGATGTCTGGTTGATTGGCCAGTACCTGCCTGTCCGTCTGGATCTGGAAGTCCCACAGAATCTTAGCCCTGCTATCTCCACAACCTTCTGTGGAAATCTCCCCATCTGGTCTTGGGAGGGTCTAGCCCATACGCTGTGCAGATGTTCTGTACACAATGCCAGCCACTTGGTTGTGCGTTCAGTGTATGCTGTTCCTGCCTGCATCTTACATCCTGCCACTATGTGTTGGACTGTCTCTGAGGCCTCTCTGCACAGTCTGCACCTTGGGTCCTCTCTAGTGTGGTAGACCCCTGCTTCAATGGATCTGGTGCTCAGTGCCTGTTCCTGTGCTGCTATGATCAGGCCTCAGTGCTGTCTTTTAGTCCAGCCTTTCCAGCCACTGGTAGGATTTTCCCAATGTCAGCCACCTCAGCTATCTGTCGATGGTACATCCTGCAGGGTCTTGTCTTGCCATGGCACTTCTTCTGCTTGGTCTTCCTCCCATGTTGCTGCTGCCTCAGGCATTCTCTCAGCAGCTCATCTTTGGGGCCATCTTACTGATGTACTCCTGGATGTTCCGGGTTTCATCCAGGACAGTGGCTTTGACGCTCACCAAGCCCCGCCCGCCTTCTTTCCGGCTGGTATACGTCTCTGGGTGTTGGACTTGGGTGGAAACCTCCGTGCATTGTGAGGAGCTTCCGGGGTTTCACATCGGCAGCCTCCATGTCCTCCTTGGCCAGCTCACTATACCGGTGCAGGGTATCTGATGACGGCAGGGCGTATCCGTTGATGGCGTGGATCTGTTCTTCCCACTGAGCTGGCTCTTCAGGACCTGTCTTATCCTTTGGTGATACTGGGATGTTGCTGTCTTCCTTGCCTCCTCATCGTGGTTTCCATGTGACTGTGGGACGCCAGGTACTTGTAGCTGGTCTATATGTCTGCTATGTGGCCCGCTGGTAGTTCCACCCCACAGTCTTGACTACCTTCCCTCTCTTCACTACCATCCGGCCACACTTCTCCAGTCCGAATGACATCCCGATATCCTCACTGTAGATCCGCGTCAGGTGGATTAGCGAGTCGATGTCTCGTTCATTCTTAGCATACAGCTTGATGTCATCCATGTAGAGGAGGTGGCTGATGGTAGTTCCACTCCTGAACCTGTACCCGTATCCAGTCCTTGTGATTATCTGGCTGAGGGGTTTAAGCCTATGCAGAACAGCAGCGGGACAGTGCATCACCTTGGTATATGCTGCCACTTGATGGCCACTTGTGCAAGTTGCCTTGAGTTGACTTCTAGTGTTGTCTTCCATAGTCCCATTGAGTTCTTGAGGAAGGTCCTTAGTGTCCTGTTTGACTTTGTATAGCGCCAGACATTCACAGATCCACGTGTGCGCATTGAGTCGTAGGCTTTCCTGTAGTCAATCCAGGCTGTGCTCAGATTGGTCTGTCTAGACCTTGAGTCTTGGGCGACTGCTCTATCTATGAGCAACTGGTTGTTTTGAGCCTCTGGTGTTGTTCCCAATGCCCTTCTGAGCTGTGCTCATGTACTGGCCCATGTGGTCCTGTAGCTTGGCAGCTATGATGCCTGATAGACTTTCCATGTTGTGGGGAGGCAGGTTATTGGCCGGTAGTTGGCCGGTTCTGTCCCTTGCAGGGGTCTTTCATGATCAGCACTGTCCTTCCTTGTGTTAGCCAGTTTGGGTGGGAGCCTGCTGCTAGCAGCTGGTTCATCTGTGCTGCTAGGCGTTCATGCACTGCTGTTAGTTTCTTTAGCCAGTAGGTGTGGATCATGTCTGGTCCAGGTGCTGTCCAGCTCTTCATGTTTTGACCCGCTGCTGGATGTCTTCTACTGTGATGGTGACTGGTTTCTGTTCTGGGAGATTGCTGTGCTCTGTTCTCAGGTCCTGCAGCCACTTTGCACTGGTGTTATGAGTCTTCTCTTTCTCCCATATGTTCTTCAGTACTGTTCAGTTTCTGCTGCTGGTGGCTCTGCTGTTATTGTGTTGTTGCACTGCAGTTGGGAGTACACCTTGGATGGTTCTTTGGAGAACAGGGCATTTACTTTTTTGGCCTCTGCTTCTCTAGTGTATCTCCTTAGCCTGGTAGCCAGTGCTGTGAGCCTTTGTTTAGCAGTCTCTAGGGCTTCAGATGGAGTCAGGCCCTTGTATTTTTTCAGTAGCCGAGTCTTATCCTTAATCTCTACACCCTTCTGTAGTTCCACCAGCTGACTAACTTCTCTCCGAGTCGCCTTGATCTTATCCTCCAACCTCATTTTCCAGGGTGGGTACATACTGTTGTTCTTCTTGATCGTGTAGCCAAGCATCTCCAGGATTACAGAGGCTGTAGCGTATACCAGTTCATTGGTTTGAGTTATGGTGGTAGTAGGGATTGTCATGAGGGCTCTATTGGCATCTTCTAACATACTATCTGATGGTACTTCTCCACTGAGCCTTGGTAATCGGTCTCGAGGATTGACTGTAGCTAGTTTCTCCATGATCTTATGCCTCATATCAGCTGCTGTGCTCTGCAATGGAGGGGGTGGCAGTGAAGTTTCAGCTTCAGGTGTGGGCTGCACATCCACTTGTTCTTCCAGGTCTTCTTGAGTCTGGGATGTAATGTGGAGTTGGTCTATCTCAAGCTGTGAGAGCAGCTTCCTCTTTACTATGTTGAAGCGTTGGGTAACTAGCTGTTTCTCAGTAAGTGTGGATGTAGGTCTTTTGTCCATCCATAGTCCCCTCATACGTTTCATATATCCCCTCTCATTAGGTCTACTGTTGTAGTAGCATTCCATCAATTCCAGGTTCTCTTGTCTCGTCCATGAATGGTTTGTTCCAGTAGCCCACTTATCGTCAGATTGTCCTGGTTCCTCAACATCTGGCGCGGACCTTGTTAATCCGGGCGACGTCCGAGCCGGCGACTGGCATGACTCTCCTAGTTCGTGTCACTCTCATATTTTGAGGTAGGCAGGTGAAGCGTTAGGGGGTCTTTTGCCCAAGGACCCCTACTGGAAAGTTGGGTACCAACAGGGATTTGAACCCCCGGTCTCTCGTATCAAAGGGCGGTCTCCCGTATCAAAGGGCATGCTCTTAGGCCACTACGCTATCCAGTCGCTCCAAGACTAGGGACCAATCTGAGCACAGCCTGGATTGACTACAGGAAAGCCTTATGACTCAATGCCGCACACGTGGATCTGTGAATGTCTGGCGCTATACAAAGTCAACAGGACACTAAGGACCTTCCTCAAGAACTCAATGGACTATGGAAGACAACACTGGAAGTCAACTCAAGGCAGCTTGCACAAGTGGCCATCAAGTGCGGCATATACCAAGGTGATGCACTGTCCCCGCTGCTGTTCTGCATAGGCTTAAACCCCCTCAGCCAGATAATCACAAGGACTGGATACGGGGTACAGGTTCAGGAGTGGAACTACCATCAGCCACCTCCTCTACATGGATGACATCAAGCTGTATGCTAAGAATGAACGAGACATCGACTCGCTAATCCACCTGACGCGGATCTACAGTGAGGATATCGGGATGTCATTCGGACTGGAGAAGTGTGGCCGGATGGTAGTGAAGAGAGGAAGGTAGTCAAGACTGATGGGGTGGAACTACCAGCGGCCACATAGCAGACATACAGACCAGCTACAAGTACCTTGGCGTCCCACAGTCACATGGAAACCACGATGAGGAGGCAAGGAAGACAGCAACATCCAAGTATCACCAAAGGATAAGACAGGTCCTGAAGAGCCAGCTCAGTGGGAAGAACAAGATCCACGCCATCAACAGATACGCCCTGCCGGTCATCAGATACCCTGCCGGTATAGTGAGCTGGCCAAAGGAGGACATGGAGGCTGCCGATGTGAAAACCGGAAGCTCCTCACAATGCACGGAGGTTTCCACCCCAAGTCCAACACCCAGAGACTGTATACCAGCCGGAAAGAAGGCGGGCGGGCTTGGTGAGCGTCAAGGCCACTGTCCTGGATGAAACCCGGAACATCCAGGAGTACATCAGTAAGATGGCCCCAAAGATGAGCTGCTGAGAGAATGCCTGAGGCAGCAGCAGACATGGGAGGAAGACCAAGCAGAAGAAGTGCCATGGCAAGACAAGACCCTTCATGGGATGTACCATCGACAGATAGCTGAGGTGGCTGACATTGGGAAATCCTACCAGTGGCTGGAAAGGGCTGGACTAAAAGACAGCACTGAGGCACTGATCATAGCAGCACAGGAACAGGCACTGAGCACCAGATCCATTGAAGCAGGGGTCTACCACACTAGAGAGGACCCAAGGTGCAGACTGTGCAGAGAGGCCTCAGAGACAGTCCAACACATAGTGGCAGGATGTAAGATGCAGGCAGGAACAGCATACACTGAACGGCACAACCAAGTGGCTGGCATTGTGTACAGGAACATCTGCACAGCGTATGGGCTAGACCCTCCCAAGACCAGATGGGAGATTCCACAGAAGGTTGTGGAGAATAGCAGGGCTAAGATTCTGTGGGACTTCCAGATCCAGACGGACAGGCAGGTACTGGCCAATCAACCAGACATCGTGGTAATAGACAAGGAGCAGAAGACGCGGTGGTGATAGATATAGCAGTGCCAAGTGACAGCAACATCAGGAAGAAGGAATATGAGAAGCTGGAGAAGTACCAGGGCCTGAAAGAGGAACTAGAAAGGATGTGGAAAGTGAAGGCCAAAGTGGTCCCAGTGGTGGTAGGAGCCTCGGGGCTGTGACTCCTAAGCTGGGTGAGTGGCTCCAACAGATCCCAGGAACAACATCAGAGCTCTCTGTCCAGAAGAGTGCAGTGCTAGGAACAGCTAAGATACTGCGCAGAACCCTCAAACTCCAGGCCTCTGGTAGAGGACCCGAGGTTGAGGAAGACACATACCACCCATAGGGGTGAGAGGGGAATTTTTTTTTTATATATTTAAAATACACACTGTTCCTCACACCTTTTATCAACTGCTGCAAATGGAACATTTTGATTACCACTACAAATGTTTTTTTCTCTCCTGCTGGTAATAGCTCACCCTAACTGATCACTCTCATTAGAGTGTGTATGGTGACGCCCATTGTTTTTATATTCTCTGTGTGTGTATATATATATATATCTTCCTACTGTATTTTCCACTGCATTGCATCTGATGAAGTGGGCTGTAGCCCACGAAAGCTTATGCTCAAATAAATTTGTGTTAGCTCTAAGGTGCCACAAGTCCTCTTGTTCTTTTTGCAGATACAGGACTAACACGACTGCTACTCTGAAACCTGTATAGTTACAGTACATGCAAATATGGCTGAATAACAGAGCCTGTAAAATACAAATCCCCCAGCTCCTGCGCTAGCCAGTAGCCTCCAATGATAGGAACTTGTGTGGCTTTAAAACTCCAAAGAACTGGCACCTCATGGAAAATGGGAAAATCTTTATTATGAAACAGTTCTGTCCCTTTGGCACATTCCCCATTAGTTATTACAAGGGACTGGTACTGTAAGCAGATTCACAATTTCCCTGCAACAATTGCTATTCGTCCCACTGTGACCAAAGCCCCCTGAGTGTGCTGTCACAATCACAGAAATGTAGACCTGAAAGGACCTTGATAGGTCTTCTAGTCCGGGCCCTTGAACTGAGGGAGGACCAAGGTAAAGCTCTCCCATCCCTGATGGGCGTCTGTCCAACCTGTTTCATAAAAACCCCCAATGATGGGGATTCTACAACTTCCCTTGGAAGCCTACTCCAGAGCTGTTACATGCCTGAGTGCTCTGCAAGGACGAGGCCCCCACACACAGTGAGTTATTTGGCTTTAATGAAGGTAAAGTGACACATCCGCAACGGGGACCGCTGGGCGTTGCTGTCACTTAGGCGGGGAACCCAGCACCGAAGCTCAGCTCGGCCTGGGTCGGAGTCCAAAGGCGGACCGGGAGCATACAGCTATATATATACACAAGTCATACAAAAGCAACTCATACATATGCAAAAAGACTTCCCACAGGCTATGTCCGCCCTTTGGCCTAAGGCCATACAAACTGGTTTACAACCAGTTAAAAGCAAGTTATAAACTGGCATGCTGTGTCCTGCCAATGACCGGCCACTTAGCAAGCAGGGGCTCTTCACAAGGCCGCCGAGAAAGCGGAGACACCCTAGCTAGGCCGTGACACAGTCTTCCGTAGTCCCCTACAAGAGCTTAACTATCTTTATAGTTAGAAAGTTTTCCCTAATATCTCCTGAGCTGCAGGTTAAGCCCATTTCTTCTTGTCCTACATTCAGTGGACATGGAGGATAGTGGATCACCATCCTGTTTATAACAGCCCATAACACATTAGAAGACTGTCATCAGATCCCCCTCCGCCATCTTTCTCAAGACTAAACATACCCAGTTTTTTTAACTTTTCCTCATAAGTCAGATTTACTAAACCTTTTGTCATTTTTATTGCTCTCCTTGGACTTTCTCCAGTTTATCCACATCTTTCCTAAAGTGTGGCATCCAGAATTGGACACAGTACTCCAGCTGAGGCCCCACCAGTGCTGAATAGAATGGGACAATTACCTCCTGTGTTTTACAAACAACACTCCTGTTAATGTACCTGTGATGGAGTGTACAAAGCTCACACTGGGCCTGAAGGGGTTAAAGGAAACACCACCACTCCAGACCTGCAGAGCATGCTCCAACTGGAGAGGCACCTTAAAACTTAAAAGAGAGCAACTTAGCTCAGAAGAGAGAGGCTGGGGAGGAAGACAGACCTATCCTGTGGGCTCCTGAACAAGGGTGCCAAAGCAGCCTCCCTGTGAGGAATGGGGCTACCTGCTGAGCCTAGTTTGGGCTGAAGGTTTAGTTGTCTTTTCATTTTCTTTTATCATCTTATATAGGACTTGGAGGCATATGGGGAGATAGATGGTAGGAAATGGCCAAGGGGCAAAGTGGAGGGCATTCCAGGGTGCTGGACACTGTTGGCACTCATAGGACCCTGGGTAAGAGCCTGGTAGAGTGGGAGGGACCAGGTTCCCTACCAACTGCCGTTGCTGCAGGAGGAGTGTAAGGTTCTTTCCACCCCACTCCCCCTCTAGTAAGGAGAAGGCAAGGACATTGAAAACCCTGAGATAAAGCTAAGTCCCATACAAGGGTTAGGAACTGGACTGAAAGGCCTTCTTGCAGGGAGGCAAGGCTGGAACCTAGGTGGGCTATCCTCTGTTACAATACCCCGAAATGATATTAGCATTTTTTTACAACTGCATCTCATTGTTGGCTCATGTGATTTGTTATAACTCCCAGATCCTTTTCAGCAGCACTAACACCTAACCAGTTATTCCCCATTTTGTAATTATGCATTTGACTTTTTTCTTCCTAAGTGTAGTACTTTGCACTTGTCTTCACTGAATTTCACCTTGTTGATTTCTGACCAATTCTCCAATTTGTCAAGTTTCTTTTCAATTGTAATCCTATCCTCCAAAGTGATCTCTAAAACTACCAGAGTACTGTGACCACAGGTGGAGAATAAGCATTAGGAATCTCAGAAACGAAAGATCTGGTTTTGTGCAAATGTCCATGGCAATAAAACAGTCCGGGAGTAGAGAGTGAGAGACCCATCAGATGATCTCACCACGCAGCAAGGGTCCTTTCCAAGCAGCAGTTGCCTCTGCCTCATATGCACAGAAAATGCTTTCCAGTGTCTGTTCATTCACCTGGGGCATGAGCCCTGGCACCCTTTGGGGTATTCACAGTGTTTCGACTGAGATCTCAGTTTGTTCCTTCTTCACAGACTGCACCAGCAGCAATAGAGACCATGCTGGGCTCTTGCTGGGAGCAACAGACTTATTTCTCGGGGCCTCTCCTCCTTGTGCTTTTCCGTTTCTGTATGATAAAGTCAATCTGGTAAATGAGCATCACGGCCATGGAAAACACGAGAATCTGGAAGGGAAAAGAAAGTCACTAGGGCTGGATTCACTAACACCTGAAAGCAACATCCCTGAGGGCTGAGAGCAGGGGAATGCAAGGAAGGGACCACAAAATCCTGTAATTTACCCTCTAAACAAAACCCAAGGTTCTGGTGCCAAGGACTGTGTCCCCCACTGACTTTCATGGTTGCTGCAGGAGTTCAACACCTGTGAAACTCAGGCTGCTTGTTTAAGTGCCTAAGCATGTCACTATATAATTAGTACTGTATATCTAACTATGGATTTAGGTGTTAGAATCATAGAATATCAAGGTTGGAAGGGACCTCAGGAGGTCATCTAGTCCAGTGTTTCTCAAACTGGAGTTGCCGCTTGTGTAGGGAAAGCCCTTGGTGGGCCAGGCCAGGACAGTTTGTTTACCTGCCCTGTCTGCAGGTCTGGCCGATCGCGGCTCCCACTGGCCATGGTTCACTGCTGCAGGCCAATGGGAGCTGCTGGAAGTGGCGGCCAGTAAGACTCTCGGCCCGCGCCGCTTCCAGCAGCTCCCATTGGCCTGGAGCAGCAAACCGCGGCCAGTGGGAGCCGCAATCAGCCGGACCTGTGGACGCAGCAGGTAAACAAACTGGCCTGGCCCACCAGGGGCTTTCCCTACACAAGCAGCGACCCCAGTTTCAGAAACACTGATCTAGTCCAACCCCCTGCTCAATGCAGGACCAATTCCCAACTAAATCATCGCAGCCAGGGCTTTGCCAAGCCTGACCTTAAAAACCTCTAAAGAAGGCGATTCCACCACCTCCCTAGGTAACCCATTCCAGTGCTTCACCACCCTCCTAGTGAAAAAGTTTTTCCTAATATCCAGCCTAAACCTCCCCCACTGCAACTTGAGACCATTACTCCTTGTTCTGTCATCTGGTACCACTGAGAACAGTCTAGATCCATCCTCTTTGGAACCCCCTTTCAGGTAGTTGAAAGCAGCTATCAAATCCCCCCACTCATTCTTCTCTTCTGCAGACTCTTCTGTTAACGTTAGCCACCCAAGTTTGAAAACTTTATGTGGAGGGGAGTGGCTATCATTCATAGAGCTAGCCAAGCAGAGTTAGCCAAGCAGATTCTTGGCTTTGTTTATACTAGAAAAATGCACTGGTTTAACCACATTTATTTCAAAATCAATTTAATTAAATCAGTGCAAACTCCTAATATAGATGCATTTCTATACATGGAGGTAGTTTGCATCAATGCACTTGATATTAGTTTAGCTTGCATTAGTAAGTTACCAACTTAACCTTTGCTTATGTTAATTTAGCTTAAATCAGTTTAAGTGCATTGCTGTTGAGTGTTTGCACTGGTTTAACTTGATTAGTTTTTAATGGATTTAGTTAAACTTTTGATGCACTTTTCTAGAATAGACATAATCTTAATGCTGTTACAGCCTCAGTTACCTCCAAGAAAAACAGTCCTATTGCTAGCCCTGCAACAAGCAGCAGGTTTCTGTGCCCCCAGCCAACAATCTTTTCCAAGCAGCCCTCAATGTATATCAGACTCTCTGCTTTCCATGATCTCAGGTTCTGGGTCCCATAGCCACACATGCTGTTGAGAACACTCTGCAGGGAGAGAAGAGTCAGCAAGAGTTTAGTGAGTGAGGAACAGGATCTGCTCTTTCTCCCCTGAAGTAGTCACCACATGCCTGACTCTGAGAGGAGAGGGAGGGGACAGGTGTCCTGATACAAATACCTATCAGGGATGGTCTAGCTCAGAGGTGGTCAGCCTGAGATGGAGCCAGAATTTACCAATGAACATTGCCAAAGGGCCACAGTAATATGTCAGCAGCTCCCCCCCGCTCCTCCCGCCCACCGGCAGCCCCACTGATCAGCATCTCCCCCTTCCTCCCAGTCAGCTGTTCTGTGGCATACAGGAGGTTCGGGGGTGGGAGAGGAGTGAGGGCACAGCCGGATCAGGGGACGGGGCGGGAAGGGGAGGATTAGGGGGAGGGCCTCTGGCAAAGCCAGGGGTTGAGCAGTGAGCATCCCCTGGCACACTGGAAAGTTGGCACCTGTAGCTCCAGCCTCGGGGTCGGTGCCTATACGAGGAGCTGCATATTAACTTCTGAAGAGCCGCATGTGGCTCCGGAGCCACCCCTGGGCTAGCTAATACTTAGTCCTGCCATGAGTGCAGGGGACTGGACTAGATGACCTCTCAAGGTCCCTTCCAGTCCTACGATTCTGATACATAGTGATGGGCCCAATCAAACAACCAGAACAGAACACTGCTTTGTTCTTCGTGGTCTCAGCAGCTACGTTACAGGCAGGCAGCATGTTAAGTGGTTAGAACAGGGGATTTGGAATTGGGAGATGTGGGTTCTGTTTGCATCTCTTCCACAGACTCACTGTATAGTCTAAGTAAAGTCACATCACCTTTCTGTGCCTCAGTTTCCCTATCCCAGTGGGGATAATGATACTGACCTCACCTTGCAAACTGCATTGAGATCCTGACATGAAATGTTATATAAATGCAAAGTACCTCTGATACTTTCCTACTTGATCTCTTTGGCTTTATTTTAATATGTGTCCTTAGCTCCCAACCACATGCTGCAGTGGAGATTTTTTTAAAATAAAAACCTAAAGAAAAAAATTTTAACCAGAAAAATGTGGCCAGATTTGACTTACAGTAATGGCTGCCTCTTGATCTTTTTGGATGCAGCAGGAGAAAGGCACAGCACAGCGTTCCAGGCTGGGGTTGGAGTCTTGGCACTCAAAGTAAATATTCTGGGACCAGTCCTTGTAGGAATGCACCCCACAGCACTCAAACTAAGAGAGTGAAACAGAAAGAGGACCCTGGAGTAGCTGCTTGTTTACACAGGGCCCAGGTATGCACAGAACTGTACGGACAGGAGTTCTGAGAATAGCTGTGAGATAAGTTACCCACGGGTAGGAATAAACTGTCCAGAAGACCCCTTACAATCCAGTAAAGGAGAACTGTAATCTTTGGAATCTAGTCAAATTCCCCCATGGCCTCCTCGGATTACCAATGTCTGAGCAGCGGCAGGAACAGGAGACAGGCCCCCACCTCTGAGACTCGGTTGCCTCAGCCATCTCTCTCTCACCTCTCTCATGGGTATTCACAGGTAGACTCTGAGACTCTCAGGGGACTTTAGGAATCCAATTTGGGAGGGAGAAGCAACTGTGTCTTGTGGTACAAACAGGGAGCAAAAATGGGATTTCCCTAAATTGGCCCATGGTGAATTTCACCCTGTTCCCAGCTGCTCTGGTGAAAGTCACAGCTGCTGCCTGGAACACAAAAAAATAAATGGAGACCATTCTCCTTGCTGTGGTTTGAGCAGTGGGTAAAACACTGACTTGAGCACAGGGCCTGGCAAGACAATGGGAAGCTGGCTATCAGGGACCTGGCTTTAGACTCCATGTGTATGTGAGGGTCTAAGGCTGGCACTGAGATCCCAGCACTGACTGAGGATCTGAGACAGGGTACATTTGGCTATTTGCCTTCACTGAAATAATTAAACAGCAAGGCATGATACAAATCTGAGAGGTGTTTTTAAATTACCTTTTTCTGTATATAATCAATAAGGTTCTGTAAATCTAGGTCATCCCTATAACCGGAAATAGCTTTCCCCATCAGAAATGCTGCTTTCTCCAACACCTGCAACACACACAGAGAGTGCAGTTGTCAGCATCTACCAGGCAGATTCATTGACTTTCAGAAGCTCCCCTTGTCTTCCATTTCCTGCACTTTGGGCCCAAGTCTTGTCTCTGGCATCTGGCCTCTCCAAGGCACCCCTTACCTGAGCATGTCACAGGGACAAATGCAAGTGAAACCCAAGTGGCTGCCTTTTTCCCCATTTGCCTCCCAAAAAGTGCAGATGGAGAAGGTTGACCTGAATCCTGTTGGCAGCCAAAGTATAAATACTCTGCATATATACAGCACACTACACTATGCATTCAGATGTTACCTGATTAATCTTGACAACCACACAGTCAGGTAGAGGAAGTATTAATGTTCCCATCTTCCAGAGGGAAAACTGAGGCAGGAAGGGGCAGAGACTTGCCCAAGACTACATAGGGTGTTACTGACTTCTAGATCTGTGCTCATGCAACTATATTGCCAAAGGCAACTGTCTAATTCAGCAGTGTCAACCAGCTTTGGAGTTGGCTTTGCAGTTACCATGCCGGAGAAGAGAAATCCCAGGACAGCAGCCACGATCTGGAGAATGAGAATGATCAGTAAAATCCAGGCAAACTGAAAAATGAAGGGGTGAGATCATCAGAACAACCTGTAAAGCACCCAGTCCCCCCCTGCCAGCATTGACGCAAAAGCCCTTAGAGCAAGAGCTCTGTGGGGCTGGGGCCATGTCTATGATGTGTCATATAGATTTGCCCTGCTGTGTATGTGTGTTAATACTCATGCCCAGAGCTCCAATGACAACATCCTCCACCTCCAACAGTCCAGAGGAAATCAGATGTCAGGTGCAATGAACCAGCATTTCCCCTTCAATAATACCGTATCTTGGGGGCTCTCAAGGCACTGGGGCCTGCTTAGGACCTGTTACAAACAAGACAATCCCTGGAAACTCCAGAGATGCACCCTGTGCAGGAAGGCTTGGAAAATCTAGTTCCATATTCTGCAAGAGGACACAGCAGCTGAAACACTGCAGAGAACATGGGACAAGCCTAAGACCTGGCTGAGCAGGGGAACTATTTAAATTATCAGCCCCTTGAAGAGACCAGGCCTGATTATGCATAAAAGGCTGTCTCCTGCCTGCATTACACTGCAGTTTTTTTCAGATCCCAGCCCTCCTTGCAGCAGGAGGGCTGAATGTGAGAACATCCAGGCAACCACCTGGATACCAGTGTTATTACAAGATATGGCTCCCCATCATAGCTAAATGGTACTACTGCTGGTAAATGTCACTACCCAAATGTACTGGAGAGAGTCAAGTCCCCTGGCTACAAGTCCCAGCTGAGGAATACAGCATGGGCTAGAACAGAATTTCCTCCTGGCTGGTTTTCCCACAAGCCTCCCTGCTTCATTTGCAGGTGAGGCTAGAAGAAAATGATTAGAATATTTTAGACAAAAATGACCTAGTACCTCTGCTATAGCACTGGTGATGGGGCTGAGATTGCCTGTCCTAATGGAACGCGCACTGACTCCACAGTCAGGTCAGCGTTTTGGAGCAAGCCTCCCAGCCCAGATTAGGGCTAATGGGGCTTGCACTAGTGTTTTAAAGATAGTGTTAGCGACAGCACTTTGAAATTGCATTTTGGGCTGGGGCTCAGCTTCCACTGCAAGCTCTGCTCGCCGAAACCTGTCAGCCTAGGCTGGGAGACGTACTCTGACTTTGCTGCCACTGTGACTGCCCTATTAGCTGCGTTTTGTAATGTTGTAGCTGTGTTGGTCCCAAAAAGATGGGTGAGGTAACATCTTTTATTGGCCCAACTTCTACTGCTGAAAGAGACGAGTTTTCGAGCTTACACAGAGCTCTTCTTCATGACTGGGAAAGATACTCAGAGTGTTACAGCTAAATACAAGGTGGAACAGGTTGTTTAGCATAAGGAATTACATGTTGTAAGAGGTCATTCAAGGTGAAGTTGGCAGTTAACATCTCTGTTATCATAGCACAAAAAGTTAGTGCATTATAGATTGTTGTATTGAGCTATAAATCTATGTTAGCTGCTTGGAAGGAGCCTTAGGATATGGCTACACTACCCACCAGCAGGCAGCGATCGATCCAGCAGGGGTTGATTTATCACATTTAGTCTAGACGCGATAAATGAATCCCCAAGCGCTCTCCCATCGACTCCTGTACTCCACCTCTGCGAGACGCACAGGCGGAGTCATCGGGGGAGCAGCAGCAGTCGACTCACTGCAGTAAAGACACTACGGTAAGTCGATCTAAGTACATCGACTTCAGCTATATTATTCACATAGCTGAAGTTACGTAACTTAGATCGACCCCGCCCCCCCAGTGTAGACCAGGCCTTAGTCTCTAAGGTGCCACAAGGACTCCGTGTTGTTTTTGCTGATACACACACCTAACATGGCTACCACTTGTCTTTAAGAGTGCCCTTGTCATGGAATCTCAACTGTTAGGGATGGAAAAGACCTATGAGGTCAGCTGATAACACTCACCTCCTGGCTTGCTTTGAAGTTGCAAAGTGCTAGGTTAGGTATGTGCCACGTGTTGTTAGCCCATCACTGGGGTTGGTTGTTGTTCCCTACAGTCTGTTCTCCAGTGTTTTGTCCAGTCTAGTTTAAATGGCATCTTTTCATTAGCATGGTTAAATCTCCCGTTGGGGAGAGGAACCAGCACAGGGAAATGAATTCTTCTCTGCTTTACTATGTTAGCAAACAATTTCTTCGGTGAGTTTTTGCTGCTTTCCTGCAGTCAGCAATTTCCTCAGGTTTATTTGACAAGTTGTGACATTTTTTTTTTTACTCTCTGGATTTATCATGTTGAGTCTGCGCATTTGATTCCCAGCATTCAAAATTCAGCCTGAGTGTAGTCCCATAGGCAGATGGGGTTGTTTCTGTTCTCCAGTTGCATAAATATAACTCTTATGGAGTGCTCTTCCTACACAGATCTTCACACCGACCATTTTGAAATTTGTTCACCCAAATGTTGCTGAGCGTGATTTGAGAGCTCAGAAGGCCAGCTCAGAAGCACATAAGGGCACTGTGTATTTTTTAATTGTAGCCAATATTCCAAGACACTGTTTGGAGGGGGCCAGTATTTACCCAGCTATAGTGATAAACATTAGCTGACACCTGAGAAGGAACCTTTCCTTTTGTATTACTGGGAAATTTTAAATCCTGTCAAGCGGGAATTTTTGTTATTTGCAAATGAAAAGAATACACCCTAAACCTCTTCCAGCCACATTGGATTCCATTAGCTACAAGAAACATGCAGTCTCCAAACATATCAGACACACTTTCTTGCATTGCACTGCTGTAGCATGTCTGTGCCTCCAGACACTCCGCAATGAAATTATTTCCAGGATGACCTCATACCAACACCTGGAGGAATGTTACATTTGCAAACTCTCTGCAAAATTCCCATAAAGGCAACAACTGTGGATTCTCATGGGCAAATATTATAAACAACCCTTTGACTTGGGACAAATAGTGTAGATGGCAACATGTTGATGCAAATCTGAAAAACAGGCCACATTAAAGGGTGACAGAACTGGCACAAGCCACCAGATCTTTTTGCTTGGTTGTGCAGCCAAAGAGACAGGTGGGGAGCAGAAGTTATGAGTCACGATGGCAGTACGGCCTTTAGTGTGGTCAGGAATTCACTGATTTTTTTTTCTTTCTCCTTGCTGTTCATGCAGTCGGTGAGCTATTTTCCCACTAGCTCAGTAACATGCTAGTACTTCCTGTGCCCCCCTTCAGCACACACTTAACGGACTGACAAAAATTGATCTTCTAATGCAGGTGGAGCAGGTTTACACTCCACTCTTTGAGGCACTCTCTTTAGGCAGGAAGTTGCCTAGTAAGGGCAGCCCAAGGCATAGGGATCCCTATCAGATAGAAGAAATCATCCCACTAGCCTCTCCTTACAATTTTCAGCAGCACAGGCAGGTCACGCAAGGCTCCTGTACACCCCACAAAGGTGATGCCAAACATCAGGATCCCCACCGTAAGCAGGATCAGTGCAGGATCAGCGAGGAGCGAATCCACAGCACCTGTCAGAAATTGAAAAACACAGCAAAGTAAGAAGTTAGCGCAAGCCAAATCCTGCTCCTTCTTCTTCCCCTCAGAGTATCAAGAATAGCTACAGAGCTCACAGAAGAACACTGAGCTGGACAAGTTCCACATACCAGTCTTCCAGGGCAAGCCCCAACCCTCCCCTTGAAACACATTTCCTCCCCGCACTCGTCAGTTTTAGCCACACCTTCTCATCACAGAGCTACGGGATTACAAAATACTCACCAAATAAAGTTCTGCACTACAAGGTGGTCTGGGGTCCGCATGTTTAATTGATGAACACATATGTCACCTTGGACTGTAAACCCTTCCGGACAGAGGCCATGTTTTCTCTACAGTCTGTACAACACCAAGCACATAGCTAGTGCTCAGCAAATACAAATGGCACATCGAAGGGAGGGGGAATTTGTGCTTGGAAGTTTATTCTCCAGCCTTGAAACTGTGAAAGGCAATGAAGCCTCAGGTTCATGGCATTGGTGGAAGGAGCTGAGCTCCCTCATGAATTTACTTTCCAGAGTTCTCAGACATTCATTAGGCTGCACCGCCTTATTTGATCCATTTGTAATTTGTTTATTGAATATTGCTGAACCCTCAGCAGTCTTTGAGGCTGACAAATGTACATGGTTATTAATAATCCTTCTCACCCTGGTAGATCCATCAAAAAGATTGGGCAACACCCTGCACCACCATGTGGGAGTGACATACAGTAATGATGGTGGAGGGTGATTTGAAAACTGTCAGCCAGAGATGGACCACAAAGCTCATCTCCACGCTGTACTGGGAAGAGAGCAATGACTGCAGAATTACCCTGCAGTCACTTAGTTAGCTTTACCTAAACTCCAGCTTGGTAACAGGAGGGAGAGGAAATGGTACTTACTTGCTTCTTTAGAGAGTTTGGCATAAATGCCAACTGCAACCATGAGCCCACTGGCCACCTAGGAAGGACGAATCAGAGACAAACATCATTTTGCAAGAGGAAAAATCCCCAACAGCATCTAATCCTGGGAGCAGGAGACAATTGCCGAGCCAGAGAAGTGAAGCAGGACTTACAGCCTGTCCAAGGGGTGCCCAGATGAAGGGATACCAGAGGGCAAATAAGCAATTTACAAGGGACCTGCACCCTGCAGTCCTCACCACAGGGCCCTAGTATCACAACTGACCAGACTGACTCTTACTCATAGACTCATAGGTCAGAAGGGACCAATATGATCATCTAGTCTGACCTCCTGCACAAGGCAGGCCACAAAACCCTACCCATACACATTTATAACAACCCCGAACCCATGGACTAGTTATTTAAATCCTCAAAATTGAATTTGAAGACCTCAAGCTGCAGGGAATCCACCAGCAAGCGACCATGCCACGCTGCAGGGAAGGCGAAAAACCTCCAGGGCCCTGCCGCAATACCGCCCTGGAGGAAAATCCTTCCAAGCCCCAAATAGGCATCAGCTAAACCCTGAGCATCGGGCAAGAACTCACCCAGCCAGCACCAAGAAAGATTCTCTGCAGTAAACTCAGTTCCCATCCATCCAACATCCCCTCAATACAGACCATTGAGCAGACTTTTCTGCCGTAATCCAAAATCCAATGCCCAAATTAAACTATCACTCATTAAATCCCCTCCATTATACTTATCACTTAGTCTTAAAGCCAGATAAGTCTTTGCCCCCACTACTTCCTCGGAAGGCTGTTCCACGAACTTCACTGTCCCCTAACTGGTTAGAAACCTTTCGTCTAATTTCAAGTCTAAACTTTCTAAATCCGTTTGTACCATTTGTTCCTCGTTGCCTACATTAGTATAAACTTAAAATTTCCTCTCCCTCCCTAACGTTAATCCCCTGATATATTTAATATAGAGCAAGCATATCCCATCCCGAGTCTTCTTTGGCCAGGCAAACAAGCCAAGCCTTTTGAGCTCCTTCAAGGCAGGTTTCCTTGCCTGGATCATCCTAGTACCCGTCTCTGAACCTGTTCCAGTTTGAATTCATCCTTTTACACATGGGACACCAAGAACTGCACACAATATTCCAGGTGGGGTCTCACCAGCGCCGTATATAACGGCCATAACACCTCCTTCTCCTTGCTGGAAATACCTCGCCCGATGCATCACTACAACCGCATTTGTTGTTTTAACAGCCATATCACTTGGCGGCTCATGTCATCCCGCTATCAACCAATACCCAAGATCCTTCTCCTCCTCCGTCGTTTCCACTGATGCGTCCCCAACGTAATATCTAAATCTATTATTCAATCCCTAAAGTGCTTGACTTGCACTTTTCACTATATTTCATCCTATACTTTACTCCAGTCTTACAAAGGTGGTCCAGATCTTCCTGTATAGTATCCCGGTCTTCTCTGTGTTAGCAAATACTCCCCCAGCTTTGTGTCATCCAAACTTTATTAACACATTCCCGCTCTTTGTGCAAAGTCAGTATAAATAGGTTAAATAAGATCGGTCAAAACCATCCTTGAAGGGACTTTCCGCTAGTAACCGTCCTCCAGCCTGACGTTATCACCTTCATACGACACCGCTGGCAGTCTCCCCCTTTAACCAGTTCCTTATCCACCTTACAACTTCAGCATTCATCCCCATCTTTCCAATTTAACTAACAGTTCCCCATGGGAACCCGTGTCACAACGCCTTACTGAAAATCAAGTAAAATTAGATCTACGCGCATTTCCTTTGTCTAAGTAATCCGTCACCTTCTCAAAGAAGGAGACAGGTTGGTTGGCACGATTACCTTTAGTTAAATCCCATGTTGCAATTCGTCCCGAATACCCATTGACTCCAATGTCCTTAATAACTTTTCTTCCGCTTAAATTTTCCAAGACTTACACACGACAGAACGTCAAGCTAACAGGCCTACCTAATTACCCGGATCCTTTATTCCCTTTCTTAAAAATAGGATACGTTAGCAATTCTCCAGTCGTGACGCACAACCCCCGAGTTTACTGGTGCTTAAAATTCTCGCTAACGGGCTCGCAATTTCACGCGCCAGTTCCTTTAATATCCTCGGGTGGAGATTGTCCGGTCCCTCCGATTTTGTCCCATTAAGCTGTTCAAGTTTGGCCTCTACCTCAGATGCGGTAATATCCACCTCCATATCCACATTCCCATTTGTCACTGGGATGACTTTGAAAGTGGGTTTCCCTGCAAGCAGTGATCTTGCTGCCCAGCCAGTGTCAGCCCCACCCTGGGAGTGTCAGCCCCAGCTCTGGTCAGACTCACCCAGAAGAGGTAACAGGAGACAAACAAAGTGTATTTGATGAGCTGGTTTGTTCTCATGGTTCCTGTCGGAGTCTCTGATAACAGTGCACCACTCTCCCCGCTGTGGAGTCCGTTTCTCTGCTGATTCTTGATGCCTGGGTCATGTGCTCTAGGGAGTGTTACAGGCACAAAGGGAGAAGACTGACATGTACAGTCAGGTTTGCCACGTGTTTCCTAGTGTAAGTCACTTACCTGTTTCCAGCTCTCTTGCAGCTGCAGTAGGACAGGCTGACTAGGCAAAATAAACTCCTGAAATGAAGACCTCAGACACGCTGAAAGAAGAGGAGGCCAAGGCAAGGAGAAGCCCAGCAGTGGGCACCATTCTTCCATTCAGGTTATTGAGAGTAGGAGGAAGAGAAGCCATTTGAAAAGAGATTCTGCCCAAGCTGTCTGTGAAATGTCAGAGGAGACAGGAAGAAACAGGTTTAGACTAGATTCTGTGCATCAGAGAGGCAGGTTCCCAGGAACTAGAGTTCCAGCCCCTTATTCCTTGGGTATGGCTCACTGAGAAGGAAGAGTGCTTGGCAACTGGAATGAGGAGAGAGGCACTTGGAATGGGAACCCTGCGAGAACTCACCCTTCACCCCCACACGTAAAAAAGATAGAGACTCCTACAATTATTTTTTTTTATTAAATCAGCCTTCAGAGTAAACACAGTGAAAGGTGCCACATGCCCAGCACTGGAGACAGACAAAATTTCATCAGAATTGAGCAGTACATGCAGTGGCAGAGTGGGCTTCCTCTCACTGAGCCAACCTGCATTCCTCACCAAACATACCTCTCCATTGCTGGCAACCTTCACTTATTCCTGGTCTCCATTCCTTAGGCTCATCATTCTGCTGCTGAATTAGATCATCCAGGAGCTCTTGAATTCTAGGTTCAGGAGAGAAGTGAGCAGCTAGGTGTTGGAGTAGGCTGGGTCAGGGGGCACTCTCAGTACTGCTGAGAAGCCATTTGCAGATGTATTGGGCATCCCAAGACTGGCCCAAATGTTCCAGGGAGATGAGCTCTAGCAGAGGCTGACAGAGCAGATGTCTCTCCACTCCAAGCTGTGCCATTGCTCACGTGACTTGGAGACCATGCACCAGGTGGCACCATTGCATTGCACCCTGCAGAAAAATGAATGTGGGGGCCCGAGATCTTATTTGTCCTCCTTAAGAATTCCAAACTGGGCTGTTTTGTAAGAGTCTGAACAAGGGTGAGTGTATGTGAGAGAGAGGCTGTGAGGTCAAACGAGCAGAGTCTGCTCAGAGGTTTCAAAAGGAGATAGGTAGGGTACTACCAAATTCACAGTCCATTTTGAAAATGGACTTTTTAAAATCATAAATTTCATATATTTAAATCTGAAATTTCATGGTGTTGCAGTTGTAGGGGTCCTGACCCAAAAGAGTGTTGGCGGGAGGGTTATAAGATTATTGTAGGGGGGTCTCAGTATTGCCAACCTTTCTTCTGCGCTGCTATTGGTGGTGGCGCTACCTTCAGAGCTGGGTGGCCGCAGAGCGGCAGCTGCTGGCCAGGAGCCCAGTTCTGAACACCCCCGCCAACAGCAGTGCAGAAGTAAGAGTGGCATGGTATGGTATTGCTACCCTTACTTCTGTCCTGCTGCCTTCAGAGCTGGGCTGTCAGCCAGCAGCCGCCACTCTCCAGCTGTCCAGCTCTGAAGGCAGCAAGACCGAAGTGTGGCATAGGATGGTATTCCCACCCTTACTTCTTCAGTGCCCCTGGCAGGGTGCTACCTTCAGAGCTGGGCACCTGGCCAACAGCCACTGCTCTTGAGCCACATAGCTCTGAAGGTAGAACAGATGTAAAGGTGGCAATAGCATGACCCCCTTATAATAACCTTGTGACCTCCTGCACTGCATTTTGGGTCAGGACCTTCTGTTTAAGAAATGCTGGTTTTCCCCATGAAATGTCTATAGTATAGGGTAAAAGTACACAAAAGACCAGATTTCATGGAGGAGACAAGATTTCACGGTCCGTGATGCATTTTTCATGGACATGAATTTGGTACAGCTGTAGAGATAGGATAAGCCCCATAGAAAGATTATGAAAACCGGGGCACAATTTCTTGGCCTTCCTCACCTCACCCCACCCAGTAACATAACCTCCACTCCAGCAACAAACATAGTCACACCGAGAATTTACATGGATAGGTCTATGTCCACATGCTTGGTGACATTGTCAAAAAATTTGAATAGATTGGTGAGGTGTAATTTCCCTTTACAAAATTCATGTTGACTCTCCCCCCAACATATCGTGTTCCTCTATGTGTCTGATAATTCTCTTCTTTACTATAGGTTCAACCAATTTGCCTGGTACTGAAGATAGGCTAACCAGTCTGTAATTGCCAGGATTGCCTCTGTAGCCTTTTTTAAAAATAGGCAGTACGTTAGCTTCTCTCCAATCATCTAGTCCAGAGGCTGATTTAAGCAATAGGTTACATACCACAGTGAGTAGTTCTGCAATTTCATATTTGAGTTCCTTCAGAACTCTTGGGTGAATACCATTTGGTCCTGGTGACTTATTACTGTTTAATTTGGCAATTTGTTCCACAACATCATCTACTGACACCTCAGTCTGGGATAGTTCTTCAGATTTCAAGTATCAGAGGGTAGCCATGTTTGTCTGGATCTGTAAAAAGCAACAGAGTCCTGTGGTACCTTATAGACTAACAGATGTATTGGAGCATGAGTTTTCGTGGGTGAATACCCACTTTGTCGGATGCACCGATGANATGCACCGATGAAGTGGGTATTCACCCACGAAAGCTCATGCTCCAATACGTCTGTTAGTCTACAAGGTGCCACAGGACTCTTTGCTGCTTCTTCAGATTTGTCACCTAAAAAGAAAGGCTCAGGTGTGGGAATCTCCTTCACATCCTCTGCAGTGAAGACTGATAGAGAATTCGTTTAGCTTCTCCATAACAGCCTTGTCTTCCTTGAGTGCTCTTTTAGCACCTGGATCATCCACTGATTGTTTGGCAGGCTTCCTGCTTCTGATGTACTTAAAAATGTTTTTGCTGTTAGTTTTTGTTTATTTTTCTAGTTGCTCTTCATATTCTTTTTTGTCCTGCCCAATTATACTTTTACATTTGAGTTGCCACAGTTTATGCTTGTTTTTGTTTTCCTCTGTAGGATTTGACTTCCTATTTTTAAAGGATGTTTTTGTGTCTCAAACCTCCTCTGTTTAGCCAGGGTGGTTTTTTGGTCCTTTTTTTTTTTTTTTTAAACTTGGGGTATTGTGATGGGGTGTACATCCCACACCGAAGTGTAAGGGGTTAATGGAGGCCCAATTAACCTAGTAGAATGAATGCCCTCGTTAGAGGAACAGGCTCACCTGTGCAGGAGCAGGCAGGGCCTGTATAAAGCCTGTATGTAACTGGCAGCATACAAGGCTGCCACTGGGAAAGACTGCAGGAAAGTAGACTGTAGCTAGGCTCTGAGTGGAGGGAGTTGGAGGCTGGCAAACCTGGATTGAGGGGAAGCTAAATAAGCAGGAAGAAGCCCGGGTAACAGCAGCAAGGAGTAGGAGTGTACATGGACTGTATTTGCTTGTTATATGGTCCCTGGGCTGGAACCCAGTGTAGAAGACAGGCCTGGGTTCTCCTACCAGCCACTGGGGCGTGGCAAGGGCATTGGAGCTGCCAGTGAGCAGGTCTGGAAAGACTGTGAATTCCCTGGAAAGGGGGGATCTTAGTGACCTGGCTGGAGGGCCATGCCCTGAAGAGGAGATGGCAGGTTCGGGAGTGAGTGGGGCTGTAGAGAGAGACAATACGAGGGAAGGCGCCACTGGAGGAGGAGCGCAATCCTGGCAGAGCTAATTCCCAGAATGGCCAGCAGAAGGCACTGCAAGTGGTGAGTGGACACGTGACAGGCATACATATACTTTGGGCCTCTGTTATGGTGTTTTTAAATAGTTTCCATGGAGCTTGCAGGCATACCACTTTTAACTGTTCCTGTTAATTTCCCTTTTAACTAGCTGCCTCATTTTTGTCTAGTTTCACTTTTTTAAATTAAATGCTACTGTGACGGGTTTCTTTGGTATTCCCCCTCCCCCCAAATGTTAAATTTAATTATATTATGGTCACTACTGCTGTGTGGTTCATGTACATTCACCTCTGGGACCAGATCCTTTGCTCCACTTTGAACTAAATCAGGAATGTTGTCTCTCTTTGTGGGTTCCAGGACTAGCTGCTTCAAGAAGCAGTCATTAATGATGTCTAGAAATGGTGTCTCTGCATGCCACCCTGGGATGACAGTTGCCAGTCATATGGGGAAATAATCCATTATTAATGGGTTTTCTGTTTTTGTAGCCTCTCTAATCTTCCTGACTGTTTCACAGTCACTGTCACCATCCTAGTCAGGTGGTTTGTGGTATATTCCTACTGCTCTACAGCCTGATTGTAGCCACAGACACCTGGGACAAAATCAGTCTCATGGTGAAAAAGTCAGTAGCACCTGAGAGAGGTGAGTTTGAAATCCCTGTGTGCAGATCAGCAGTCTCAGCTTTGCATGCTAAGGACAAATTGCCTTGGTTGCTTGGCTATTGCTCTGTATTTCCCATAAAGATGAGAGAAGTTTGTATTAAAACAAACACAGTTTGTGGGAATCTTGGAAAAATCTTTTTTCAAGATTTCCTAATTTCTTACTGCTTTGGTATAAGATGAGAACAGGCTGCTGAGGGAGGGAAAAACCTTACTGTAGCAAGGAACATAGGAAATACTATTATACTTGGTCAGGCTAGTCAGTGCTCTAGTCCGGTATCCTAACTCTGACAGCTGCCAGAACCAGGTGCATCAGAGGGAGGTACAGTAGGCATAGATAGCTCTAGTTCTGAGCTGAGTTTTTGCCACACTCTGAAATGACACTCAGTACCTCTAGTGGTTTACATCTTCAAAGCACCATGCAACCATTAAATACTCAGCAGAAGGAAGTGGCAGGATCCTTTTGGCGTGGGACTTCAGTCTACAGCGAACAAAACACTGGGAAGTGTACAAGTGGGAAAAATCCATTATTGCCAGGGAAATGGACTGGATAATCTAACCTCCAACTCTACCTTCTGGGATGTTTCATTCATGTTGAGTTCACATTGGGTTACTGTCTGGGCAGAGTTTGAAAGAAAATGTGTCAGCAGTAGTAAAAGAAATCAAGAGGGCAGGAGTATTGGCCAATCTGGGGTTGTTCTCCAATGTATTGGCTTTTGCCTTTTCCCCTGCAAGGTTTTTGGGACAGGAATTCTGTATTTTGTTTGGCTTCCTCTCTTTGTATTGTAAAGAGCCATGTCCACTTCTTACAGAAATAATCTTCGATTTTTCTTTCACACAAAATAAGAGATGTAAAAGCTGCAAAAAGACCCTATGTATGGGAACAATCTATATGGGCAAAAACCAAAGACCCCTTATTCTGCCTTTTTGATTTTAGAGAAAATGGAAACTTCTCCATCAGCAGGAAATATTCAGAGGGGTGACTTGAATTGCCAGAAAGTCTCTGCCATCTCCAGCAGGCAGGATGATTACACAAGACCAGGGCCTCTTTGCAGATTAAATCTATTACATTTAGGGTATGTCTACAATACGGGATTATTCCGATTTTACATAAACCGGTTTTGTAAAACAGATTGTATACAGTCAAGTGCATGCGGCCACACTAAGCACATTAATTTGGCGGTTGTGTCCATGTACCAAGGCTAGCGATTTCACCTTCCAGAGCGTTGCACTGTGGGTAGCTATCCCGTAGCTATCCCATAGTTCCCGCAGTCTCCCCCGCCCTTGGAATTCTGGGTTGAGATCCCAGTGCCTGATGGGGCAAAAAACATTTGTGCGGGTGGTTCTGGGTACAGCCTCACCCCTCCCTCCGTGAAAGCAGCAGACAACCATTTCGCCTTTTTTCCTGGGTGAACTGTGCAAACGCCATAGCACAGCAAGCATGGACCCTGCTCAGATCAAGACCGCAATCGTGGACGTTGTAAACACCTCGCGCATTCTCGTGCAGTCTATGCTGAACCAGGACCTGCAAAGCCAGGCGAGGAGGAGGCGGCAGGCTACGGCAGCGGCGACGAGAGTGATGAGGACATGGACACAGAATTCTCTCAAACCGCAGGCCCCTGCGCTTTGGAGATCCTGCTGGTAATGGGGCAGGTTCTAGCCATTGAACGCCGATTTTGGGCCCGGGAAACAAGCACAGACTGGTGGGACCGCATAGTTTTGCAGGTGTGGGACGATTTGCAGTGGCTGCGAAACTTCGCATGCGTAAGGGCACTTTCATGGAACTTTGTGACTTGCTTTCCCCTGCCCTGAAACGGCCAGAATACCAAGATGAGAGCAGCCCTCACAGTTGAGAAGCGAGTGGCAATAGCCCTCTGGAAGCTTGCAACGCCAGACAGCTACCGGTCAGTCGGGAATCAATTTGGAGTGGGAAAAATCTACTGTGGGGGCTGCTGTGATGCAAGTAGCCAAAGCAATCATTAAGCTGCTGCTACGAAAGGTTGTGACTCTGGGAAACGTGCAGGTCATAGTGGATGGCTTTGCTGCAATGGGATTCCCTAACTGTGGGGGGGCGATAGATGGAACCCATATCCCTATCTTGGCACCGGAGCACCAGGGCACCCAGTACGTAAACCGCAAGGGGTACTTTTCAATGGTGCTGCAAGCACTGGTGGATCACAAGGGACGTTTCACCAACATCCACGTGGGATGGCCAGGGAAGGGTTCATGACACTCGCGTCTTCAGGAACACTACTCTGTTTAAACGGCTGCAGCAAGGGAATTACTTCCCAGACCAGAAATAACAGTTGGGGATGTTGAAATGCCTGTAGTTATCCTGGGGACCCAGCCTACCCCTTGATGCCATGGCTCATGAAGCCATACACAGGCAGCCTGGACAGTAGTCAGGAGCTGTTCAACTACAGGCTGAGCAAGTGCAGAATGGTGGTAGAATGTGCATTTGGCCGTTTAAAGGCGCTGGCGCACATTACTGACTCGCTCAGACCTCAGCCAAACAATGTCCCCATTGTTATTGCTGCTTGCTGTGTGCTCCACAATCTCTGTGAGAGTAAGGGGGAGACCTTTATGGCGGGTGGGAAGGCTGAGGCAAATCACCTGGCCGCTGATTACGCGCAGCCAGACACCAGGGCGATTAGAAGAGCACACCACGAAGCGGTGCGCATCAGAGAAGCTTTGAAAACGAGTTTCATCACGGCCAGGGTACGGTGTGACTGTTGTGTTTGTTTCCCCTTGATGAACCCCCCCCCTTGATTGACTCATTCCTGTAAGCAACCCACCCTCCCCCTTCGATTACAGCTTGCTTAAGGAAATAAAGTCACTATCGTTTAAAAATCATGTATTCTTTATTAAAAAGTCATTATAAAAAGAGGGAGAGAACTGACAAGGTATCCGGGTGTGTGGTTTGGGAGGAGGATAGGAGGGAAGGAAAAGGCCACTAAAAAAATTTCAAAGTAATGACAGCCTTTTGGTTGGGCTGTCCACGGGGTGGAGTGGGCGGGTGCACGAAGCCTTCCCCCACGCGTTCTTACACGTCTGGGTGAGGAAGATATGGAACATGGTGAGTGGTGAGGGTGGTTACACAGGGGCTGCAGCGGCACTCTGTGACCCTGCTGCTGTTCCTGAAGCTCCACCAGACGTCGGAGGATGTCAGTTTGATCACGCAGCAGCCCCAGCGTTGCATCCGCCACCGCTGATCTTTCCTGCCTACACCTCTGATCTTCCTGCGCACCTCCTCTCTCTCCTCTCACTTCAGAGCGTCCTCCTCCTGTCCTCACGTTCACTGGCATCTTTCCTGTAATTTGATACCACGTCCTTCCACTCATTCAGATGAGCTCTTTCATTGCGGGTTACTTCCATGATTTCCGAGAACATTTCGTCTCGCGTCTTTTTTTTCCTCCGCCTTATCTGAGATAGCCTTTGGGATGGAGTAGGGAGGCTTGAAAAATTTGCAGCTGCATGAGGGAGGTAAAAAAAGGGAGAGAAGTATTTAAAAAGATACATTTTACAGAACAATGGTTATACTCTTTCACAGTGAACAACACTATTCACCTTACATAGCACATGTGATTTCACTACAAGGTCGCATTTTGCATCTTAATATTGAGTGCCTGCGGCTCTGGTGTTAGAGATCTCACAGACGCAGGTCCAGGCAGCAGAATTTCAGCTTGCATGCGGCCATGGTAAGCCATTGTCTTTCGGCTTCTGCAGCCTTCATATACACAGTGCCCTCCTTTCCCAAATACCAAGCAAATCCCGTTTCAGTGCTGCTTCTTTCCTGTTAACATGCAGCAGCAGAAACCACCCCCCCCATCCAATTCTCTGGGATGATCGCTTTACCCCTCCCCCACCGTGTGGCTGGTATCATGGAAGATCACTGCTAATCACCCCCTTCCCCCCACCCCGTGGGCTGGTAGCAGGAAGATCCCTGCTAGCCAAACGCGAAAAAGCTCAGCGCCATCCCCCCCCCTCCCCCTGCTTGGCTACCTGCAAGGAAGGATTCTTTTAAGCAACAGGCAAACAGCCAGTAGGAATGGCCATCTCTCTGTCCCCTTAATTAAATTCCTGAATTTCAACCAGGTTACCATGAACGATATCACTCTCCTGAGGATAACACAGCGAGATAAAGAACGGATGTTGCTTGAATGCCAGCAATCACCGGGACCATATGCAGCTAGGCTTTGTCATGCAATGATACCAGATTACTTGCTACATGCATGGCGTGGTCAAGTGTCCTACCATGGTGGACGGAATAAGGCTGCCCTGCCCAGAAACCTTCTGCAAAGGCTTTTGGAGTACCTCCAGGAGAGCTTCATGGAGATGTCCCTGGAGGATTTCCGCTCCATCCCAGACATGTTAACAAACTTTTCCAATAACTGTACTGGCCGCGAATGCATCCCAAGTCCTCAGGGCAAATTAATCATTAAAAAACACTTGCTTTTAAACCATGTTTTATATTTACAAAGGTACACTCACCAGAGGTCGCTTCCATGGCTTCATTGTCTGGGCTAGTGGCTTGGGAGGGCTGGGAGGGTAATTCCGTCTGGGTGAGAAAAAGCTCCTGGCTGTTGGGGAGAACGGAGTGCTGTGTGCTCTCTGCAAGCTCGTCCTCCTCTTCCTCCTCCTCATCTTCCCCGTCCGCAGAATCCTCAGCCATGGCTGAGATTACCACCCCCACCTCGGAATCCACAGGACAGGGGTGGGGTAGTGGTGGCGGGACCCCCCCCCTAGAATTGCATGCAGCTCAGCGTAGAAGGCATGTTTTCGGCCCTGCCCCGGACCTTCCGTTTGCTTCTTTGGTTTTCTGGTAGGCTTGTCTGAGCTCCTTAACTTTCACTCTGCACTGCACTGAGTCCCTGGTGTGGCCTTTCTCCATCATGAGCCTTGGAAATTTTTTCAAATGTTTTTTCATTTCATTCTTTTGGAACGGAGTTCGGTTAGCACAGAATCCTCTCCCCATATAGTGATCAGATCCAGTACCTCCCGTGTGGTCCATGCTGGAGCTCTTTTTCGATTCTCAGGAGACTGCATTGTTACCTGTGCTGATGAGCTGTGCATGGTCACCTGTGCTGGTGAGCGCTCCACGCTGGGCAAACAGGAAATGACATTCAAAAGTTCGTGGGGCTTTTCCTGTCTACCTGGCCAGTGCATCCGAGTTCAGATTGCTGTCCAGAGTGGTCACAGTGGTGCATTGTGGGATACCGCCCGGAGGCCAATACCATTGATTTGCAGCCACGGTAACCCTAATCCGATATGGTAATACTGATTTCAGCGCTTCTTCTCTCGTCGGGGAGGAGTACATAAACTGGTTTAAAGAGCCCTTTATATCGATATAAAGGGCCCCGTTATGTGGACGGGTGCAGCGTTAAATCGGTTTAACTCTGCTAAAATCAGTGTAAACGCGTAGTGAAGACCAGGCCTTAGATACGTCTCACTAGAGTTAGTATCAACAAAGTTAGCGGATCAGAACATCTTTGGAGGCAGTGACATCTGTGCTATGAAACTGTTTGCCCTGGGAGGCCCACTCCTGCTCCAGCACTGCTGCATGACTTGGAGTTGGGAATGTTCAGCACCGCTAGCACAGCATGGGGCACTGAGACATTTTAGAACTTTACAAAGTAACTGAAACTTCTGCCTTCATCTGCCTGTGAGTCCCAGCCAGCACCACACTCTGAGCACATTTTACTGATGGGTTCAACATTTTCTGTGGATGTGATGGGAGAGGAAAATTGTTAAAACCATGTATTTTTTGAAAAGATGGGTTTCAACACATGCAGCAAGCCTCATTCTTCTCACTTCACACTGGCCTTTCCTCGCCTGGCTCAGATCACAGCGACACCTCAGATCTAACCATTCATTGCAGCTTATTGACCAAGGGACTGATGCCCTAAGCAAAGGCTATGATCACCCAGAGGGCAAAAATATTAAATCTTAAACTTCTCCTAGGAAGAGAGAGATGATGGACTCACAAGGCTGGAAGTGATTGGCCCTGTGCAGGTCTTCGTTTGTTTAAAAGCATTGCAGGCAGGTGGATTGCACTGAGTTGTCCCCATCACTCACATTCTTGTGCCATGACAGTGAGTAAATCAAACTCTCTCTCCATAGGACTTCATGGCTGTTACTGTTACAAGAGTCAAAACCAAACATGTCTCCTCTTATAGTCCTAAAGTAGCCATTGTATATACAGGATGCCCCAGTGGGCTACCAAAAGGTGGGGGGAGCCCTGAAGGGCCACTTGTTCCTTTGTGGTAGGTTCTAGGTCCACTGCCTTCTGTAGAACCATCTCTACCATCTGGGGTTAGGGAGGCCAGTGCTGGAATTATGCCAGAGGCTGCCAGAGCTGAAACCTGCTCATTCAATAAAGGGCCCTATGGCTCTAACCGTAGAAGACCTGACTAAATGTAATAGAGCCTTCTCTTTCTGGCAGCTGCATTCACCACCCGGTCAGGGCCTGAAACGGTTCCTTGAGGGCCTGAAACCTTTGCTTTCTTATACTGTACAGAACATGTATTCTAGGTCTTATCAAAGAGCATCATCAGCCTGACCCAACTGTCTGCCTTGGAAAGAGTCTTGGCACTCAGCCCTAGATAACAGCAAAAGGGTTTGGGTAGAGCAAACATGCAGGATTCTTGTTCTTGTAAGAGTCATATGGATTTATCAGCTTTAATTGCAAAGACTCAATAATTGATTCAAACAGATTATACAGAGATGTGTATGTGGGTGCACATGCGTCATCCCCATTTCCATCTTCATGCCTATATGGAGCGCGAGTTTCCACTGTAACTCTAACAGGGAAACTAACAAGCTTCCAAAAAGTTACCCCCTCTTTCCTGAGCCCCCATGTGATCAGCCTGAACTATGAACAGCAATGGCAGTAGACCCTGTAGGTGCACGTATTTCATTTAGAGCACAGACCAGACTAAGTATGCCTTGGGTCATGTTCAAGGCTTTAGTCTGGTTACAGAACACAGTGAGGTCTAACCTACACTACACCTTAGAACCATGTCATAACTGGGTTGGCGGCCAAGCAGGCAGTAACCACATCCCAGGAATCTGTTGTAACTAGAGTGCTTCTGGGGCTTAAGCAAGTCAGAGGGACAGACATTTGCCTCCTGAGCACCACTGGACACCGAGTCACTTCACAATCTCTTTATGTTGTTGATGGCTATTATAACAATAATTCCCCTTGAATAAAGCATCTCACTGAACATTAAATATATTCTGGCACATGTCGGAGAAACATCAGGCTTCAATAAAACAAAATCTATTAAAATAGACAGCTATCAGGCCATTCTTGTATTTTATAACGAGTGAGAGAAGGCCACAAGGATAAGGCACTTTCAAAACTTAAGAAGCACAGTTAATTTGATCTCCTGTACTGGCTTTAGTCCTGTTGTACGTAGGATTTGGTTTCGGGTTACATGCACCAGCCCCACTAGGCAACTAATTTCCATTTATTTCAATGATTTTTAAAAATTAAAGGTTTTGGAGTAGGGATGGGGAGAGATTCTCTGAATTCGTTTCACTTATTTCCCCCACCTCCAAACACACTCACCCACCCAGGCTGAGTCAGAGCAACTACACCATCAGCTGAGGCTGGCAGGATGCAATGCCATTGAAAGCTCACCCATATGCTCCCAAGCACCAGTTGGGCTGCCCCTGCAGTAGTATTCCCAGCTCCAGCTGACCCAGGAAATTCAGCACCCAAATGCACTTCTTGTGGCAGCAACATTCAAGGTCACACTTTTAAAAACAAATTCAGTGCATAGATTTCAAACCCTTCCTAAAGTTTATCCCCAAACATTCACAGAGCATGACATGAAAGAATTGGCTGAATTCTCCGTGAGCCATGGCTTTCCACATTCAGGAGACTGACCATTTCCTTCCTCACCCTCTGGGCAAAGGCCCTTCTCCCAGGCCCATACTTGTGCTATTGTAACCCATACACCACCTGGGTGTGGTGTTCTGTCCCATTTGAGAGAGAGTGCTCTACAGCCTTAGCTAATAAAAGTTTGGCTCAATGGGCTGTACAAAAGAGGCTCATTTCCTCTGCAGATGCACTCCAGTCAAATGTTTAGTGGTGTTTTAATCAGATTTATCTGAAAACCATTTCCTAGGTTTATAAAATCTTAATTTAAGGAAATGTCCCTCCCAGCAGTGAGAGAATCAAGCCCACCCTCCAGCCTGCTTTGGAACCAGCATGGGCTAGAGTGTACTTGAGGGTCTAAGATCTTCCTCAAATGTGCCCTGCTGTGTAAATACAGATTCCGAGTTCTCTTTAGAAGCCAATTTCAGGCCCAATAATTTGGTGCCTTAGCAATAATAAATAATAATAAATAATCATTTAGATTGTGCTTGTATTGTCAGGATTCCAAAGTAGTTTACAAACAAACCAGTATCCAAACTCTAGGGATCATTTCACCTCCCTAATGAAATGCAGTCAGCTGTGGGGTGGGGCAGAAAGTTGTAGGCAGTTAGAGTTAACAGCTAACACTACCCAACTGTGTAAGATATTCATACTGTTACTATAGAACACTTACAGCATTTTACATCTTCAAAACGTGTAAACATTAAGTTAAGGAAGTGAAGAAGTTGTATCAATTAAGAATTGCAGGGGGAATTTAGATGAGAAAAATGTAACTACCCAAGTGGTACTTGGCGAGGCCCATCAGGCATATAAAATATACCATATTACTTTGAAGCCCTACATCATGGGATACTTTGCAAGTATGGGAGCTGAAATGTATTAGCTCAGCTTCACAGGAGATAATTTACTGTATGGATTTTTCAGCAAATTTCCATATTCAGCTGTTTCTAAGTATTTCATTTTCTTTTTAAGGGTATCAAAAGGAATTTGTGAGTTGGAGGAACACAAAACAGCCCCTTCAATGATGGGGGGCGGGAGAGGCGCAAACAGGAGGGCAGTAGGAATTGTATAGTAACAAAATGCTTTCATAATTGTTGGTGGGCTGGGAACTTGTACCCAAACCTCAGCCTGGCACAAATTTAAAACCCTCCTGAAAATAGATGTAGAGACAAAGATCATGAAGCTAGCAGCAGAGTGAAGTGCATGGATTAAATTCAGGGATCCATCTGGCATTGTCCTGATTTCCATCTCTCTCTTTTGAAACCTCAGGGACTGGTGGATATGTGAGGTCACAGGTGACTTGGAGATGATTTCAATGCAGCTCTGAGGGATTCTTCCTTGGCTTGTTCACCACGTGTATTTGATCTCACTTATTGAGCCTTTTTCGCTTTCCGTTTCCGTGTGCCTTCATTCAGCTCCTCCTTAGATTTCGCAGGAGGGGAAGTATCATGGGAATCCTCATGGTGGTCATGGTGACTGTTGTGCCCACTAGAGACAGAGCCAAAGAGTACTGGGCAGATGAAGCCTTCTATTGGAGCAAACGGTGAGGTATGCGAGTGAGTTCCAGCCATAAACACCTGTTATGCAACATCAGAGATGGGCAGTTACAGATCACATACCTCACCTGTTAAATACTAGTTGGCATAGCCACTGACTCCGTGGGTGGTCTGGGGCTGGAGCACCCATGGGGGAAAAATTGGTGGGTGGTCTGCACCCACCGGTAGCTCCCTGCCTTGCCCCCCAGCTCACCTCCGCCTACTCCCGAGCGCACCTTCCCTGCTTCTCCCCCTAGCTCTCAGCGCTTGCTGCCGAAAAACAGCTGTTTCGTGGCAGCAAGCACTTGGGGGAGGGGGAGGAATGCGGCGCGCTCAGGGAATAGGTGGGGCCGGGGCAGGGATTTGGGGAAGGGGTCCAATGGGGCAGGGAGCAGGCAAAGTTGGGGCAGGGACTTTGGGGAAGGGGTTGGAATGGGGTGGGCAGGACGGGAGGAAGGGGAAGGGGTGGGGCGGGAGGTGAGGGTGGGGGAGGGCGAGCACCTACCAATGCTGGGAAAAGTTGGCGTCTATGCTAGTTGTCAAGGAATATTCCTGCCCCAGCTCCCTGAACTTTTTGTAGAGAGAGTGAATATTGCGAAGTGATTTGGGTCTTCAGTGCTGGGACCCCAATCTCCCATATCTCTGGAAGACTGGGAGAATTCAACACCCAGTTTCTTTACAGGCTAACTACAGTGTGAACACCCAGGGCTATCAATAACAGCATAGGAGGGTCACCTAGAGCTTGGGCAAGAGCTTGTCCTAGGGCTTCTCTTGAACACAAGCCGATGGAGTCCCTCTGCTTTACTCATTGCTAATTGTCCTTGCCAAAAATGCCATTTTCAACATTTCAGGCCAACTACTTTTTAAACTTCATAAAAGAAAAATTCTTACTGCCAACACCCACTAGTCAGAACTGCAGCACCCTACATGGAAATATTTGTACATTAGGTAAGGGGACATTGGATAGAATCTGACTAAACAAAAATGTAAAGCAGCATCCCAAAAGGGAGAGTTTTACATTAAACTGATTAACTCTTCCAATCTGACATATTACCCTGTGGCAATATGCACACACACACCCCGGCTCGACACCTGTATGGGGATATGCCTCCCCCAACCTGCTGTCTCCATAACTCTGGCAATCCTGTCCCTGCCAACCTCACTCCATACCCCTATGGTGATACCACCACCCAACCTGTCTTTGTACCCCTGTGGTGATGCATCACCCCCAGCCTGACTCTGTACTCCAGTGGTGATATGGCCCCCCAACTTAGTTATGTACTCCTGAGGCAATGCACACTCCTTCTTTCCTTTTGGTTTTGTAGACTCTTTAGCTGCAAACCTGTTGTAAACTCACCTTGCAAACAATCATAAACATGGTGAAGAAGAAGATGAGGTTCGCTTTAGAGATGGGGAGCCAGTGAGTCTGCTGCAGGGTGAAGAGGATTGCGCCATACAGACTGGCTTTTGTTGGGCTAGGAAAGAAATTAACTCTCATTTCATACAGCACATCAAGTAGAATTGCACAAAATAGGAGGCATTGTTCTTGGATATGTTCTTGGTCTGAGAGAACTTATTCTAGATACTTACAAGGTCATATGAATAATTTCATTTGTTTCTGGCTTCCAGACTCCACGCAGCAGCTGCTCAAAATTAGACACCAAGGTAATGCCAGAACCTAGGAAACAGTTAAAGTGAAGTGGTGAAATCGCCAAACCAGAAGATCCCTGCAAAAGCATAACTCTTCCCAATCATATGGGAACCAGGCTAATCCTAAAAGGAATAAAAGGGTCATAAAACCCATTCCTGATCAAAACAAAAGTAATCCTAAAACCAACCTTGGAGCCAAAGCTAAACACTTGTACAGCTCTTTAAAGTGTTGTCATGTAGGGGAAGGGTATCTGGTTCCCATCTCAATCAGTAGGGCTGACACAGACTAAACAACCTGTTAGCAAAAACCCTAAGGAAAATGGATTTAAACCTTTTGGCATAGACAGAAACACCCTGAAAAATATATAGGTGATTCATAGCTAGTGGTTACATGAATGGGACTGTAGCGAGGGGGCCCCCCTCCCCCACGCTCCTGAAGGGAATAGGCCAGAGAAGCTGCGGCCCCGGGCAGAGCCTGACCTCCCCTGGGGCCAGTACCCAGAGAAGCCGGCGGAGCCCTCTGACGCTCGGCCTGTGGAGGAGTGGACCGGACCGCCCGAACCCCAGTACCCGGAGGACTGGACTGGACCTCATGCCGCCGAACCTGCTGAGGAGCCCATGGTCTGGGACCCCCCGGACGATGCTGGCTAAGGGCAGGTACCCAGTGAGGGGGAGGTTGGAAGTGGCCTGGGGGCAGCTGACTCTCGTCCGGCTGCAGACTCGCCCGATCCAATGTCAGTGTGTTGTTGACCGCTGCTAGGGCCCCGGACTGGAACGCAGTGGAGTGGGAGGGCCTGCGTTCCCCCTGCCACCCCTTTAAGGGTGGCAGACTCCCCCTCCCTTTTGCCTGAGGAGACCATCTACAGTGGTGGTCTCTCGCTCAAGCCCTGCTGCAGGACCTGAGCCTAACTGTGTGTGTTGCCCCGCCCTGCCCAAGGGCCTGGGCTTATATAGACTCCTGGCTTCGTGCCCAGCCCAGCTGACAGGGCTGAGGCCTTCTACTAACTGTTGCCAGTTCCTTCAGCACCCCCCCAGCAAGGGGCGGGCCCCAGGCCGACAGAGTGCAGTGAGCCGGTGCGGCTCCCCTCCACCCCCCGTGTAGGAGGGTTGAGCCCCAGTCACGCCGCACTACAGGGACAGAGAACTAGGAGATCTTGAATCTTATCTCCAGATCTACTACTGACTCCCAGTGTGGCCTCAGGCAATTCTCTGTGCCTCAGTTTCCCCACCAATAAAATGGGAATGATGACCCAATTCATAACTGTGCTACAAGGATTAAAGAATCTCTTTGTTAAGCATCATTTTAGGAACCCATTAGCTTCATCCCTAGCTAACCAGGTCACTACTGAGAGACGTGGTGCAAGTGCCTCTGCTGCACTTCCAGACTTTCCTCTCCCTCTCTTCAGGGGCTGAGTGTACCACTCATAAGTTACAGTATCTCAGGATTTACCTTTGATCCATCCAGTAACCACCATAATGAACCACCCATGGTGGTAATGGTGGTGAGCGTGGTGGATCCCAACAGCAATTTTACGAACTCTAACCACCTCCTTCATTGCCACAAAGATGAGCTTCACAGGCAAGAAGCTGACACACTTGTAGAAGAGGTTCATGGGGCAGAAGAAAATCAAGTACCTGGAACAAAACCACAAAGAGTTCAAGCAGTGACCCATCTGTCCCAATTGGACTGTGTAGGAGATGGTGAGAGAATAGTGTCTGTGCTGTCATTCTGAGTTACTGAGTCATGGAGAAGGCAGTGCTGGGTGCTGCTTGCACAGAATATAAAATCCCCTTTGGTATTAGAAAACTAAACTTTTCAGTGTCTGTTAAATTCTGCAGACACTTGATCATCATGATCAACACAAAAAGGTACACAATTTCACTGAAGTGCTTGCACTCACTCCATGTTTATACCCCAAACAGAGCCTCTTTTCAGAGCCAGTACAGTATGTGCTGGTTTTGTAGGCTGTGCTACAGTTTAACTGAGGCCTCTATGAACAGAAATAACCAAATGTAGGTTAACTTTAGCTCATCTCATCAAAATGTTAGGTCATCAGATTAACTAGAAACTACATCCAGAAATTCAAAAGACTATTCCATACTCCTCCCTATCTAATCCCCTCCTTTTCCTAATTCACCCCAAATTGGGCACCATGAGGCCCCCCCCCGTCCCCCCGAGCAGTACCAAAGTGTGAAAGACTCACCATACTGCCGTGGCCAGGAGCACACTAGAGTTATTGCTGAAATAATCAATAGGAGCTTCCCCAAGTAACATATCAGCAAGAATATAACTTCCAAAGCAATGAAGCATAGCACAAAGCCATGAGGCAACAGGGCTCTGATGGGACATCTCAACAGCTCCTGTGAAGATTCCAATTGAGAAAATATAATCTACACACACATCACAACCCCAAGGCTTTGTCTTGCCAGAAGACTTGACCTGCATGCTCTCCATCACAAAAAGGGCAGAGAACAGTATTCATATAAAGAAACTAATTTTATTGACAAGATTCCCCTAGTAGGTATACAATCATGAAGCAATTGGACTATCCCAAACATAACTGATCAGCTAGGCAGAGAATAACTAAACCAGTGTATGTGAAATAAAATTACAAAGTGGAAGGGCTAAGTGCTCTTCCCTCTAACTTCTGATAATCCTCAATAGCGGCAGCAGAGATTCCATCTGTAACCCAACAAATTTCAGTGCATAGATCTAGGTAGTTTTCTAAGAATTTGAGTTGCACAAAAATGCTAGACAGAGTTGCATTGACAACAGAAGTAAATTCTCACACAACAGTCTGTGATATAAGCATGTGTCACAGGAAGTGAGCCAAGTTTTATTACAGTTTGTGGAGGATGGAAACTATTCTGAGCATCAGAGGGGTAGCCGTGTTAGTCTGGATCTGTAAAAGCAACAGAGAATCCTGTGGCACCTTATAGACTAACAGAGGTTTTGGAGCATGAGCTTTCGTGGGTGAACACCCACTTCGTCAGATGTGACGAAGTGGGTATTCACCCACGAAAGCTCATGCTCCAAAACGTCTGTTAGTCTATAAGGTGCCACAGGATTCTCTGCTGCTTATTCTGAGCAGTGTGATGAGGCCTCAAGGCTCCATGTAGAACAATGGTTGGGAGTAAAGCCGTAGTGGGCTAGGGAGCCCCTGCCCCTCAAAGGGAAGAACATGTCCCACTGGAGGAACAGTTTAAAAGACCACTGGTCCCTCAGGAAAAACGTGGGGGGATGGAGTTGAATGAGGACACAAGGCTGATGTTGAGTTATGTCAGGAGTAGCAACAATTTTTGTGAAGGCTGCCCTTACTAGCAGGGACTTGGATTCCTGCTGCTGCCCCCACTCCCCTGGGGGAGTGGAAGACCCTAAATCAGATTGATTGAACAGGCCACTAAGACACCGAGAAGAGTCTGCTAAGCCAATGATCATGCCCCAAACTGAAGGAGTTCCAGACTGGTAGGCAGTAACTAGAGGAAAACAATTTGGGGTTAGCTCAGTAACTAGGCCTGATGCTTTGATAAACCCCTAGGATCCTGGATGGAGACCTAGTGGAGTGGATGGACTTGGGTCCCTCCTCTTGCTCCTCTGTGGTGTCAGAACCTCTGGGGGAGCAATTGGATGATGTAGGGGTGATTGAGGCTGCAGCTGGGGCCCCTGCTGGGACAGCTAGACTGGCAGAAACCATAAGTCGTTTAACCTGATCATTAAGCTAGTTAGTCATTGGACTTTCCTACTACAAGCAGTCATCTTTTTTACACTAAATCCAACTGCAGAGGGTCTTCCTCTAGGATTCTATGGGATTTTACAGTATTGGTCCTGTTTGAGATACTGCAAATAGAGTGCGCAGAGCGCCGTGCCAAGCCAGCCTGCCTGGACTTCTTTTGCCCCCATATTTGCCATCACCATGGAACCAGAGGCTTGACTTACCCTGAAAGATAAGTCACTAACCTGGTTCTGAGGCCTACTTAAAGATGCACTTTATCTAGCTAATAGAAGAAAAACCTCGTTTATAGTTTGACATGAGACTACGGTGACCGGAACACCTGGTCGAAAAGGGACCCTGGTGGCTCTAGTCAGAACCGCTGACCGAGCGTTAAAAGTCCGGTTGGTGGTGCTGCAGCGCTAAGGCAGGCTAGTCCCTACCTGTCCTGGCTCTGCGCTGCGCCCCAGAAGCAGCCAACACGTCTGGCTCATAGGAGGGGGAGGCCAGGAGGCTCTGTATGCTGCCCCTGCCCCGAGCACCAGCTCTGCACTCCCATTGGCCAGGAACCGCAGCCAATGGGAGCTGTGAGGGTGTTGCCTGCGGGCGAGAGCAACAGGCTGCCGCACCTCCGTCTAGGAGCCAGACCTGCTGCTGGCCACTTCTGGGGTGCAGCGCAGTCTGCAGTGCCAGGACAGGCAGGAAGCCTGCCTTAGCCACCCTGCTTCACCACTGTCTGAGAGCCGCCAGAGGTAAACCCATGCTCCAGCCCTGAGCCCCCCCCCAAACCAGAGCCCCCTCCTGCACTCCAAATGCCGCATCCCTGGCCCCACCCCAGAGCCCCTTCCCACACCCTGAACCTCTCATTTCTGGCCCCAGCCCAGAGCTTGCACCCCCCACTTAGAGCCCTCACCCCCTCCTTCACCCCAACCCCCTGCCTCAGCCCAGTGAAAGTAAGGGTGGCAGGAGAGCAAGCCACCAAGAGAGGCGGAATGTAGTGAGCGAGGGGCAGGGCCTCAGGGAAGGGGCAGGGCTAGGGTGTTCAGTTTTTTGGGATTAGAAAATTGGCAACCCTACATGAGACACCTGGTGAGACAGGGGATCTTATTGTCTACATGACTTAAACTCTGGTGAAAGTGCCAGACTGACAGACGTCCTAAGCAACAGTGAAAGCTGCCCTGATAGCGTACCTCACCTCAGACTTGGGGCCATACTGCCTGTAGAGACATGGGGAGTTCAGTCTCTGACTCATTTGCTCATTGGCCTCTCTGCGACTGCCAAAAAGGGGAATAGTTCAGCCTCTATGAATATTGAGCATTGCCAAATAGACTTTGGAAGAAAGGTGCCCCTTATGAACATGGTTTCTATGCTTTAGACACCTGTTCTCTGGGCACTGGACTCAGACCCACCAACTCATTTAATTCAGGGATCACTGAACAGCCAAGAGACAGTAAACAATTTTTGGTCACAACCAACTCTCATGGAGTCACAGGGTCTGCTCTAGGCCCCAGTCGCAGAGTCTGCTTGGGGCGGGGGCAGCACGCAGAGCCCCCTGGCCTCTCCCTCCTATGAGCCGGACGTGTTGGCTGCTTCTGGGGCATAGCATGGAGCCAGGACAGGTAGGGACTAGTCTGCCTTAGGTCTGCAGCACCACCATCCGGACATTTAAGGCTCGGTCAGCAGTGCTGACTGGAGCCACCAGGATCCCTTTTCGACAGGGTGTTCCAGTCACCATAGTCTCATGTCAGACTGTGGTAACCAGTCTCCTGGGAGTGAGCCTTTAGTGTCTAGGCACCTGTAATTCCATAGGGGCAGGCCTAGGGTCTCCAAGACTGGGCCTTCAGCACCAGCAATTGCTGTCTTTCTCCGTGGCTCCCTGAGTAAATCCAGTCAAGCCAGAGTCCTGTGAGAGGCTTATACTGAGCCCCTTCAGGGTGCATTTATCTCAGGGAGTATTTACAGCAACACAGGCAGCCTTTAAAAAAAAACAAGGTAGCCATTTATTAATCACCTGGCTACACAATCTGATGGTCCTTATGTTAGCACAGAGACACAGAAGTTACACTGTAGTCCAGGGGTCGGCAATCTTTCAGAAGTGGTGTGCCAAGTCTTCATTTATTCACAGTAATTTAAGGTTTTGTGTGACAGTAATACATTTTACATTTACAGGGGCCAGCAGATGGAACCGCGGACCGACTGAGTGGCTCAGCCCGCTGCTGGTCTGGGGTTCTGGGCGCCGGCCCCACTCAGCCCACTGCCAGCCCAAGTTCTGTCCATCCAGGTCGGCAGTGGGTTGAGTGGGGTCGGTGGCTGGGACCCCAGGCCAGCAGCAGGCTCAGCAGCTCAGCCCGCTGCCAGCCAGGGTCCCAGCCGCCGGCCCTGCTCAGCCCGCTGCCAGCCTGGGGTTCTGTCCATCCAGGCCAGCAATGGGCTGAGCAGGGCCAGCGGCCGGGATCCCAGGCTGGCAGCAGCATGCCACAGTAAATCAGCTTGTGTGCCGACCCCTGCGTAGTCTATCCTATCCAAACCAGTACTATGATGAGTCAGCCAAGCTGTAATGGACTTCAGCTGTAGCTCTCCCCAGGTCTGGGCTCCTCAGGCCATCCAAAAAGCAGCCCTTCTTCCAGTCACCTGGCACCTTGTTCTCCAGCTCAGTTCACAAGTCCAACTTCCAGCTGTTGGGGTTTCCTGCTGTTTCATTGGGGCATCTTTTTGTCTTGCTGGACTCTCTGATTTGAGTGAGTTTAAGCCAGTTCTTCAATGACTCCATTTATTCCACCCAAACAGGGAGGTGAGACACACACCTCCTTGCTCCTGAAACAGTGCAGGAGACATGTTAACTCCAGCAATGCAACATTTGGGGGAAACTGAGGCATGCCTAGGATTCACTAAAAAGTTACAGAAAATTCCCACTTCCAGTCCACTCTAGGCTGGTGTGAAGACCTGACAAACAGGTGAAGAGCTCTGTGTCTTGCTACAGATTCCTCCACAGAACATGTAGGGCAGAATGGCTCAATCTGTAGTCTATTTAGTGTTAATACTTAAGTACTAAGTATAAGTATCAAGAACACTAACAAAAACCCATCTAGAACTTTATTAGCTTATTTCTAAAGCAGCCTCCAGCTAAGGTGGCTGGGCAAACACACACAGTAAAACCATTCTGATCAAGAGCTCTTAGAACATATACAGGACAAAACAGAGGCCATCTAGTACAAGAAAAAGGGGGGACACAGGGTCAACAAGCTCAGATTAAATCATCTATTAAAATAAAAAATGATTAACATGTTGCTTAGGGGATTGCAAGGAATAGTCATGTTCATGTCCTAGGACTCGTCACTGCAGAAGCCCAATCACTTGCTAGCCTTAACTGTGACAATCAGACAACACATGATTTTCAAGGAGGGGGTCTTAAATTTGGACAGACCTGATTTTAAGCAGGACAAGACCTCTGGTATCTATTTTCCTTGCTCCAGGCTAGGAGAAGAGATAGCAGCCTTGTTAAGATTTATATTTATTTATTATAAAATATTTTTCCAGATGTGTTGCAGGTATTACAAAGAAGCATATTAAATTCATTTTCATCTGTTTATATTATATTAATGTGCTCTCTGTGCTTTAGAGACTATTTGATTTGCAGGTCCCTTTCACAAGGTGTTACAATTCAACTAGACAAAATTCCAGTGAAGGTGAAGAGACTGGAATAAGAAACGCAAACAAGTCTATGGGTTTCTGCAACCTGTGAGAGATCTGAGGGGTCAGGATTGTGTAGATGAGCCCATAGAGAGCTTTTGTTCTCCCTGAATTAATCACTGTCCTATTGCTCAGGACACTAACACTAAACTCTCAATAAGGGAAACTTCCCATTTCTTCTTTGCCCATATTTATTTCATAACTATACAGCCATTAGGGCCAGAAGCTGGTTCTGTTTTGATAGTTCTACTCTATATATCTTGAACCCTCGTAAGATTTTCAGTGTGATAGGGACAGTGGAATTCTCTTCAGTTCTTTTTATGTGAAATATAAAGCGCTAAGTACATTCACAAGATGGAAATACCATATAAATAACCATTAGGGCTGTCAAATGATTAAAAAATCAATCACGATTAATCACGCAATTAAAAATAATTGTGTGACTAATCGCACTGTTAAACAATAGAATACCATTTATTTAAATTTTTTTGGATATTTTCTACATTCACAAATATACTGATTTCAGTTACAACCCAGAATACCAAGTGTACGGTGTTCACTTTATATTTTTGATTACAAATATTTGTGCTGTAAAAAGCAAGAGTATTTTTCAGTTTACCTCATACAAGTACTGTAATGCAATCTCTTTATCATGAAAGTTGAACTTACAAATGTAGAATTATGTTCAAAAAATAACTGCGCTCAGAAACAAAACAAAGTCTACTCAGTCCTACTTCTCGTTCATCCAGTCACTCACACAAACAAGTTTGTTTACATTTGCAGGAGATAATACCCACTTCTTGTTTACAATGTCACCTGAAAGTGCAAACAGGTTCTCATGGCACTGTTATAGCCGACACTGCAAGATATTTGTGCACCAGATTCGCTGAAGATTCATATGTCCCTTCATCTTCAACCACCATTCCAGAGGACATGCATCCATACTGATGACAGGTTCTGCTCGATAATGATCCAAATCAGTGTAGACTGATGCATTTACGGTTTCATCTTCTGAGTCAGATGCCACCAACAAAAGGTTGATTTTCTTTTTTGATGGTTTGGGTTCTGTAGTTTCCGCATCGGAGTGTTGCTCTTTTAAGACTTCTGAAAGCAAGCGCCACACCTCATCCCTCTCAGATTTTGGAAGGGACTTCAGATTCTTAAACCTTGGGTTGAGTGCTGTAGCTATCATTAGAAATCTCACATTGGTACCTTATTTGCATGTTGTCAAATCTGCAGATAAAGTGTTCTTAAAATGAACCACATGTGCTGGATCATCCAAGACTGCTATAATATGAAATTCATGGCAGAATGCAGGTAGAACAGAGCAGGAGACACTCTTTTCCTCCAAGGAGTTCAGTCAGAATGTAATTTAACACTTTAACGAGTGTCATTACCATTAAAGCATGTCCTCTGAAATGGTAGCCAAAGCATGAAGGAACATATGAATGTTTAGCATATCTGGCATGTAAATACCTTGCAGTGCCGACTACAAAACTGCCATATGAACACCTGTTCTCACTTTCAGGTGACATTGTAAATAAGAAGCTAGCAGCATTATCTCCAGTAAATGTAATTGTTTGTCTTAGCGATTGGCTGAAGAAGTAGGACTGAGTGGACTTGTAGGCTCTAATGTTTTTTACATTGTTTTGTTTTTGAGTGCAGTTATGTAAGGAAAAAAATCTACATTTGTAAGTTGCACTTTCACAATAAAGAGATTTCATTGTGGTACTTGTATGAGGTGAATTGAACCACACACTTTGATCGTTTTTACAGTGCAAATATTTTTAGTAAAAACAAACTGAGCACTGTACACTTTGTATTCTGTGTTGTAATTTATATCAATATGGTTGAAAATGTAGAAGAACATCCAAAAATAGTTAAAGTTCAATTTTTGTTCTATTGTTTAACAGTGTGATTAAAACTGCGATTTAATCTTGATTAATTGAGTTAATTGTATACCTTAACTGTGATTAATCAACAGCCTTAATAACAATTCAATATTAATTGCTTTTGTCCACGTCTTACAAATAAACCCTGAACCTGCAGAGTTTATGCAGGGCATCAATTATTGAAATGACTAAATAGATAAATAACCTATGAGTATTGGGGACAAACATATTAAACTGCAAAAGTATCCAGTAGTTTCATATGTAACCAGACATCCTCATTTTTTTCTAAGCATTTTTATAAGACAGTCTCCCTCCTCCCCCATTAATGCAGAAGTAGAAAGCTCACTAAACGAGTCTGTATCTGAGGGCAAAATTGCAGAATTCTGTTTTCTCCAAATAATCCTTTTGGCTACTAAAATAGTTACTGCAATCCATTTCTTAATGATAACTGGTAATACCAACTCATCTAGCACTCCTAAAATACACAGGCTTGGAGAAGGAATGATAGCAACACTCTTTTTGAGAGAGCACTCTATGGTGTTTCATAATGCATGCATTTTTTAACAGGGATAGAGATGTGTAAAAGATTGGTATATAGCTGTTTGCGTCTCCTTGACAACAGTTGATTGCAACAATCTAACCTTAAATAAATGTTCTGGAGGCCAGTAGTACCTGCTTATTATCTTGTTCTGGAAGAATCACAAGGATAAAGAACTCAAAGTATCTTTCACATTTAGCCAGGATATTCTCCCAGGTTTCTGTTGTGAGAATAAGGCTAAGTTGGTGGTTGTCTCTTTTTTCCTCCTTACCACCCCCCACCCCCAGTGTTCTTTGAAACTGAGAGGGCAATGCAAAGCATTAAGCCACCTATAAATAATTCCTACATAGTGACTTTTGTTTCCATATTAACATGCTCTTCTAGAGGTGAAAGAGATGAAACAGACCAATTGTCCCCTATCCTTGCATGAATCCTTGAGCATAGCTGCTGAAAGAAGGAACTGTCAGACAGCAGTAGTTTGTTACATTGACCTCCTTCAATTACATGTATATCATCCTGAATAATATTTAATTTAATTATTTTTCTATCCAAATTTTCTTACACATGGAATTGGACTTAAAGCAGCAGTTATCCCATAGCTGTGTGAGAAGAGAATTAGTAAGATGATGTTGTAATCATCTTAATGCATTGCATGATGCCCCATGTAGATGCAAAGATTGGATTTTTCTTTAAGGGTGTGGATAGCCTCTTAAGGTATATAAAAGTGAGGGAACCAAAGGGCATAGCTGAGATTATTTTCCTATTTCAATCCCTTCAATTCTCTTTGTCACTGATTTAATTGAAACTCTACCAATTGCATTAAATTACTATAAATATGATCACAACTTGTGGGCCTCAGCAAACATTGATATGATCTGATTTAATTGAAGTCTATGAACTGGCCAAGAGTTAACCCCTGGTGCAGCTGTTACTCTATAGATGCCAGAAGGAATGATGATCTGAATTTTGTTTTGGAAAGTGATAGCTTGCCACTGTCTAAAAATATGCATTGGCCTCAGCCTAGGGGGCCTCTAGAACCCCTGCACCACCTGTTCCCCTCATTCATCACAAAATAATCAATTAACACACAAACAGTGATCCTGAAGCTCTAAGGGGTTATGATTCTTTGCTTCTTGTGTGCTAGCTTTCAGCTGCCCCATAGAGTAGAAAATGGGGCCAGTCTATTAAGCATAGCTGCTGTTTTGCTGCTAATCAACTCCTTACTCCCAAGAACAATCTGCTGCTTTTTGTGTATCAGAACTTCCCTCTTCCCCAAAGTCTACCATCACAGACATGTTTCTGCAGGGAAACTTTTTAAAAACAAATTCTGCAAGATGCTGTATAACCCTGAACTCATACCAGCATCCTATATATGGTGTTTCAAGTTGTCAACTACAAATTGCCAAGTGCTCAGTAAGAAGTAGACTGTCAGGGCCCAACTACAATTAACTTTACTTGCTTAAAGAAACAGGTCTTGGATTTTTTTTATTTTACCCTTTGGTGAACCTCAGAAATGATAGGCACAAATGCATGCCAAAAAAAATGTTCCAGGCAGTAAAGATTCTGAATGCAATGAGAAATTTTAAAATATTCTGTCAGAACACATCCTTCATCAGATCTGCCCCCTCCCTGCTCTGTCCAAGTTGGAATTCTTTGAGGTGAAAGCAGCTATTACATCTGGCAAATAATTACCCAGTGGGGCCCCCCCATCTGCAGGGGACAGAACTCAGTTCAATAAGTACACTGGCAGGCCACAGAAGGAAACAATGGTAAAATTCTGTTCTAAGTTAACATTATACACCATTACCAACAAAGCCCTACTTCAATAATAATGACTAGAGCCTCCCTTAGTCAAATTATGCCTAGCCCACACTACTCAGCTATAAAGAGAACTCTCTCAAATATGTTTGGGACAGCTGAAAAATCCAGTAAAAATAAAATAACTATGATAGCTTTTTAGGCAGTTTCTTTAGGAGTTAATATCAGCCTTGAAGTTTACATACAACACGGCTGATCTCATCTGCCATATAACACCATGTAATCTCACCCAAAAAACAAATAGTATATTACTATCCACTCCCTGATCTCAACTATAGAAGTTGTAGACTGAATGACACTAGGAATGTAGCAAGAGGCTACATGCACTGCTCTGTAACCCAAGAATGTTTTTACCTGGCTTGCATACTTAATGTTTTTATTTATTTTTTTAGTCACTTCTTAAGTATTCATCTCAGGGCTTCCTGTTGGAAATGGCCTGTAAGTGATCAAACAAGGAAAACCACGAAGCTCTATTTACAGAGACTAACAAAAAATGTTGTAAATCCACTAGTACAGAAATCTACTTTATACCGAATAAAAGCAGAATCTGAGCATGCCAAAACCACACTGACATGGATTATTCTTCCTTATTTATTAGGCAATTATTCTGACAAATTCAGAGGTGAATTTTTTTTTGAGGGACATCTTCATATATTGCTGATGTCCAACTAGTCACCTTGTCCAAACAGCTGACTAATTCTGGATGGGGATGAAATATCCATTCAAACAGAACAATTCCTGAACCCCAGATACGCTGCGTCAAAGGCACTGCATGGAGAACTTTAAGAATATTTGTGAAGTTGACATCTCCCTTCAGTTTAGGGTGTTCCAGGAACCTTCTTGGTTCTGGTAAATTTCCAAGTCATACTGCCCAGGTTTGCTACCCTCTAGAACTGGATACTAACCAAATTACATTCAAGACGACACAGATCACTCTTATCTGAAAAGCATGCTCTAATAACAGAAGTCATTTATAATCAAGCCTTTGGTGGCAGAATTCTTGTACAAGCTAATTTAATTCCAATCCATTTACAGGAGCTCTGACCTCTCTCTTTGGCACAGATAAGGATGGTGACAAGGCATATACATGGAATCCATGGAAAAACCAGAAGGGCTGCATTCTGTGATATCTGCTTGGTACTCCCATGACCTCAGTGAGTAGCACAGGTGTAAGCAACAGCAGAATTCAGAACGTGAAGTCTAAAAGTGACAGATTTAATGTCCATGCTTTTGTTGTTGGTCTAAATGCTTGTTGGAGGAATGATTTGCTAGGTGGATGTAGTGTGAATATTTTCACACTGACAAATATCAAAATGCCTTTAGATGGGCATAGCCGACTGGCAGAGAGAGACCTCTCATTTATGGTTTCTTTGAGCAATGATGTCAGCCATGGCTAGTCCATGCAGGCAGGGGCCACCAGAGCTGCGCACACACTGATCTGCCACTGCACATTAATTCTGATCTGCAATCCTAGTTACAGGAACTCACAAATCTCTGCTAATGCATCTCATTCCTGAGCTGCTATCCCAGTTCTGGTCTCTTATTGAGCAGAAGCTGACAAATTTTGTGGCAGCACTGGTGGACATTAGGATGCAGCTTCAGCATGAACCCAGGTCTCTTATAGTAAAAGGAGAGCATACTAATTCGCTCCCCTCCCCTCCCAGCACTAGCCCTGTCCATTTAAGTAGACCTGTTGCTAAGTGGTTCAAAGGATTCATGTACTATTCCTTCTGATTAGACTCATCTTACCAGGAAGTGACTGAGAATTCTGATTTTAATTTTATAACCAACTAAAATTAGTTTCCAAGAGCAGATCTCTCTACTAGCTGTCACGCTGAGCTCAAAACCCATCAAATCAGGAACCATTTTTTTAATGAGCTGCTGGAGAAAAGTGATGCTATTAATGGCAATCTTCCTTGCATCAGCCACTTTAATAACCAATCCTTGAGCTTCCCCAAAGACCTAGTACTTAACAGACTCTTCTGTTAAGGATTTGAGAGAGATTTTTATTAAGACCTTAAAAACTACCTGTTGCACTAAGTGTGATTGATTTTGGTTTTTTTGGTTGGTTTTGTTTTGTTTGTTTGGAGAACAGACAGTCACACTCTGGCAAGGCTGAGACTGCACCCAAAAATATGTTTCAGGGTCACCATCATGGTAAAGCAGCTCAAAGAAAAAGAAATTGGCAGATGAGATGTGAGGAGAGGCATAGTTGCACCCACTGCAGTCTTCATACAATCATAAAAGATTAGGGTTGGAAGAGACCTCAGGAGGTCATCTAGTCCAACCCCCTGTTCAAAGCAGGGCCAAGATGTACAAGGAATCCATCTAGTAGCTCAGCAGAGGATACCTGCATCTGTTTGGAAAAACTGCTGCTCATAATAGGGATGGTCTAAGACAAGTTTACTACTGTGCTGAGGCAGAAGGAGGGCTGCACTTGATGACTTATTGAGGTACCTTTTGGCTCTGTTTGTATGATTTTTATGAAACTCTTCTTTCAGATTTACTTTCACTCAAAAGCAGAGCTGTTGATTAATCACACTGTTAAATAATAGAATACCAATTGACCTCCTAGGGTCTCCTGAACTTTCTCTGCCAGTTTGTTTCTGAGCTTAGTGGGCATCTCTGCCTAGTTTGTGTATTTCAGTGGGAGTGAGGTATGGGCAAGCGAGACATTTCTGTGCAGGTATCTAGAGAGCAGTTCCTCTGGTTGTGATTTTCTATCCCCTTCCCCCCGCCAGCCGAGGGCAGTGTATTGTCCCTGGCTACCCCTCCCCCGACCCGCTGCGTGACGGGCTATTTTCTGAGTCGGTGATCACTTACCAGACCTGCTTGTCCCCGACCTTATATAGACAGGCCTGTGCTGCACACCCCCTGCGGGGGAGGGGATCCCAAAGGGCATGGGAAAGGAAGGAAGAGGCGAGGGGGCAGTCGGCGGTGGAGGGCTAGGAGAGGGCTGCTGGAGCGGATGAAGGGACCCCATTGGCCAGCGTGAGGGTGTGGGGCAGCCTGAGCGGGATTTGGGGATGGGTGACCCCCCCATAACCCCGAGGCAGCCTGAGGGAGGAGGAACCCCCCATTCCCCCACTTTCTGCGCTGCCGGGACACCGGGCCCCCAAGCACCTGTCCTGCCCTAGCGGGGCCCCCTGGCTAAGGTGGGGGTCAGGCTCAGGGCAGAGGCAGCCGTGCCCCCAGAGACACCGCTCCCGCACTGACCTGGCTCGTACTTGAGGTAGAGGATGGAGACGATGAAGTAGCCCAGGTCGAACAGCGGGAAGACAGGCACCCGGGCGAAGGCGGCCGCCAGCTCCCCGAGCTGCAGGGCCCCCGCTAGCTCCATAGCCGCAGCCTCCCCCCGACCCGGGCAGAGAGCAGGGCTGAAAAGCCGGCAGCGCTGAGCCCACGGGCCTGGAGCGCCCGCCCGCTGCCGGGCTCTGGCTGGCGTCGGAGCCGCCCACCCCAGTCGGGCCGCCCCCGGGCCCGCCTCCTCCGCTGCGCTCTCCGGGCGCCGCGCTCTGGGCTGCGGGGCCAGATCATCCCGTCCCCGGCCACAGAACCCGCCGCCCAGCTCCTCCCGTCCCCGGCCACAGACCCTGCCGCCCAGCTCCTCCCGTCCCCGGCCACAGACCCTGCCACCCAGCTCCTCCCGTCCCGGGCACAGACCTGGTGCACAGAACCCACCCAGCTCCTCTCATCCCCGGGCACAGACCCTGCCACCCAGCCCTCCGACCCGCAAGACGCGTGCACGAACCGCCACCACCCACTCCTCGTCCATGACCACAGACCTGCCCAGTCCTCCGTCCCGCGCACAGACCCTGCACCAGCTCCATCCCGGCAAGACCGCGCATCCGCACAAACCACCACTGCCCCCATACCCTCGGAAGACCCTGGGCACAACGCAGCTCCTCCTCCCGGGCACAGACCTGCAACACCAGCTCCTCTCGCCCGCACAACCCTGCACCAGCTCTCGCGCCCGGCACTGACCTGTGCGCAGAACCACCCAGCTCCTCTCATCACCCGTGCAAGACGTACCACACAGCTCTCCCGCCATGGGCACAGACCCTGTCGCAGAACCCACCCAAGCTCCTCTCATCCCGGGCACAGACCCTCCACAGTCTCCATCCCGCTGCACAACCTGGCACAAACGCCACCACGCCCTCTCATACACCGAGGCAACAGAACACGCCGCTACTCCTCCAGTCCGGGCACAAGACCCTTGGAAGCAAGAACTCCGCACCTCAGCTCGACTCGTCCAGGGCACAGAACACTGCCACAGCTCTCCTGTCCGGCACAGACCTGTTGCAGAACCAACCATTCTCCGACTGTACCATGCTGCATACGCCCCCGTCCTGGGCACAGACCTGTGCCAGAACCTGCCCAAGTTCTTTTCATCCCGGGCACAAGACCCGTGGCAGAACCCAACACTCTCTATGCCGCCAGCACAGAAACACACCACAGGCCTCCTGTCCCGGGACAGCAGCAACGCACCTCGTCCCGGGACAGACCACCAGCTCCTCCGTCCCGGGCAACAGACCCTGCCACTCAGTCCTCCTGTTCCCGGTCACAGACCCTGCACCAGCTCCTCCTGTCCCGTGGCACAAGCCAGGCACAGAACCACCAGCTCCTTCATACCTGGATAAGCCCCGCCTCAGCAAGATCTGTGCCAGAACCTCCAGTCCCTCAGTTCGAGCAAAATCGCTTGCAAGATCGACTGCCCAGCTCTCCATCCCGGCACAGCCCTGCACCCCAGCTCCTCCCGTCCCGGGCACAGACCGTGCAGAACCCACCCAGTTCCTTCCATTCCCTGGCATATAGCCCATCCCAGGCACAGATCCTGCCCAAATGCACTCCTCTCTTCCCGGCACAGAACTGTGCACAGAACCCGTCCAGCTCCTCATCCCGGCACAGACCCTGTGCCAGATCCGCCGCCTAGCTCTTCCCGTCCCGGCACAGCCCTGTGCAAGAACGCCAGCTCTCTCATCCCCGGCACAGAACCGCCCGCCTCTCCGTCCTGGGCACAACCTTTGCACAGACCCGCCCAGTCCTCTCATCCCTGCGCAGAGACCCTGTGCAAGAATCCGCCACTCTCCTCATCCCTGAGCACAGAACTGCTGCCATTCCTCTTGTCTCGCCCCCGGACGCAGACCCTCCCCAGGGACTCCCCCTCAAACATCTCCCCCTCCTGGGCACAGACTGCTCACCAGTCTCATGTCTACCAGCACAGACTGCCCCCCAGGTACTGACAGGCCGGCGCTACTCATTTTTTGGGGGTGCTATTTTGCCGGGGGGGGGGGGCGACGCAGTCCCGGGACATACGCAGTGTGCCGGAAGCGCCACTGTGCACGGTCGTGGAGCTGCCACAGTCGTGCCAGCGGACGGTGCACTAGTCTAAAGGCTGCAGCGGACCTACCGCAGTCATGCCTGCAGCAGGTCCACCGGAGCCTTTAGACCACTGGACCGCCCGCCGGCACGACTGCGGCAGCTCCACTGGAGCCACGGGAGGGGGGCGGGGGCCGGCAAAACTGACGTCCGCCTAGGGCATCAGAAACCCTGGCACCGCTCTTGGGTACTGATATCCCCCCCAACTGCCCTTCCATCCCCAGGCACAGACACTTCCCTGGCCAGCTCCTCTTGTACCTCTGGCACAGACCCCCATCCCTGGGCACAGAGCCCTGCCCTGTCCCTGGGTGCAGAACCTGGTGCCCAGCTCCTCTCTTCCCCCAGGCATAGACCCTCCCCAGGGTACACACACCCCCCAACCGCCTCCCCCATCTCCGGGCACAGACCCTCTTGACCAGCTCCACATCCCCCAGGCACAGATATCTCCATCCCTGGGCACACACACCCCAGCCAACTCCTCCCACAGACCACCTCCAAAGTACAGTCTCAGTCACTCCCCTGCACCCCAATCGCCCTCCTGTCTCCAGGCACAGACCTCCCTTCTGCCCCACCACCCTCAGCTAACACCTCATCCCCCCAGCACTGATCCCTCTCCTGACCAAATTCTCTACCTCCAGGGATCAGACACCCCACCCCCACCCCCTGGTGGACTTCCCTGCCCCTGGGGCACAGAACCCTCCACCCTGCCTTCCATTCACCTGTCCAGGCAGCTTCTGCCCTCCCAGCTGTGTGTCAGGAACCCATACAGATGAATCCCTGTCTCTGCAGGTGGAGATAGATGGAACTCATTTAGCTGCTGGGAAACATCTCTCAATGCATCGAGCACTACAAGTTACATAAGAACAGCCATACTGGCTCAGACCAGATGTCCATCTAGCCCAGTATCCTGTCTTCTGACAGTGGCCAATGCCAGGTGCTGCAAAGAGAATTAACAGAACTGGTAATCATCAAGTGATCCATCCCCTGTCTCTCATTCCTAGCTTCTGGTGAAGAGAGGCTAGGGACACCATCCCTGCCTATCCTGGCTAATAGGCATTGATGGACCAACCTATCCTCCCTGAATTTATCTAGTTCTTTTTTGAACCCTGTTATAGTCTTGGCCTTCACAACATCCTCTGGCAAAGAGTTCCACAGGTTGACTGTTGTGACAAAGTTCCTCTTCTACCTTGGTGGGTCCTGCGCTTCTTGGCAGATTTGCTCACCTCAGTGATCTTCCCTACAGTCTGGGTCAACTCCTCCTATGTCTGATCAGGAGTTGGGAGGTTTGGGGGGAACCCAGGCCCACCCTCTACTCCAGGTTCCAGCCCAGGGCCCTATGGATTGCAGCTGTCTATAGTGCCTCCTGTAACAGTTGCAGGACAGCTACAACTCCCTGGGCTACTTCCCCATGGCCTCCTCCAAACACCTTCTTTATCCTCACCACAGGATCTTCCTACTGATGTCTGATAATGCTTATCTCCTAAATCCTCCAGCAGTACAATCTCTCACTCTCAGCTCCTTGCCTTCTTGCTCCCAGCTCCTCACTCGCACTCCTTCTCCTCTGGCTCCTCCCTGCCTGATTGGGGTGAGCTCCTTTTTAAACCCAGGTGCCCTGATTAGCCTGCCCTGACTGGCTGCAGGTGTTCTAATTAAAGTAGCTATATCCACTGCCTTCTAGAAAGGTCTTAATTGGCTCCAGGTGCCTTGATTAACCTGGAGCAACTGCCATTTGGTTACCATGGTCCTAGGGATTTGTTTAGCCTGGGGCTAACATACCTGTTTCTCAGTACTTTACTGTAGCCATCTGGCCTTGCCCCATCACACTGTGCATTGTGTGACAAAATATTCCATCCCATCACACACTTCTGATCTCATCCCAAGGCTGCTGTTCCCCTTCCCACTGGGTCCTGTTCACGGTATCTTAGGCCTGCTGCTCCCATCCGATCAGACACTCCCATCTCATCCTACCAGGCTCTTCCCCATTCTATTCCAGTGCTGCTACTCCCCATGCCAGCCCATCCCTGATGCTGCCCCTAAGTGTGACCTATGCAAATGATGTTTCTGCTGTTGCTGAGTTATGCAAAGTGGCAACCGTGGGTCTAGCTCCTTTCACTGCAGGATTTGCCTTTGAATGTGTATCACAAGCCTCAATGTGTGTCTAAAAGGGGAAATGCTCTGTTTGTGGCTGCAACAGCAGAGTGAAGTCTGTACTGGGTTATTAGGAAAAGGTTTCCTAGGGACAGCAGATTCTGAAAGAACCACAAATAGGGTGTTCTAGCCCCACTTGCAATAACTGTGATAGGCCCTGCATCCAGCTACTTCCCCAAGAGTGGTGGGAAGAGGATTAAAAATAAGGGGGATATTAGGAGACCATCCACTTCATCCCAAAATAAACAATTAAAAATGAATGGCTGAAATCAGTAAAGTACTGAAGCCAGGCTCCGTGCTTTCCCAGACTAAGCTGTTGTATATTATACATGTACTCAGTGTGAGAAGAGACTAGTGCCTGGCACAGAACCCACATTCCTGATCAACAAGCTGTTCTCTCATTAAAACTAGTTATATAATTCAGTAGGTCGCTGCCCTTTCTCCTGACAGAAAGAGGCTTCCTCACACTTACTGATACACAAGGTCAAATGGAGGCATCCTAAGGAGGGTAACTCCAGGGCTGCCCGGGGGGGCAAGTGGGGCAATTTGCCCCAGGCCCCACAGGGACCCCGTGAGCCCTATCCTGGTGATGGTCTGGGTCTTCGACAGCATTTCAGCGGCGGGAGGCCCTTCAGTGCTGCTGAAGACCTGGACCGCCACCGGGTGAGTACAAACTCTGCAGCTCTCCCACTTTTCCCCAGGTCCCCTGTGGCGAACTGGGAATGTTCTTAATGTTTTCTCTGAATACTGTGTTCGTGCCTCAGTGTCCCCTGTGCAGTTCTTAAGTATCTAGGTGGTGGAATAAGGGTGTCTGGTTGCTACAGAGCAAAGGTCCAGTGCACCTAAATGCCTGGCACTCTGTCTCCTAGCAACTGATGGCCTGGGCCCCTCCTCTGCAAAGGTGTCAACTGAAGGTGTTGGAGACAAAAAGATCAGGTGACCTCCTGGCCCGGGAAAGGGACTGAGCAGAGAGGAGGGGCTGGAGGGGGGTTTGGAGTCTGGAGCTGGTGGGGACGAGGAGTGAAGTGCAGATGTGGGGGTCTGGCTCACTGCCCCCTAGAATGGACCCGGCCAAGGGGTCCGGTTCGATGTATTTACAAGCTCTGTTTTAGACCCTGTTCCTGTCATCGAATAAACCTCTGGTTTACTGGCTGGCTGACAGTCACGTCTGACTGCAAAGTGGGGGTGCAGGACCATGTGGCTTCCCCAGGACCCCGCTAGGGTGGGCTCACTATGGGAAGTTCACGGAGGGGCAGAGGATGCTGAATGCTCCAAGGAGAGACCCAGGAGCTGAAGCCGTGTGAACTTCTTGCCCTGAACAAGTTTGCTCCAAGGGAGAGGAGGCTCCCCAAAGTCCTGACTGGCTTTGCGGGGAGCAGTTCCAGAGCATCACCCAGTAACTCCGTGACACCCCCTGAATCCTCTGGGCGGCCCTAGGTAACTGTACTGTCAACATTCATATTTAACATTTTAATATAGCACCCTATATGCATAGGGCACTGTATATTTAACATGTATACCGAAAACCTTAGGTGTATATATAATCCTGCATATCTTAAACCTACTTATATAGCTCTGTTCCTGTGAAGGTGCTTAGGCACAAGTTTAATTTTAAATAGTCCTATTAATGTAATTTTGAGTAGTCCCATTAAACTTAATAGGACTGTACGTTTAAGCAGGTGGGTAAGTCTTTGCTGGATAGGACTATGACATTTAGCTAAGTTATAAGACAGAAATATTTTCATGTACTTACTCATCGCAAAAGAAAAAGCATCTTTCTCTTTGAGAACATCAACATTGTACTGTAACGTCAAGAATCATCAAAGGACACATAAACATAAGGAAGAAAATTAGCTTTAATTTTTTGTGTTTAAAAGAAGACTTGAGAGTAGGATCTATCTACATTTTGTACAGTAGAAATGACTTGGTGAAAAAGTTTGGGTTTCTAAATCCTCCAATTTCTAAGAGAATTAAAATGTTATTTGCTCTATTGCTGAGGGGTTCTGTGATACTATTAACTATATTGTATGTGTCTATAGCACTTTCCACCTGAGCAGATTACAGCAAATTAAGACTCTCAACCCCTGGCAACTAAATATTAACTAGGAATGTCAATTAATTGCAGTTAACTCACGCGATTAACTAAAAAAAATTAATCACAATTAAACAGTAGACTACAAATTGAAATTTATTAAATATTTTTGGATGTTTTTTTACATTTTCAAATATATTGATTTCAATTACAACACAGAAAATACAAAGTGCACAGTGCTCACTTTATATCATTATTTTTATTATAAATATTTGAACTGTAAAAATTATAAACAAAATAAATAGTATTTTTCAGTTCACCTCATACAAGTACCATAGTGCAATCTCTTTATCATGAAAGTTGAACTTACAAATGTAGAATTATGTACAAAAAATAATTTCATTCAAAAATAAAATAATGTAAAACAAGTTTTACAAGTCCACTCAGTCCTACTTCTTTTTCAGCCAATTGCTAAAACAAACAAGTTTGTTACATTTCTGGGAGATAATGCTGCCTGCTTCTTATTTACAGTGTCACCAGAAAGTGAGAACAGGCGTTCCCATAGGACTTTTGTAACCAGCATTGCCATGCCAGATATGCTAAACGTTCGTATGTCCCTTCATGCTTCAGCCACCATTCCAGAGGACGTGCTTCCATGCTGATGATGCGTGTTAAAAAAATAATGCGTTAATTAAGTTTATGACTGAACTCCTTGGGGGAGAATTGTATGTCTCCTGCTCTGTTTTACCCACATTCTGACATTTATTTCATGTTATAGCAGTCTCAGCTGATGATCCAGCACATGTTGTTTATTTTAAGAACACTGTCACTGCAGATTTGACAAAACGCAAAGAAGGTACCAATGTGAGATTTCTAAAGATAGCTACAGCACTCGACCCAAGTGCCTTCCAAAATCTGAGAGGTATGAAGTGTGGAGCATGCTTTCAGAAGTCTTAAAAGAACAACACTCCAATGCAGATACTACAGCACCCGAACCACTGAAAAAGAAAATCAACCTTCTGCTGGTGGCATCTGACTGCCAGTGGGCCATGGAGCTGGGCCTATGCTCAGAAGGGATCCCATCCTGCTCTGCTTGCACTGTGCCCTGAGACCCTGGTGGCTCTCCCCGCCCACCACTTGCTCCTCTGTGGCTGCCTGCCAGCTGGCCAAAGGCTCCTCTCCACCTTCTGGCCCCACCTACTGGCTTCTCTCTGCCTCCTGGTAAGATCCCAGTGCACCACTGGCTCCAGGCCGTCTCTGCTTCCCGTCACCTGTCTCCCTGGAGCTGAGCCGCCTGGGACTGGTGCAGAAACCTGGCCAGTCTTGGCCAGTTGGTGGGGATAGTCTGGGGGGCTTGGCTGGGCCCTCCAGACAAGTGGGTCCTAAAGGAGCCCAGCTGGGGGCAGGCCCTGGCCTGGCTGATCATGCCACTCCCAAGGGCCCAAAGCGATTCCCTGTCTCAGGACCAGCCCTGGCTGCACTGACAGTGCAGTCCGGCAGACACAGTCATCTCCTGCAGGGAGACAGGCTGTAGGGGAGTGGGTCTCTGGAGGGCCTGGGTGGGAGTGCTCAGCTGTGAGGGGGCAGGGAAGATCTCTGTGTGTTGGGGCACTAGGGAGTGGGGGTTCCATGTGGGGTACTGGGCAGTTGTGGTGGGGTGCTAGGCAGGGGGCTCTGGGCAGAGGTGGTGGTGTGCAGGGCGCTGTGCATTTGTGGCAGGGTCTGGGGGGGACGCCGGGCATAGCAAATCCAGGGGCGGTCTGGCCACAGGGAATCGGGAGTGTGTGTTCTGGTATTGGGTGGGGGGATGTGTGGCACAGCATGGACCCACCTCCCAGGAGAAGGGGCACGCTGGCAGCACAAGGCTGGGCAGGCCATTGTGTGTCTGATAACTGCTGGTTTATAAATAGTACCGTTGCATTTGGCTGGGCAGAGCAGGGCCACCCCTGCTATGCCATGCCCCTGGCCAGCCCAACCCCTCCATGCCATGCTCCATTGCCCCCATGGGGGCCCACAAATATGTTTGGGGCCGGGCCCACAAAAGGTTAATCTGGCCCTGCTCAGATGATGAAAATTAACATGCATTGGTCTGCACTGTTTTGGACTGTTCTCAAGCAGAACCTGTCATCAGCATGAACACATGGCCTCTGGAATGGTGGATGAAGCATGACAGGAAATATGACTCTTTAGCGCATCTGGTATGTAAATATCTTGCAACGCCGGCTACAACAGTGGGAATGCCTGTTCTCACTTTCAGGTGACATTGTGGACAAGAAGCAGGCGGCATTATTTCCTGCAAATGTAAACAAACTTGTTCGAGCGATTGGCTGAAGAAGAAGTAGGACTGAGTGGACTTGTAGGCTCTAAAGTTTTACCATGTTTTATTTTTGAACGCAGTTATTTTTTGTGCATAATTCTACACTTGTGAATTCAACTTTCATGATAAAAAGCTTATTACAGTACTTGTATTAAGTGAATTGAGAAATACTATTTATTTTGTTTTTACAGTACAAATATTTGTAATAAAAATAAAGTGAACAGTGCTCACTTTATATTGTGTTGTAATTGAAATCAATATATTTGACAATGGAAAACATAAAAAAATTGTATAAATGGCATTTTATTATTCAGTGTCATTGTTTTAATTGCTTGACAGTCCTATTATTAACCTTTGATAATTGATAAGGGGAAACTGAAATACAGAGAGGAGAAGTGAGATACTAAAGGCATGTGTGACGGGTTGGATCACAGACACCCCCGCCCGCCGGGAGCTGCCACCCTATGTGCCAAGACTACTTCTGCCCCCTGCTTTCCCTGCCAGATTGGGACTCCAGCACCCTGTCTTGCTGAGCCAGACACTCCCATCTGCTCCAACAAAGACCCAGGGTCTGAATTACTTGCCCCAAAGCTGCAGATTTACCTGAAAGCAGCTAACAGAAGTGTTCCTGTCTTTAACACTCAGATGCTCAACTCCCAATGGAGTCTAAACCCAAATAAATCAGTTTTACCCTGTATAAAGCTTATGCAGGTAAACTCATAAATTGTTGCCCTCTATAACACTGATAGAGAGAGATGCACAGTTGTTTGCTCCCCCAGGTATTAATACATACTCAGAATTAATTAATATGTAAAAAGTGATTTTATTAAATACAGAAAGTAGGATTTAAGTGGTTCCAAGTAGTAACAGACAGAACAAAGTTACCAAGCAAAATAAAATGCGCAAATCTATGTCTAATCAAACTGAATACAGATAAGATCCTCACCAGTTCCAGAATGCTCTCTTTTACAGACTAATCTCCTTTTAGCCTGGGTCCAGCAATCACTCACCCCTCTTGCAGTCACTGCCCTTTCCAGTTTCTTCCAAGTATTTTGGGGGGTGGAGATGCTCTCTTTAGCCACCTGAAGACCAAATGGAGGGGTCTCCCAGGGGTTTAAATAGACCAGTGGTCCCCAACGTGGTGCCCATGGGTGCCGTGGTGCCCGCCAGGGCATCTATGTGCGCCTGCGTACTGGCCGGCGGACAAGCATCCGCTGAAATGCCACTGAAAAGAGGCGTCATCAAGAGGCGTTGCCACTGAAATGCCGGTGATTTTCGGTGGCATTTCGGCGGTGACGCCTTTTGACGTTGCTGCTTCTTGGCAGCATTTTGGTGGATGCTTGTCCACCGGCCACGGTCCTCAGTGGCTCGTCGTCCAGCGCCCGCCACCTGGAAAAGTTAGGGACCACTGAAATAGACTTTCTCTTGTGGGTGGAGACCCCCTTCTCACTCCTATGCAAAGTCCAGCTCCAAGATGGAGTTTAGGAGTCACCTGGGCAAGTCACATGTCCATGCATGACTCAAATCTACTTGAATGTCCTCAAGTAGACTTCTTATGTGGATTGGAACATTCCAAGATCCATTGTCCTCTAAAAGTGTTTCTTGATTTAGTACTTAATTTCAACATTCCTTTCTCCAGGAACTGACCGAATGCTCTACTAAGGTTATTTAGAAATCAAGCCAGTACACAGCCAACATTCATAACTTAAAATACAAAAATGATACATGCATACAAATAGGATTAATATATTCAGTAGATCATAACCTCTGAGATATGTTACATGGCATATGTAGCATAAAACACATTCTAAGCATATATCCATAAAGTCTTATGGGAGGTACCATCACAGCATGTTCCTAGCAGAATTGGGAATAGAACGAGTCCTAATTCCCACTCCTGAGCTTTAACCATTAGCCCATGTTTCCCTCTGTAATTAACCCAAGTTATCCAACATGGCATATAGATTTAATTCTTCACATTCAACAAGGTGCATCTTCCTTCCTCTAATCCTGTGCCCAACCCGAGGAAAGGCAGCAGGACCAGGACTCCCGGGTCCTATTACCAGAGCCGAGAGGGTAGGAGGATCCTGGGCTCCGTGCCCAGCTAGAGGAAGCAGCGGGACCGAGACTCCCGGGCTCTATCCCTCGGGCTGGGAGGGTAGTCGGACCCTGGCCTCCGTGCCCAGCTAGAGGAAGGCAGCGGGACCAGGACTCCTGGGTTCAATCCCCAGGGCTGGGAGGGTAGGACAGCCCTGGGCTCCATGCCCAGCCCAAAGAAGGCAGAGGGACCGGGACTCCTGGGTTCAATCCCCAGGACTGGGAGGGTAGGACAACCCTGGGCTCCGTGCCCAGCTAGAGGAAGGCAGTGGGACCAGGACTCCCGGGCTCCATCCCCAGGGCTGGGAGGGTAGTTGGACCCTGAGCTCCGTGCCCAGCTAGAGAAAGGCAGCGGGACCGGGACTCCCGGGCTCTATCCCCGGGGCTGGGAGGGTAGTCGGACCCTGGGCTCCGTGCCCAGCAGCCCGAGGAAGGGCGCGAGGACCCGGGATCCCGGGGCCTCTTCCCGGGGCTGGGAGGGTCATGTCGGACCTGGGTCCTGTGCTAAGCCAGCAGTCGGACGGGACTTCCCGGGCTCTATCCCCGGGTGGCTGGTGAGGGTAACGCGGACCCTGGGGCTCGTGCCCGCTAGAGAAGGCAGCGGGAACGCGGACTCCCGGGCTCTAATCCCCAGGGCTGGGAGGATGTGTCACGGAGAGTCCCAGGCGACTGCTCGGAAACTGCTCCCCAAAGCCATCAGGACTTGGGACCTCCGTCCCTCGAGCAGCTGTTCAGGGAAGAGCTCCACACGTCTTCACCGTTCCTGGGTCTCTCCTTGGAGTCGGACCCTGGGCTCCGTGCCCAGCTAGAGGAAGCAGCGGGACCGGGACTCCCGGGCTCTATCCCCGGCGCTGGGAGGGCAGTCGGACCCTGGGCTCCGTGCCCAGCCCAGTCGGGACCGGCTCTCTCCTTGGGATGCCCTAGGGGAGTCCCCGCACAGAGCAGACAGGCCGCGCCCCTGGCGGCCAAGCGAGGAGGTTGCAGCGCCGCTGGACGCCGCGGGCGTGCGCCGAGCCGCGCAGCAGGTGACCTGTAGCCGGCCCTTTCCGGTTCCGGTCCCGGTTCCGGTTCCTGTCCGGAAGCTGCCGTGATGATCGGGGACCTGCTGCTTTGCGGGTACCGGGACGGGGCGAGGTCGGGGGGACGGTGGGGGGAGGGCCCGGCTCGCACCCGCTCTAACTCGCGCGCTCTCTCCCCTTAGGACGCTGCTGATGAACGCCGGCGCCGTGTTAAACTTCAGGCTGTGAGTGTGGACGCAGGGAGGGAGGGGTGCGCCTCGGCCCCCGATCGGGGCCCTCCCGTAACCAGCTGGTGCACGGGGCGCCGCTGGGGTCCTCTTGGGAACCCGCGTCTCCCCCGCTCGCCTGGCCGCTGCCCTTCCTCCGTCCCGGGTGCCCGTGGCGTCCCTACTGCAGAGAGGAAGTAATGTGCTCCCTGTCGTGTGGCAGCGTAAGCCAGGGGAATCCTGACCCCCCCCGGGTTTCCATCCCCCCAGTCACTCCTGGCGGACTGCTGCCCGCAGGGCTCTGTGGCTTTGCACCACGTTCAGACTCCTGCTAGATTAATTGTCTGGACCTAAATCCTGGGGTTGGTACTGATAATGCATGTCTGCTCAGAGCAATGTGGAAATAACTCCTGTGTCCCTGCAGGAAGAAGAAAGACACTCAGGGCTTCGGTGAAGAGTCTAGGGAGCCAACTACTGGTAATAGGCTCAATGAATGAACACCTCATCGTGGGCTCTACACAGATAGCTGTGAATGCAGCACTTTGTTCATACAGATGGCTTCCCTCTGATTAATCAAATCTATATGGGAAACCTCTAAGACAAAAGTGCTTAACATGAACCCATTTCTGAGACACCCAAATATGACTTCACTGATCCATCTAGAGCTAGAGTAACTGGCTCACCAATCTCTGCTTACATCCTTGACAGAACAACGTTTACCTAGGGGCTTTGCAGGCACTGCTCTTCCACTTAGAACTGTGACTTGGAGAAGGAGTCCTAAGATTTACAGTGTACATTCCCTCCTGCATTTTTGGACACTGGTATCTATGCTGCAGAAGAACTCAGTGCCTTTATGTGCTGATTTCCTCATTAATGTTTGTGCCTTTAAGTTGCCCCTATGTATTTATCCTCATTATGATGAGTGGTTGAGGTGGGAAGACCACATACTATAATATGTGGCCATGACAGCTGTCCTTTTCCTTTTTTTGGAATGGGGCATGACGTATCTTCTAGTTTCTTTTCCTTGTTTTCACTGTTCATTCTAGACCTATGTAGGTGTCCATGTTAGCGACAGACTGAACTAGATAGTGGCCATCACTTCCAAAATCGCCATTTCTCTTTTGTCCTTTGTAACATTCAGTTTTTATTTTGAACTAACAGCTGATGACATGTTTCAGTTAATATTGACAGTGTAAAGTGTAAATGTGCGTGTCTGTATTTGCTAAAGGTTTTTTCCTTTGATTTTCTAGGTGACAATATCAGGGAGTTCTTGTTGAGTCTCAGGTACTTTCGAATCTTCATTGCCTTGTGGAACATCTTCATGATGTTTTGCATGATTGTGTAAGTAGAACCAGATAGTATCTCATTGCTATAATTTTTTTCTGAAGTTAGACATCTTGGTTTTGTTCCTAACTCCTCCTCTTCTGATTCCTCTGTCTTTCTTTGTTTTGGGCTGCTGTTGAGCCTCATTTGTTTCAACTTTGATCTGCAAAGAGATGTTCACTGACCTTGTCACTTAATGATAATGGAACTCATAATGCATGGTGAATTTAGTTTCTCTGTTCAGATCTTTGTAAGAGATCCAAATTTGAATCTAGTGCTTCTCACCATGGTTTGCTTAAACATGTCAGTTATATTGGAAGACTGAGGCAAATGATGTTAGTAGTGTCTTGAATGTGAAAAAACAAACACACTCTCACACAGAAAAGCCAACCACTTGAGCTAGGCCAGCTTCATAGCCTTGCAGATACCTTCATGCTGCCTCTCAAAACTCTGGATTTGAGCATCATGCTCAGTCTCAATGGACAGGCTGACAAAATATCTGCCAGCTTTTCACCTGTGTAGCTATATGGTCCAATGAATGGAAAAGCAGAATTTCTACCCAGATATGTATTAATGTCTTTTCTGGCTGTAGTGACATTTAATTGGATGACTAGTATACAGTTATACCCAATTCTCAACTACTGTATTTTCTGTTATCTGCTAGGTTATTTGGATCTTGAAAGTCACCCAGAAACCTGTTTGGAGAGCAGTCTTTATCTGGTAACTTGGAGGAGGGTTTTCGGCTGGAAGCATGACCTTTCCATAAAGTAAAAGGCTGCAGTGTTTTCAAAATACCAACAAAGAATTTTGGTCTGTTCTTTTATGTAAGGTCCTAAATGTTAAAGGGATAGGACACATTCATATGCTTGGGCAGATTGTAAAATGGTGTGATTATTATGTAAATGAAAGTAGCTTCTTGTTAAACGGTGGGGAGCACTTTCATGGTTGTTAGAGACACAAACGGACCCTCCTGGACCATAGTTATCAAAAGTGTGGACTGACTATTGGGACTTTTTTCATATCTTTTTTTCAACAGACCCCAATAAATATTGGACTAATAGCAAACATGTTGACCCATGTATACACCCTCCTCTAGCTTGCCTCTATGGACGTGTCTGCTTTTAGGCCTACCAACCTTGATGCTCAAAGCAAAATTGTTCAAGTTTTCTAGCATATATAAATAACTTCTAAATGATGTTGCTGGCCCAGCAACATGATGCTTGGTGTACTGTAGAACTACAACATCTGATGGTCACAAGAATCTCTGCTTTCAATCACTGCTTGCTCTTAGTCTGTTGTAGCATAGTATAGGCTATTTGAGGAGCCACTGCTCTATTGTCTGAGACCAATTTTGCCATTTGTAAGGCATTTTTATAAAGTTAAGCAAAACAATGTTATATTGCTGTAATTTTAATGATTGCCAGTTTTGTATCTGACTATAGAGAGCTGCGTAGCACTTTAAATATCTGGATGTCAGGGGCTGCGCAATAAAGGAATAACTTATCAGGGGAGGCGAAGAATGTTGTTCACTATATCAAAGATAATATTTGCCTGCAAACTGCTCTAGAGAATCTACATACTGAGACAGGTAGATTTTGTGGATATGGAGTTAGTAGAGTAGAGGCCACCAAAAGTAAGTTGGTTATAAATGTCCTTGAAGGTGAAATAACGGAGAATGACTATATAGACACTGTTATTTATACAATTAAATTCCAATAAAGAAGGTCCAGAAGCTCAGGAACAAGCTCCAAAGAACCTGTGGGTTAAAAAAACACAAATTCATCATCAAAAGAAGTAACAGGTCTTGAGATCTTAAACCAACTTCCAAGTATTATGAGAATCTACACATCAGAACAGGCTGAAAATAAAATTTTAAGAATAATTAATTCTTCAGTCTTTTTTTCTTTCTCTTCAGGTTTTCCAAGTTATGAGGTAAAACAGCATTTAAGTAAACATTTAATTTAGGCCTAAGGGAGTTATTGTATGTCAGCATATTTTGTACTTGCTGTTAGTGCACTATCTTGTTACAATATTCACATTTCTTTCATGCAGAAGTGCTCAATGTAATTAAGGTTTTTATGACTTCTGTAATTTAAATATCAATTAAATGATAACCTGTTTTTATCAGTTGATATGTAATATGCCATATGGATGTTCTAGATTCATAGCACACATCTAAGATAGTTACCAAATTTAGTGTAATCAGACTTCTTAAATCATTGTTGGTGATTGTGTGTGTAAATTGTTCATCTCCCAAACCAGCACTGGAAGTTTTTCAAAAAAAAAGGCTCAGATTATACATCCCTGTTTAGCTCTGGTGGGTAATATGTAAATAGATTTGAAGAGAGCAGTTTTATTTTTAGAGGGTTAAAGCTGCTTGGGTTTCTGTTAGCTCCTAGTAGAGTCAACTCGCAAGAGTCAGTTTCATTGTAGAACTGCTGAGAAGATCTAAGAGTTAATTGGTTTGTCCTGTAATTGTGCCTCTTTTTCTCCAGCATTTATTTTTATTTATGAATTGATATTGGCCTCCGTTGGTAAGTAGCTTTGGTGTCCTCTATAACAAAAATAATAGCTGTTTATTATAAAAAGCCCAGCAGTGGAACCCTCACAGTCCTAGTTCTTATTGGCCAGTCAAATCAGGAAGCTTGCCTAAGAAAGCAAATTTTACACTTTGCCCAGAAGCTCCCTAAACTTCATCTCTGGAATGATTAGGTCCCACATGTATAGGCTGTCCTCTGTGAAGAGCCTGATACCAGCCATGAAATTTAACTCCTAGAATGGAGAGGAATCCAGGGGGTTGTAACTTGAGAGAAGACTCTGATAAGTGGGTCCTAGTCTATAGACTGTAATTAATACCTTGCACTGTGTAGTAGGTAGTACATAGGTACTGTATTATGTGCTTCAGAAAGTGCTTAGTGAACAGGTAGAGCAGAATAAAGCTGCTCCTCAAGTTTTTGTGCCTTTGTTGGGGGTAGCCCCAACCAAAATGAATTGCAGCAATCTACCTATATTGATAAATTGGGAAGGATTTCTGCTGAGAGGTCTGTACCACACAGGAATGCTTGCAGCCCCAGGCTAACTCTAAATGAACCAGACCCTATTTTAATGCTCTTTTGTAACTCTTTTCCAGTTGTATCTAGCCCATGCCCTACTGCCTTTTTTTATTAACTTGTGTTTGTATTTAATCTTTTCCTAGAAAATATGGGAAAAGTAAAGTTGTTATACAGCAGTAGTGATGTTTGATAAAGCACTGCACATAAAAATAGAATCCCTGAAGAATTTTCAGTTTCAGGCTCTGAACCTGCAAACATTTATGCAGGGGTTTAACTGCATGCACATTAGTCCCATTGAGTTCAATGGGACTTCTGATGAGTACAATGTTTTTAAGCAAATTGGGGCCTAAATTAAGGTAAGGACAAGAGCAGATGACAACTAAAGGACGGGTTGGAGCGGTGATGAGAGAAGACAAGATCATTCTTTGTCATCTGGTTGAATAATTCAGGTATTTTGAGAGTAATTCTATGTCTGTTATAGTCCTGTCTGAAACCAAACCATGGGATGAAGATGTGGCTACTCCCAGGATTGCTTTCTCCTACAAAACTTAAGTCATAAAAAAAAATTCCATTACAGAGGCTGTGGGCACCTTGACAATTAACTATTATAACATCATAGGTTAGAAAGTTGGCAGTAATGAATGTTGCATTCTTGAGAATGGGTCTCTCTAATGCTTGTCTAAGGGCAGTTGCCCTTTGCCTTTACTAAGAGAACATTAAAATCTCCCTCCTGCTCTTCTAGCCATGATTGGCAAGGATCTTGAGATATTTCAGTTTGCAAAGAATAACCTGTAGGGTCGGGTTATATTTAAAAGTTCAGTTGTCCCATGCACTTCTGTTGAAAAGGGAAGAGATGCTGTCCTTTCCATGATATGCAGGGAATAGCATCCAATTAAAATGTACTGTTTTTAGAATCCATGACTCTTAAAGTATTTCCACACTAATTTTTATTGAACTCTTCCTCAGTGAATACTTAGCCAGTGTATTGAAGATGATGGTCCTACAGTTTATGAATAAGACACTAGAGATCCCCTTAATCATCAGCTCAGCTCTATTTTGTGTCCACCATTCTCTTGATTTTTATGTTTTTCAGAGCAATGTTTTGTAGGTGTAACTAAAGTTCTTCTTCGAGTGCTTGCTCATATCCATTCCAGTTAGGTGTGCGCGCGCTGCGTGCACGTTCGTCGGAAGATTTTTACCCTAGCAAC
>NC_133779.1:43350160-43353292 GCF_003597395.2 Chelonoidis abingdonii
GCCACTCCAGGGGGCGCCCTGCCGACCCACCGAGTGTTGCTAGGGTAAAAATTTTCTGACGAAGGTGCACGTGGCACGCGCACACCTAACTGGAATGGATATGAGCAACACATCTCAAAGAACAACAGTTACAAAGGTGAGTAACCGTCTTTTCTGGTCAGTTCCATGTAGAACAAGTTGCATTCTCTTCTCTAAGTAACACTTTTCAATGTGTTCTAATTTAGGAGGTAGAAAACATTCAAGCTATATGAACACTACAAATATGCCAAACTATATTACAAAGACAAGGTAGGTGAGGTAATATTTTTCATTAGATCAACTTGTGTTGGTAGAAGGTACAAGCTTTCAAGTTACACAGAGCTCTTCTATACTAACTATAAGATATGTATAATAAACCATATTATGGCTAAATGGATAATATGCAATGAAGCATTGATAGTAGACACTTTAGTGGATGCTATAAGTGTAATAATGAAATGTTTACATGCATTACCATTGCAGTTATACACTTGCGCTGAAACTGATCAAAATTGTTTGCTTTGAACTACTTATTCTTACAGTGAACCCAAGAGTTTGGATCCTTGATTAGTGTTGGCAGACCATTTAGTGACCAGTTTGATTTTCAGAGTGTGGGATTTATGGCACAGCTTTACTTTTTTGTGTGGAATGAAATTTTAGATTGAGTTTCTTATTTGTGCCTTATACAGAGCTGAGCACATAGTGCAAGTATGACTGTTAGATGTTTGGCCGCATGTATGTGTTCTCTGTGTGCTGTCCCAGCTCTGCGCAGGTAGTTGGCACAGCAGACTTCAGTCATAGTGTCCAATGACCACAGGATCCGTTAAGGTACGAAGGTGCCCAGCCAGTTTATTGTTGACGAAGCATGGTAATAGCACCTGGTAGACTCTATAAGGATACTAAGATGTATGCCTGTGACCATGGATGCAGCTCAATAAATGGCGGACTTTCCATTCCCCCCCTAGGCAGGCCAAAGACATTCCCTCTGAGATACCTTTTTGTACCGTTACAAACAAGTTACATATTACTCAATGTATCTGGGTACCACCCTCTGATGTAGCTGGGTGCCACCCATTGCCTTGTACCTGTTGGTTTGATCAAAACATCTCTATCCATCATGCTGTCATCCTGACCTAATCTTTAAGATGGGTCAGCATGTTTCTATTATCTTTGGGGTGTTCTAATACCACCCTTCTGGAATGTGTTTGCATGTATATTTTTGTACCTAACACTACTTAGGAATGTTTCTGCAGTATCAGCCCTGTTGCCAAATTCTATGAGCAGGGCTTAGTTCACAGCCTGACTTTGCTTTATGTTAGCAAAACTTTGACTAATACTTTAGCTTAGGCCTCACGTGAGGCCTCTGAGATAAGGCCTTATGTCTCAGGCTCTCTTTCTACTACAGTGACAAATCAGTTAATTATATCTTGAGAGAACAGTTCTTTCTTCATATTTTATAAACTCAGTCCTTTCCGTGAGGGTTAAACTATGCAGCCTCTAGCAGTTGGTTCATTGATCATTTTAACCACTACACTGAAAATCAATGGAAATCCTCATTAACTAAGAGGTATAAAAATCACCATTTGCCCAGTAGTATATGCCTGTCTCTCAGATGTGAGAGGTCAAATGTGACCACACAAAAGGCAGCCAAAAAGCAAATTAATAGGATTAAGGTGTGATAGTGATTATATGCCAGGTATAATTCCTTCATGAACATTCCAGAACTATCTAGCATGTATAGATTTCCTTTTTCTAGTAGAGGCCACCAGAACATAAACAGACTCTTACGAGGTTTTAAATAAGTGCAGCTGCTGCTGAGAGAAGAAAATTGATTTTCTCCTCCCCTATCCAGAACTTTGGTTCTTTGGCAGCATGACTATAGCTTGACTTGTTGGGGATGCCTTGCTTTTAGTTTTTATGTGTTTAGATTCAATCTAGTGGTAAGGCTGTTTTGTCAGATGTTTAAAAATGTTGTGTGTTACGGAGATTTGATGTAGACAATGGCTTATACAAAATTGATGCAAATAGAATAGGGACCTTTAGGAAGGTATCTGTGGGCACTAGAGCCCTTGAAAGTGACCTGATTCAAATTATTCTGGGTGTATGTGTATTATCTTACTAACTGTAATGAAGTCCTGTCTGTTTGAGAATTTTTGCACTGCTTCAGATTGCACTGGCATGCAAGGGAGACACTATGTTGTGTGCTATGGTTAACACCATTGCTATCTTGAGGCTACTACCGGCAGGAAGATTATGGAAATGTGTGTGTTTTTAGTAATGGCCATTTTCTTCAAATAGTGTTTATTATATAATCTGCTTTTCACTCTTGTCACTCTCTTTACTGAGTACATCTTGCATTAAAGAAAATCTTAGCTATCTGGATTTGCAGAGGCTATTTTTTCCCCAGTTCGTGCCAGGACAACGTGCATCTCTCTCAAACCAGAGCTGGAGATTGGCCTTCTGGGAATACTTTGTTTAATCTTCACCTGTCACATTACTCGTGCTGGTTTCAGCATGGGTACTGTAGCCACCCATCTTTGCCATTAGCCCTTGGCCTGCAGCCCCTAGTATTCCAGCCCTACCCATCCCCTGCTGCAGCCCCTCGGTCCTGGGCTGTGCCGCGGCTAAGCCGGGGCCTGGAGCAGCTGCTGGGGCTAAGGGGCGGGCCCAACTGCGTCCATCGCTGTCGCTCCGGCAGACGCTGGAGCCGCCCCCTCGCTGGCTCCGTATTTCCCGCTTCCCCTGGCCGGTAATGTGCGGAGGAAGGGCGCAGGCGCAATGCACTGCCGCGCATGCGTATTGCGAACACGTCGCCTTTGCGGCTACCGAGCTTGAGCACTCGACGTGCCTGTGCGTACGTTCTGGACGTCACAGACGCGCCGTGCCTGACGGCGTCGGGCGTGTCCCATGGTGCCTTGCGCGGGGCTGGCTCTGCGAGTCCTGCCCACAGTTGAGTTCGGCCCTGAGCGGAGCGGACGGGTCCGGCCTAGTCCTGCTGCCTCGACCCTCCCCTCGCGGTCGCGCCTGGCTCCGAGCGCCGCTCCCCCCGCTGCGCGGGGAGCGAACATGCGGCTGCGGCTCCCTGAGGAGGCTGCCGCCGGCGAGTGAGGAGCC
>NC_133779.1:43354075-43382106 GCF_003597395.2 Chelonoidis abingdonii
GGCCCTGCCCCCTGCCCGGCCGAGCACCCCACTTCCTCTCCCCTGGGGGCGGCCCTGCCCCCTGCCCGGCCGAGCACCCCACTCCCTCTCCCCTGGGGGCGGCCCTGCCCCCTGCCCGGCCGAGCACCCCACTCCCTCTCCCCTGGGGGGGCCCTGCCCCCTGCCCGGCCGAGCACCCCACTCCCTCTCCCCTGGGGGGGGCGGCCCTGCCCGGCCGAGCACCCCACTCCCTCTCCCCTGGGGGGGCCCTGCCCCCTGCCCGGCCGAGCACCCCACTCCCTCTCCCCTGGGGGGGGGCGGCCCTGCCCGGCCGAGCACCCCACTCCCTCTCCCCTCGGGGGGGGGCGGCCCTGCCCCCGGGGTTCCTGTAGACGTTGCCGTCCGAGAATGGGTGACCCTTGTAGGTTTGTTGGGAGCTCCTGTTTTCTTGTCTCCCGGGAGGCACCTATCCCGTAAGCAGCCCGCGTGCCGGTTCCCCGGGGTCCCCTCTTCCCGGAGCAGCCCTCGAGCGGAAGCTCCTGCCGCGGGTGGTGCAAGGGGAGCTGGCTTTTCTGGCTCCCTTCTTGGGATGCTCTGGAACCCGAGGTGTTTCGTTTTCGTGGGCGAGGGCCTGGGATTCCCGCGCCCCCCAGGACCGGGGTTTTCTCGAGGGCTAATCCCTTTGCCCCAGGGGCCAGGCTTGCCCAGTGACTGCATGGCTGTGGGGTGGGGAGACCGGGGGCAGATGGTAACCGGCCATGTGGTGAGGTGCGGTGCGGTGCCGGACTGCGCTCCGTACTCGAGACCGAGGCTCCGGCGCGGCCTGCAGGGGGCTCTGGGCTATCTGTAATGGGTTTTCCGAGTCTGGCTCCTTTGGGAAAGCGGTGGGACACGGACTTTTCCGGCCAGGAGCGGCTGGGACACGACGGCCTCCGCGCGGAAGGAGGCGCCGGCAGAGCAACCAGTGTCCGTCCCGAGGGGACATCTCAGCAGTTCTCCCTTCTTCACCCCCACCCCCCCAAAGCCTCTTGGCGAGGGGTATTCTCCAGCGGTTTTGGCACCCCTGCCCTGACTGGACTCTCTGGAGGGCTCCCACCCTTTCCTTATCCTGTGTTCCACCCTCTTTTCCCCTACATCTACATATGCGGGGGGGAACTACCAGCAAATCCCTCTCCTCTCTACTGCACTGTAGCACATCCTGGAAGGGGCTTCTTGTTGTTTCTGCGGTTACCTGACCCACAGGCTCCCATGGTTAGGGAGTTCATTTGTTGCAAGTTAGTGTCTCAAATAAGATCCTGATCTGGAATTACAGGACAGTGGGGCCCTTGAAACTTTTGGGGCCATCTCTGGGGTTTGGGCAGAAGCAGGCTGTGGGTTCCTGAATTCTTTACAGTTGGGGGTAAAACATTCTTGGTCTTTGCTTTGACTCTATTCTCTTCTACAGGATAAGCTTATTAGCTAGTTTGAGGATGCAGCATAAGCACAGAAGCTGGTGTACATTTTACCTGTTACTGTACATAAACTTAAAATTTGTACTTAATTTTCTGTTTCAAAGTAGTGGTGTGTAGGGGCTGTAGGGCTTGTTTGGATCAGCAGCAGAAGTTGCAAAGTAGAATTCAGTTGATATAACATCTGAGGCTGGCTATGATGGAGCCTAAGTATGCGCAAAGTCTAATGCTAAACACCAATACATTATGCCAACCTCAGGTGAGCAGGTCTCTCTTCCACTTGCCATAGGGTAGATGGAATTTGATATTTCAGTTCAGCCCAAGCCAAACATACCCATCTCTTACAGAAGTTCTCTTTTTATTAGGAGCAGATGTATGTATCGCAGTAATAAAGTGGGATAATGAAGTGATGGCACTCTGAGGATGCTGCAGAAAGTGATACATGTAATCTGAACACAAAAGAAAAATCACCCAATCCATATCTCAAGTAGTTTATTGTCCTGTACATCTGATCTTGGACTAAAAGATCCTCTGATAAAATAAATACATCTCTACTGTGATATAACTCTGTCCTCAGGAGCCAAAAAATCTTACCATGTTATAGGTGAAACTGCATTCTATTGAACTGATTTAATCCACTGGAGTGCACAGCCCCGCTCCCTGGAGCGCAGCTTTGCCACATTGAATCTGAATTCATGTTATATCGGGGTAGAGGTGTAATGTTACTTATTGAGACATTTTAAATTTTAAAGATAGAGCTGTCCAAGAATGCAGTACTTGACCCTCGCTGTTATCCAATGCAGTTATTACGGCATTGTTTTAAATGAGGTCTGGCATACTGTGCTCTCTACAAACTCATGAGATCTGGATCTTTCAGTTTAACAGGCCATAGGGGCAGCACATACTATTTTAAAGCAATTTAGCTTCTTTAATCATCTGTTCCTGTGCACCCTTTGTAACTGGTGGTAACAGCTTTAAAATGTACTGTACACTGACCCTCAGCAGTGCTGGAGATTGACAGTTAATGATTCCAAAATATGGAAGTTCATTAGAATTGTAAAACTTCATGTCATTGATTTCACATAGTAAATTAATCTATAGGCATTTGGTAGTTTTAAATAGAAAACATTTAGACAAAGCATGATGCGAGTGCTGTAGAGTATTGGGGGAGGAAGTGCCCCTAAATAGTAAATTTTCTTTTACCTCCATCTCAGTTATTGATGAAGAACTCTGAAGGGGTGTTTCAGTGAGAGCAGTTTTCAGGGGGCAGGCAGGAGTGATAATGCCAGGCTACAATCTTATTGCCTGGCAGTTGAGAAAATAAATGAAAAAGCCTTATGAAGTGAAATATGGTTCCTGACTGCTTGCTGGACAGCCTGCCAATCCATATGACAGCATCTTGGATTTGCTGACTGAGTCAGTATATTGGTCATGAGGTTAAAGTGTACAGTTCTGACATCAGTTTCTACGTAAAATTCTTCAGGAAGGTGGATAGATTTCTTGTCCTGCATTTACTCATCAACTTGTTTCATATTGAAGTTTTGGATGAGTGCAGCGGCTAAAATGTGTGGACTTCCTTGTTTATAAGGAAAGTGAATCAAGAGGCTAGTTCTTACTTTTGCCATCAGGTCAGATACATCAGTCAATCAGTGTATGTAGGACTTTGAAGCATTAAAAGGATCAAAATCTTGATCTTGTAGGAGGGAAGATACCAATCTAAAATACAGCTTCTGTTTTTTAGAAAATCACACTTGATTGTCAGCAATGTGTTAAATTCAAGTCATCCCTGGATTAGTCTCCTCAACTCTTTCCTGGCCTGAATAATACAATGTTAGTGCAACTTTCAAGGTTTTAACAGGTGCAAAAATAATCATTTAGCGGGGAAACTTTCAGTCAAAATATTTATGTACCAATGGCTTCTGGCAGTAGTGTTGCTTGTTTCTAGCTCTGCTGAACCTTCTTTGTTCTAGGGCTCTGTCTAATGTTTTGGAATTCAGAATTATTTAACTTGTATTTGAGCAAGTGTCATCTAATTAGTTTCCCATTTAAAATAATTCATTTGTCTTTTTAAACTGTAAACTTAGCACAGTTTATGACAGACCTGTTGAATTAGTGTTTTCTGTAACATATTATAACAATTGCCAGTTAGGAAGTAAATATTCTGTGAATTTTTTTTACCCTCCCTCACCAGACTTTCCAAGACCCATGAAAATTAACATAAAAAGAGCATGTATTTTCAGTGCTACTGTTGCTTGGAGTGCAGTTGTGGTGATGTGGTCAGATATTATGGTGATGGGGGCTGTGTAGGTAAGGCTATGTTTTAGTCACATGTATTTTTAGTAAAGGTCATGGGCAGTAAACAAAAGTTCATGGCCTGTGATCTGTTCATGGCTTCTACTATATACTCCTAACTAAAACTTGGGCTGGGGGCGCTGCGGGTGCTCTGGGGAGGGGCTGGGGGTTGGCCCCAGGGGCCTCCCCAGGTGCTGAGGGGAGGGTTGGTGGGGCTGACAGGCTCCCTACCTGGCTCCGACCAGCATGTTCTTGCAGTTCCTAGGGGGAGGGGTGGCCAGGGGGGCTCCATGCGCGGCTCCTGCCACAAGCATCGGCTCTGCAGCTCCCATTGGCCGGGAACCGCAGGCAGTGTGTGGAGCCCATGGCCCCTCCACCTAGGAGCTGTAGGGACATGCTGGCGGGGGGCCCCCCCCCCCCCCCCCTCCCCGGTAAACACCACACTGCACCGCGCCCTGGCCCTGAGACCCCTCCCACATGCCCAAACTGCTGCTGGCCACTGCAGACGTCATGGAATCCATAACAGACATGCAGCCTTACGTATAAGTAACTAGACCAATATTTTTAGAGAGAATTAGATTAGCAGTTAACAGCATTGATGCTGAGCTTGTGACAGGTTAGTTACCCACATAATTTAATGTACATTAATAATAAGCTGCTTATTCCGCATATTTTGATAGACTTTTCCTGGCCAATAATATTGGAAAAATAAGCCCAGTGTTTAAAAGTGCCTGTAGGAAGGGGGTCTCTTCCATCTTAGGCTTTTCAACCAAGAGCAAAGGTAGTGTACTTAACAGTTTGAGCTGATCTCTTAATAGACCTTGGAGGTTCTAGACTCCAAAGCCTGTAAGACAGGCAACAAATGCTTCATGAATACTGTGCAGGTAGGTATTCTAATTAAGCAGAAAACTTCAGTGGCCTGTAGCTGATGTGACTGCTAGCAGCAAATCTATCCAGTGGCTATTGATGGGCACTAGATGAGGAGGCTCTGAGTTACTACAAGGAATTATTTCCCAGGTGTCTGGCTGGTGGGTCTTGCCCACATGCTCAGGGTCTAACTGGTTCCCATATTGGGGGTTGGGAAGGATTTTTCCCCCAGATCAGATTGGCAGAGAGTTTTTAGCATGAGGCATAGGTCACTTGCAGTTTTAAACTAGGGTAAATTGTGGCTTCTCTGTAACTTCTCTTTAAATCATGATTTGAGGACTTCTGTAATAGACCCATAAGCTCTGTCTTAGTTACTGAAGTGGATGGATGAGGTTCTGTGGCATGCTGTAGTACAGGGGTAGGCAACCTATGGCACGCGTGCCGAAGTCGGCACGCAAGCTGATTTTCAGTGGCACTCACAGTACTCGAATCCTGGCCACTGGTCCAGGGGGCTCTGCATTTTAATTTAATTTTAAATGAAGCTTCTTAAACATTTTAAAAACCTTATTTAGTTTACATACAACAATAGGTTAGTTAAAACAAACAAAAAAACTTGTCCTAGGTGGATTGAATGTGAGTGGCCAAATAAGTGATCTCCCCCACATGGTCAGTTAATATCATGAACAAGTTAGTTTAGGAAACTTTCAACTCTTAAATCTTTGCTTTAACTACTAGATCACATTGACTCAGGAATAGAATCTGTTAAATTTACACAGACATATACTCATGTAAAACTGAAACTTTTTCTGCCAATCCCAGGGGAATACACTGATAGTTAAAGTGCTACTAAGTGTGCAGAGTATTCCATAAATTCCCTTATTTTTCAAAGGATACATATAAAAATTAGTACGTCGTGTAAACAACTTTGGTATAGACCCTTCAAGAGACATCCAGTGTCTGTAAGTGATGCTGCTCAAGCACTAGTCCTTAACATGTTTTCCTCAAATGTCTGTAGATTTTAACAGCCATGCAGAGTGAGATTCAGACTCAGCAGGGGTAGGGTGTGGGGCTTCATCAGTTCAGGTGATAACATGCTGTAGGAATTCCTGTCCCTGAGAGAAGAATTGCATAGAAACAGTGGCCAAAGAGGAATGTCTGTCACTTTATTGTAAGTTGTGTGAAGTGTTGTGGAGAGAAGGTCTACCACATGCTGCATTATATTTAAAGTAACAGTATTTTCCTTTTGTGCTCATTACATTGAGAAGCCAGATAACACCCTGCCAAACCCCAAACATAAACTGTGTTTTGCTAATGTTACTACTTTAAACTTTTCAGGAGTGGTGTTATCCCACTCCAGTAATGATGAGATTTATTAATCCTGTTTTACACAAGCAGCAGAGTCCTGTGACATCTTATAGACTAACAGATGTATTGGAGCATGAGCTTTTGTGGGTGCATCCAACGAAGTGGGTATTCACCCATGAAAGCTCATGCTCCAAGACGTCTGTTAGCCTATCAGGTGCCACAGGACTCTTCGCTGCTTTTACAGATCCAGACTAACACGGCTACCCTTCTGATACAGTTTTACACACTATCAAATAAAATCTATGGGTATGTCTACATTGGCAGAGTTACATTGCTGCTCAGAGAGCGCTGAAGGGAAACCACTGTTGTTTTGTTCACACTGGCAGCTGTCTGCGCAATAGCATGTTCACACTTGTGGCACTTGCCGTGGTATTCAGAGCAGCGCGCTCTGGGCAGCTATCCCACAGGGCAGCTATCCCGCAGAGCATCTCTTCCTCTTCTGCTGCTAAGAATTGTGGGAAGGCGGAGGGAGTCACAGGGCATCCTGAGTCCTGTTCCAGAACCCTGTGATGCATTGCTTCACATCCCCGCAATCCCTGTGCTTTCTTCTGCATTTGGCGCCATCTTTTAATGGTTTGTGTACTGCATGCTTTTGCCTCTTTGGTCTGCAGAAATGGATCCTGCACTGTTGACCAGTATGCTGCTTGCTCTCACTAACATGTCAAGAGTGGCAATGGAGTTGTTCCGTAAACTACAAAGGCAAGAGGAGTTCGACATTGATCTCGCCATGCGTAGTAGCTATGACATGAGATTGCTTGTGACATTCACGGAGGTGCTGACCACAGTGGAATACCGCTTTTGGGCTCGGGGAAACAAGCACTGAGTGGTGGGATCACATCATCATGCACATCTGGGGTGATGAGCAGCGGCTGCAGAACTTTCGGATGAGGAAAGACACATTCATGGGACTGTGTGATGAGCTTGCCGCAGCACAAGGGCACAAGAATGAGAGCTGCCCTATCGTTGGAGAAACACATGGCAATTGCACTGTGGAAGTCGGCTGTTCCAGACTGTTACCGATCGGTCGATAACTGGTTCAGAGTGGGAAAGTTGACTGCTGGACTTGTGTTGACGGAAGTGTGCAGGGCCATTAATCGCATCCTGCTCCGAAAGACTGAGACTCTGGCAACGTGTGTGACATTGTGGATGGCTTTGCACAAATGGGCTTCCGTAACTGCAGAGGGGTGATAGTTGGCGCACACATTCCAATTCTGGCACCAGATCACCTAGACACCAAATACATTAATTCGGGGTTCTCAAACTGGGAGTTGGGACCCCTCAGGGGGTCGTGAGGTTATTACATGGAGAGTCGCGATCTGTCAACCTCCACCCCAAATCCTGCTTTGCCTCCAGCATTTATAATGGTGTTAAATATATAAAAAAGTGTTTTTAATTTATAAGGGGGGGGAGGTCACACTCAGAGGCTTCCTGTGTGAAAGGGGTCACCAGTAAAAAAGAAGAAGAAAAAAGTTTGAGAGCTGCTGCATTAATTGGAAGGAGTATTTCTCTATGGTTCTCCAGGTGCTTGTGAATCACTGTGATGTTTCACAGACATTAACACAGGCTGGTCCGGGAAGGTGCGTGATGCATGCATCTTTCGGAACACTGGCCTGTTCAGGAAGCTGCAAGTGGACTTTCTTTCCGGAGCAGAAGGTCACCATAGGGGAAGTCGAAATGCCTATTGTGATCCTGGGAGACCCTGCCTACCCCTTAGTGCTGTGGCTTATGAAACCATACGTGGGGCACTTTGACAGCAGCAAGGAGTGGTTCAACTACAGGCTGAGCAAGTGCAGAATGACTGTTGTGTGCTTTTGGCCTTTTAAAGGCCCACAGGCGTTACCTGTATGAGAGACTGGACCTGGCCAATGACAATATTCCTATGCTTATAGCTGCGTGATGTATGCTCCATAATATTTGTGAAGGGAAGGGTGAAAGCTTCATTCAGGGCTGGACTGTTGAGGCTCAGTGCCTGGAGGCTGAGTTTGAACAGCCAGAGACCAGGGCTATTAGAGGGGCACAGAGCGGGGCCGTAAGGATCTGGGATGCCTTGAGGCAGCAATTTGAAGCTGAAAGCCACTAATGTTTGTTGCTGTGCTCGGGAGTGCAGTGCTTGTAATGCTAGGAGGTGATTGTGATTGGTGCAGATGATGCACTATGAAGGTTTAAGAAAATTGCCTGTTGCTTTGCACAGCTTTTTGCTTTCAATTAATGGAATAAAGATTGCTTTCAAACCAAAACAATTATTTTATTAAAAAACAACAACCAGAGGGGAGAGTCCAAAAAACACATCAGCACTGTGGGGGCTGGGGAAGGGAGGAGGAGTTGGGGTCCTGGGATGGTTAAAAATTTGTGTATGTCCAGGTAGCATATGCAACTTTGTCCTTTGGAGTACAGTGCAGCGGGTACTGTACCTCATCAGGGCTAAACTGCAGAGGGACAGGTGTTGAGTGCACTGGGTACTGAGAGTCCTCAGGGCTGGACTGTGACGGAGCAGGAGTGGAATGAAGTGGGTACAGACTGGAGCCAGGAGGTTGATAAGAGTGTGTTGGTGGAGTTTGGGGGGTGCATGGGAAAGAGTTTTGCGACAGCGGCCGCAGAGGAGGACGGTCGTGAAGCTGCTTGGTTTGCAGTGCCTGGAGCGTGCCTGCTTGGTGCTTCATAACATTTAAGAGCTGCTCTGTGGATTCATTCTGGTGCATCGCATTCTCCTTTTGGTCCCTCTTCTCGCTATCCCACCACTCCTTCAATTCTTGTTTTTCGGCAGCGGTGTGCATTATGAGATCACACAGAAAGTCGTCTTTAATTCTTTGTGGTCATTTTCTAATTCTGTGCAGCCGTTCAGACGGCGATAACAAAGAGGGAGGCTGGGCTCCCATTGTCATATCTGTGAAGCTAAAATGTAACATTTTACAGAAGCAGTATTGTTTGCAACACAGAGACCACAGATTCAGAGATTTAAAACACAGCCCCTATTCACAAACCTGTCGCTAACTGGCTGACCCCAGGCAAGCACACACGAGCCACAGGACCCCCCAAAATGGTGAGTAACTGCAGGGGAAATCCGTGTTCCAGGACTGTACAGTACACTGGGCACGTGGCTCTTGGGGAGAGCCAGCACTGTGGCGGGGGAGCCTTATTATAATTACTGTGCCCACATTTTTCCCAGGCTGTGTTCATTATAGAAGATACTTCACTTCAAGGGAGGGTCTTCTCCAAGTCAGCGGCTTCTGCCCTGGCCCTTATGCGGCTCACCTGTGTGCAGCAATGGTGCGCTGCCCCTCTTCCCCCTCCCAGTGACAGCAGAGTGACATGGGAAAGTAGTTACCCTTAATGGAGCAAGAAACAAAGCAACCCTGCCAAAGAACCTGTGGCAGCAGATTGCCCACATCTCCATGAGTTTTGTGGAGATCTGAGGTAGATTCCTGTGAAGTGAGGAAGTCAATCAACACCCTATTCCTCCACTCAGACTGGGCATGTGGTGGCACCTGCATCATACAGACACAAGCCTGCTTTTTGCAACCCTCCTGCCCCCAACAACTCACTTCAGCGATTCCTGAAATCAAAGCCACTTACCAGGGGCCTCCTCTTCTGTTTGCACTTTGCCCGGCTTCGACAGCTGTGACTGGCTAGCTTCTGGGGTAGAGAAGAGCTCCTGGCTGCGTGCATCTCTGCCTCTGGGTCCCCCTCCACATCCTCATCCAAGATTTCCTCCTCCTGCCTCAGTCCACTCTCAACTGGCATGCGAGCCACTGAAGTATCCACATTGGCCTTTGCAGTGGACGTGGGGTTGCCACCAAGTATTGCGCCCAGCTCTTTGTAGAACTGGCAGCTCGTGGGCACAGCACCGGAGCAGTGGTTTGCCTCCTGTGCCTTGTGGTAGGCGTTCCGCAGCTCCTTCACTTTGACCCTGCACTGCCGTGTGTCCTGGTCATGGCCCCTTTCTGTAATGCATCATGAAACCTGTATATAGGTATCATAATTTCTATGGCTGAAGCGCAGCTGGGACTGGACAGCCTCAGCCCAAATGCTGATGAGGTCCAGCAGCTTGGCATGGCTCCAAGAGGGAGATCGCCTGGTGTGAAGCACGCATGGTCACCTGGAAAGATGCGCTGCGACCACTGAACGCATCACTGAGCAAACAGGAAGGGGAGTTCCAAAATTCCCAGGGAATTTAAGGGGTGGGGCTCACAGTGGGTCACCTGAGGGCAGGGCAGTAGAGTTCAAGTCCATGACCAGAGAGGTGAGAACAGGCATTGTGGGACACCTCCTGGAGGCCAGTTGAAGCGCTGTAATCGACCAGGGTGTCTACACTGGCACCGCGGCACTGTAGCTCTGGCGCAGAAATATGTACACCTCTCATTGGGGTGGTTCTTTCACAGCACTGATACTTTGCAGTTTCTGTGCACTAAGTGATTTGGCAATGTGTACACCTCGGGAGTGACACTGCATAAAGCTGCTTTACTGAGCAGGAACTTGCCAGTGAAGATGAGGCCTAACTTTTAAACTACTGTTTCCCCTTAGCTGGCCTTTTGAGACCCCAGAAAAATTATGGATTCCCAGTACTAAAATGAGTAAATACATAACATTCCCTCCCTGAGTTTAAACACTAGAAATGAATTAGTAAAACAGGGAGTTTGACTTGGAAGATTAAGTGTTGTTGCAGTTACTATCTCTGTCATTCATTCAAATCTGATCTGGATCGATGGTGAGTAAACACCTGTAAGATACTTACTATGTGCAGTGACTTGGTTGTAAGTCAAGGTGCCATGGAGACTGTATGATAGTTGGCATCTCTGGTTAGATTCCCAGAACGGACCTGAATTATTAGTAAAAGATTAAGGCTACCTGTCTTGGCCTGGGGAGTTCCCTCTTGTTGGTTTTTTGAGCGTGCAACTAAGCTTCCATAGGTCTGGGTTATAGTATCTCACCAATATGAAATTCACTTAAGGTGACCAGATAGCAAATGTGAAAAATTGGGATGAGGGTGGTAATAGGTGTCTATATACGGGGAAAAACCCAAATATCAGGACTGTCCCTATAAAATTGGACATCTTGTCACCCTAAATTCACTCTTTTTACTTTAAAAAAAAAAATGTAGTAAAAGCATAATGGGAGAATGTTTTCCCCCTTAATTTTCTAAGCAATAGAAGGGAAAGAAGACAGTGCCCCTCGCTTCCCTTCTTGGTGACTTCTTTAGGGGCAGGAAAGTGTCTCAGGTGCAAATGAAGGTAAAACAGACTTGGCCTTTTCTTTGGCTTTATCCTTTTCTTCAAGGAACTAAGAAGTTTATTTAGTTCACGGATGCCGCCTGAGTATATAGAAGCTAGTGTGTATTTTATTTGTTGTTGTAAAGAATTAAACTTACAATTTGTACTTTAGTTTTCTATTTCAAATAACTTGAAATTCTAAATCAGTGGTTCTTAACATGGGGTGCATACACCCCTTGGGGGGTTTGAGATGCCCTTTCTGGGGGTGCAAGACATGCCAGATTTTTTTAGAAGGTAAATCATCGAAAACACAAATTAAGCACAAGCAGTAAGTACAACTGCTTTGTTTCATCAAATCTATGTATTTATTACCATACATTTTTTAATGATTACTGTAATATACAAACTATGGGCTTGGCTACATTGGCACTTTACAGCGCTGCAACTTTCATGCTCAGGGGTGTGAAAAAACACCCCCCTGAGCGCTGCAAGATGCAGCGCTGTAAAGTGTCAGTGTAATCAGGGCGGCAGCGCTGGGAGTGCGGCTCCCAGCGCTGCACGCTACACCCATAAGGGATGTGGTTTACAAGCAGCGCTGGGAGAGCTCTCTCCCAGTGCTGCGGCTCTGACTACACTCTCACTTTCTAATGTAGCCATACCCTATATCTAGGTTTAAGGGGTATGAGAACGTTTTGATTTTTGATAAGGGGTTCGAGAACATATTTTGAGAACCAAAGGGGGATGCGGGCTGCAGTAAGGTTAAGAACCACTGTTTTAAATTATACTTTGAATGCAAAAGCAGCTGACAAGGTTTTACCTGTCACCTGCCTTGTCTCTGCATGCTTATGGAGGGGCTGCAGAGTAGCAGGAATAATAAGGTAGTCTTTTTAGAGTTTGAATTGGCACATCAAAATCTGGGTTGCAGAGGAGGATTTGGTGCACTGATATATATGTTCCACTGTAGTTGATCTCATCTGAAACCATTTAATTTTCAAAGCCACTTTAATAAATGGGGAGGATTGCATTTGATGCTCTAATATCTTTAATAGCTGGACTGAGCTAATTGGAGCTGCTGTCTGTTAAGTCACCTGGGTCAAGTGAAAATGTTAGCATAGTGGGTTGACTGGCTTCTTGCCTGTGAAAGGGTGTAGTGGGTCAGCTGGATTCAGCCCCACAGTGTTCTTGTTTATCTCTGTTCAAAATAGCTTGTTGAGTTTTTGCAGCTCCGTTGTCTTGCTTCCACTGTTTCCAAAAGGTGCCAGTAGTTGGCACAGTAATACTTGCATAGGTACCAGGTTGTAACTGGTATGAGCTACTACTATCCAGAAACATTCTGCTTGATAGTTTTGAACATATTATGGCACATGTCAATAGAGTACATTTTCTGAGGCCATATTGGATGAAACTCAGGTGATACCATTGTGCCATTTTTCCAGTCTATCTTGTACATGTTCTCTTGTTGCATGGTTCTTTAGTAGGAAAAACAGAACTCCCTGCATTTTCCCACTGAGACCTTATGGTGTTCCATTGGTGCAGAGACCATGTAGCTTGTGGCAGGACATAGTCTCACGGCTGGGGTTAGTAGCCATCCTTCAATCAGGTTAAGGTTGGGGCTGGAGCTGCTGAAGGAAGTCTGAGTGCTGTAAAAAAAGTGAGATGTATGTTGGAGGAAGTCAAAGCAATGGTGTGGTTCAGTTGCCCCTTCCTCATCTGGGGAAAGATGATGTTGAAGAGGTGGTGGTGATATCACTTGCTCTTAGCTACCTCACACCCCTTGGTGTTCAGTGGGGCGGCAAGGGGACTTATTCAAGGTACATCTTCACTACTGAATTAACTCAGATGTTCTATGCTTGTTTTTCTTTAGCGAGCCTAGCTTGAGGGAGAGTGCCCACACTGCTAAATAGCACTTAAGATGCTGTGTCCATACTGGGGCTGCACTCACTTATGTCTGGCATTAAAACTATTAATTCTTTCCCAGGGAATTGTGGGAGAACTTGTCCGTGTGTTCTGGGCATATGGAAGGAATTTTGCAAAGGCACTGAGGTTGTAAGTTCGTTGGGGCAGGGCCTGTCTCTTTGTAATGTTTGTACATTGCCTAGCACAGGGAGGTCCTGGTCTATCACTAGAGCTTCTAGGCACTATAGCAACATAAATAATGAACTAGTGTCAATCAAGTGAAGCTAGCTTGTATCCAGGATGCAGAATGCTCATGGTAGCAGCTGACAATTCTAGCTTTAGCCTCTGCTTGCTGATGGGCCAGCCAACTTAAGTTAAAAGCACCATCACAGTTGAAGGTGGGTGGGTGGGGGTGGGGGTGTGTGAGAGAGAGAGTCATATCAGGGCAAAACTTGAGTCATAACTGAGTTGACTTTGCAGTGAAAGCAAGATGTCCACTGATGCTCTCTGCAGTGCCCCATGGAGATTTGTTTTCCCTTTGTTTTTAAATGATTCCCTGGTCTAAATTGCCCATCTCTCACCCATTGTGAAAGATGGCTAACAACATAATTCAGCAATGAATAAATTATCAGTACTCTCCATAACAAAGACCTATGGTGACAAATCAGCATCCTGGCTGCTCTTGAGGATCTCAAGACAAGGAAGGCAAATAGAAGGAAATTGCTATTGAAGTACCCTGAAACGTTATACTCAGACTGTATCACCAAAGGGGTCACTAGAACAAAAACAGCTTGATGCAGATTGTATGGAATAAAACCTTAAACTATAAACAGAAAAAATAGTGAAGAGGATTTTTGTGTAAAACAGATTCTTACAGAGGAACCAGTGGAACTGGAAAGTAAAATGCTTAGTATCATTTGTATGAAAGTCATAATATAAGGAACTGAACACATGTTATCAAGGTCATTTATAGAAAGAGCCAATATGGAAAAAACAAGTGAAAAAACTGCAGTAAACAGTAAAGATTCACAACCACCTTCAGGCCCTGCGGAGACTCATACACTGCTCATAGTCTGACATAGTGTGCCAGTGCCTGCCCCCCTCCACCACCTCCAAAGACCTCCAAGAGGTCTTTCCCGAAACATCTCCACGCTGCCTGTCCTTTACCAGGACATCCTCAGGACCTGGATGCTATTTTCAGCAATGAGGTCTATAGTGGTCACTGAGACGAAGATATTGCTGAATCCCTGCTACACAAACTCCACCTTCCTAAAACTTTAGCTAAATCTGCATTTAAATTGTTTTTAAGATTAGCTAAATGTCATGATGATGGAGTCTTCAGTGAGTGAACTGTAGAGAACAGGTTGCATGATTTTTCAAGGCTTATGCAGCTCAGTGGATACTTCAAAGTACGTACTGGCATATTTTGTAGAAAAATAGTGTGTGATCATATGATTAAAGACTATTTTAATGTGAGAGGGCTGAGTTGAGGATGCATGGGCAACCTTAATCCTGGCATTTTCTAACTTAAGAATGCTTTACTTTGCAACCTTACCATTCTTTTAATGTATTTTTATGTAATATCTATCTGTTTATCTGTCTGTCTATACACTATCTGTCAGTGTTAACATCAATTCAGAAGCATTTTCTTTAGGGCATAGTTATTCAGGAATATCAGACTTGGAATTTGAAAATGGGGAGCTTAAGCATATTGTAGTAAGGTGATAAGTTTTTTGTACAATAACTCACTTGCCTGTTACCTTTTCTTGTTGTGTCGTTCCGCCCAACCACTTTGCTTTTCATCTGCCTTTTTTTTGTCTTTGTCATGATATGATGAGCTGTTTGGGGTAGACTCTGTCTTCTTACTCTGTCTGCATAGCATCTGGTGCAGTAGGGTCCTGGACCTCGATTAGCATCCGTAGGCACTACAATACAAATAACAAAACCCTTATTGAATAATGAAACATAATTGTACTTAAACTGAACCTGGTGTACTTACACCTTTATTGTACTAGAAAATTGCTCATTTGAGGTACAGTCTATTTAATGCCACAGTATTTCATCCGTTTCTGTGGCATGGTTGTGACAGGAGAGTAACGCATGCTTAACTGGAGGAGTTGCTTGACTGGTTGTAGTCTCAGATTATTCAGTTTTAACATGTAGAAAAACAGGTGGTGATAGAATTTTCCACTGAAGAGCCAGTGGAGGCAAAACTTGATGCGTTCGTTTTCTTTGAACAAGGTAGTGGTTAAAGACCAGTTCGTTCCAGGTGAATCTTCTCACTGAGTTAGTAGTGAAGGTCTAGTCTACAGCAGTGGCCTTTGTGAACTGAAACAAAAGTTAAGTTATGAATTCCTTTGTGAAGTATGATTAACACCACATCTGACAATTAAATATCAGAACCCAGAAAACAGTTCAGGAGTGTAAGGTTTCAGCTCTGTGTGTTTTCTGATCCAGCACACTTTTTTTTTTGCGCCACTTTCACCAAACAGGATTAAATAGTGTCACTTTGCATGTATCTTATACATTATGAAATAACTGCAAAACAAAATACTATATTCCTTTAGAATCGCTATTCTTCCAGTAAGTTGGACATGTGTCTGATCTAGCAGATTTCTATTCTTCTGTTCATTTATATTCCATTTGCAAGGGGTTTGTTCTAGGACTATAGTAGGGGTATATATCTATTTGTATAGCTTCCAGCAAGAAGTTCAGTTCCATTTTTTGGTGTATTTCGTTTGAGGTTTTGTAGTGTTGAAGGTCCTTGTGAGTAAAATCTCTTGCCTGTATATGTTGTGGCTAATGCTTTTGTGGAACTCCTTAAGCATATTATGAAATCCATCTAGAATTGAGACTTGCAGAACATTATGGTTATATTGTAGGGCTAAGTCCTCCTGATCTCACTCTCAACATTGTTTATTTTTGTTTCATTTGCTGTAGGTAACACACAACATCATGTTAATTTAACTGCCTACAGTGAACAAACTCTACCTGCAGCTCCAACTGCCATAAATAATCTCCTTAGCTGAGCAGTTGCTTGACCAGAGAGATCTTGTACAAGGTGCATAGCAGAGAGGTGCCTGGCACTGTGGGAATACAAGATTTTGTGGGGTAATTCCAGGTCAGGTGGGAACGTGTTTATGTAAAAATATATTGGATGTTAAGGGTTTTGTCACATTTGGCTTTCTTTGTAGTCACTGTGCTAGATTGCCCAGTAACATTCATATCTTGTCCTAATACCCTTGCTTTGGGAAACTGCAGTTTTCCTCTCTCTTGTGAAGAGGATAGTGGAAAAGAAAACAGGGATTTCTTGTTCTTTCAAATGAAATTGGGATGGGTAGAAAATTAATTTAAAAAAAACACTTTCGGATTGTATGGCTATCCCTGCATGGAGGATAATTCATGTAAATAGGCTATTCTCAGAATAATGCTAGTGGAAGACATTCAGGCTTTTAAATTCTGACTGAATTGTTTTTTGAATTGGCAACAGAAACTTTCAGGAGACCTGGGATCTGTTCCAAGCTCTGCCACTGGTCTTAATGAGTGAATTTGGGCAAGTCACTTAACCTCCCTGTACCTCAGTTTCCCCATCTTGAAATGGAGATATTGACCTCCTTTGTAAAACACTTCGATCTACTGATGAAAAGGGCTATATAAGAGCCAGATGGTGGTGTTAGTTTCTTGATATTTTATGACATCCGGGACTTTTCAAAGTGGCAATCGTCACTTCGTGTTTGGCATTAGATTACACTAAACAGGTATTCTGATTTTAGATAATTGATTATTTTTTAACGAGGTACACACCAAGCTCCAACTTTGAAAGGTGTATGTTTTTTGTCTTACATAACGCAGATCAGTATATAGTTCCTTTATGGCACTCTGTCCTGTTGTAATTGCATTGGACGACAGCTTTGCTGTAGTGAAACTTGCTGGTAAGTAAAGTAAACCAGTCTGGTGGCAGTACGCTGCTGAGGGGAAGGGTTGGGTTTACAACCCTCCAAGGAATGATATTTTTCTTGGCAAAGAGGTTCGGGGGAGAACTCATTTTGTTCTCAAGAACCTGTTAATGGCTATGCTACTGAATGGCCTTGACAGTAGCTGGCTATCCGTGGAATAATTGTGCTTACTTGTGGAGGAGGGAGAAATAACCCAAACCAGATGTAACAGTTTAAAATAATGAGGCACTGTTTTGAGAAAACAAAGTACTTAAGTAGGTGGGATGCTGAGGAAGAAACAACCCATACTTCAGTGAGGATGAAAGTAACTTCTCAAAAAGGCAAAAAAAGACTTTAAGCAAATCTGTAGCTAGAATACAAGCTATAGAGCGCAAGCTCTCTTCTGTCAGGGATGGTCCAGATAATACTTAGTTCTGCCTTGAGTGCAGGATCTGGATTAGAAGACCTCTCCAGGCCCCTTCCAGTTCTATGATTCTCCCACTGTAATTTCATTCCCCACTCTGACTTGGCTCCTTGTGCTGCAGGGCAGGCAGCAGCAGGCTCAAGCAGAGGGTCGAAGGGCGGAGGGAATGATTTACCTGCTGCATGGTCAGGAAGTGTTGAGGGAGCAGCTTGGTCTAGTGAAGGTTTCCTGAGGCTAGGGGAGTGGAGCAAGTCAAAGTGGCTGGATACAATGGTCTGTTTCCCTCTGCCTCCCAAATTATGCCTATAACTCTGAAGATCTTTCTAACTTTTAGTTGTTTTGGCAGATTTCAGGAAAAATGCTCCTGTTAAAAGAACATTGATATCTGGGAAGAAATAAGAACACAAGAACGGCCGTACCGGGTCAGACCAAAGGTCGATTTAGCCCAGTATCTGTCTACCGACAGCGGCCAATGCCAGGTGCCCCAGAGGGAGTGAAGCTAACAGGCAATGATCAAGTGATCTCTCTCCTGCCATCCATCTCCACCCTCTGATGAACAGAGGCTAGGGACACCATTCTTTACCCTTCCTGGCTAATACCATTTCATGAACGTAGCCACCATTGAATTATTCAATTCCCTTTAACATGTTAAGTCCCAGCCTTTCACAACATCCTCAAGGTAAGGAGTTCACAAGTTGACTGTGCGCCTGTGTGACAGAAGAACTTCCCTTTACTGTTTTAACCTGCTACCGTCCCTTACCGCTTATTATTCATTTGGGGACCCCTAGTTCTCGTATTATGGAATAAGTAAACTAAACTTTGCCTTACCATTCTCTCAACATCACTACAGATTATATAACCTCTATCATATCCCCCCCCTAGTCTCCTCTTTTCCAAGCTGAAGAGGCTTAGCCTCTTTAATCTTTCCTCATTTGGGAGGCTCTCCAAACGCCTAATCATTTTAGTTGCCCTTTTCTGAACCTTTTCTAGTGCTAGAATATCTTTTTTGAGGTGAGGAGACCACATGTCTTCACAGTATTTGAGATGTGGGCGTACCATGGATTTATATAAGGGCAATAATATATTCTCAGTCTTATTCTCTATCCCCTTTTTAATGATTCCTAACATCCTGTTTGCTTTTTTGACCGCCTCTGCGCACTGCGTGAACATCTTCAAAGAACTATCCACAATGATGCCAAGATCTTTTTCCTGACTCGTTGTAGCTAAATTAGCCCCCATCATATTGTATGTATAGTTGGGGTTATTTTTTCCAGTGTGCATTACTTTACATTTATCCACATTTGATATACCCATTAAGAGCAGTAGAATTCATTTTTTCTGCAACTCTGGTGTGTATCTTGACCCTATAATTTTGTAGTTGTCCCCTACTGAATGTGACTTTGTCATTCGGTCAGTATCTGTCAAGAGAACCTGCTGCAGAAAGTGGTCAGATTCACCAACATGGGTATGGAGTAAGATAATGTGAACTTAAGGTTTGTTCTTGATCTTGTTGTTCAATCTCCATTTCCTCACGGTTGAGGTATAACTGAGTACTGTTAAGTGGCAAACAAGGAGAAGCAGAGCCTTGGAGGCAAGGAAAAGACTTTGAATTTTTCTTCTGAAGTTCTGTAGCGCACCAGTTTTGCTTCCTTTCTTAATTTGATCTATTTTAGGTACTTATATATGGCTTCATCACCATTGTAGTGGAGTGTCTCATAATCTTTAATGTATTTATTCTCTCAAAACACCCCAGTGAGGCAGGACTATTATCCCCATTTTACAGGTGAGGCACCGAGGCACAGAAGCCAAGTGATTTGCCCAGGGTCACACAGGAAGTCTGGTGGATTAGGGAATTGAACTTGGGTCTCCCAAGTCCTTAGCTAGTGTTCTTACTACCGGTCCATCCTTGAGATACACATTTTCCCACAAATGCTGCAGCAGTGAGCTCCCTCTCTTACTCTATTGCACTAGCTTTAACAGAGGAACTTTCCATTCTCTTTCTTTGTCTGATGCTCGTTAGTGGAATTAGAGACACAGTCAGGTGACACAAGCCGACCACCAGCAGTATTGAGAGATTACCAATTTATTGCACAATAGGTCATTGAACTGCTATTAGATGGTAGTACCAGTAAACCAAACCAGGGACTTTGCCGTGAGAGTCAGTATCTGACTGCTGTTAAATCCCTTAACCATGCAATACCTAAGTACTGTCATTAGTATGTAGACACTTTGATACCTGTTTTTAATGTTATGGGGCAGTTTGAAAAGTGCCCTGCTACACACTGAGGCTTATGATACAGAATCATATTGTTTGAGCATCATTGCCATTACTCAGTATCCTGTCTTAGTTGGCATGCTGAAAATCTGAGAGAACTTCATACTATCTTAAAATTATTTTTGCTTACAGTTGACTTATCAATTAGTCACATTCACTTCATTGCAGTGCCACAGAATACCAGTTGAGGGCACTTGTGCGTGGTTTCCAGAGTGTTTTTTTAATGTCAAACTATTTATACTGACATGCAAACATTTTTGATTCTGTAGGAGAGTCAAACTTGTGTTGGATCCATATATTACAAATCTGTATTGGAGGAGTCGTTCGGTGCTTGGGCATGCTCTCTCACCAATAGAAGTTGGTCCAATAGAAGATACTCCCTCATCCACCTTATCTCTTTCACGTCTCGCTTATAAACAAATACCTCTTCCCTCCCTCCAGAGAAGAGGGTAGTTGTTTCTGAGGAGCAAGGGTAACAGGCCACAGCATGTTACTGCCTGATCACTCTTTGGGTACGTCTACACTACCCGTCGGATCGGTGGACAGCGATTGATTCAGTGGGGGTCGATTTATCACGTCTAGTCTAAATGTGATAAATCAATCTCCGAACGCTCTCCCGTCGACTCCTGTACTCCACTGCTGCGAGAGGTGCAGGCGGAGTCGACGGGGAACGGCAGTAGTTGACTCACTGTGGTGAGTAGGTCTAAGTACGTCAACTTCAGGAACATTATTCACATAGCTGAAGTTGTGTAACTTAGATTGATCTCCCCCCCTCCCCCCTTAGTGTAGACCGTGTGTTTGAGATGATAGGGCAGTGCTCTTCACTCTTTTTGAAGTGGGGGCCACTTTGGCAAAAAACCTTCCATGTGAGAGCCATGTGGAATGGGACCGAGGGGGTTCAAAGTGTGAGAGATGGCTTAGGGTAGAACAGAAGGTGGGGTGAGGAGTTCAGGGTGCAGGAAAGGCCTCAAGGCTGGACAGAGGGTTGGGATATGGGGAGGGGTGAGGGCTCTAGGGTGGGGCTGGGGATGAGGAGTTTGGGGTACAGGCAGGAGGCTCCTGGCTGGGGCCAGAGGACTCTCCCTAGTCCTCTCCTGAAGGGGCTGCTCTCCCCTGCTGGCAGGCAGCTTGGAGCTAGAGGAAGGAGCCCTCTCTCCCCCTGCCTGCAGGCAGCATGGAGCTCTGAGGCCAGGGGAGAGACCCACAGCAGCCCTGCAAACCCCAGCTTGCTCCTCTCCCCAGTTCCTGCCCACCCCCTACCTCTCTCCTCTCCAGGTCTCTGCTGTGTGGCCCTTTAGAGCTGCTGCACGGCTATTTATAGCCTGCTGTGTGGCCGTGCAGCTTAGAGGGAACTTAGGGAGCCACACTTGGGGTTGATGGGCACCAGTAGTGGCTTGTGGGCCTTGCAATGACAAACACTGTGATCGGGTGTCAGCAGTAGTATACAGTAAACTTCTTTCCTGTTACTCTGATGCTTCTTTCATAGAGATTACAAGATTTCTGTAGTTCTTGTCATGTTCTCATACTGCTTCCTGCCACATTTGTGCACATCTGATTGCCTGTGATCATTGCACTCTGCCGGGTCTCTGGAACAGCATTCATAGACTCTAGGACTGGAAGGGACCTCGAGAGGTCATTGAGTCCAGTCCCCCTGCCCTCATGGCAGGACCAAATACTATCTACACCATCCCTGATAGACATTTATCTAACCTACTCTTAAACACACTCAAACAGCTGGCACTGCAGGAAATGCCTCATATTTTGAGGTTATCTGCCCGGTCATAGGTATTGGGGCCAGTAATGTAGCCCCAATTAATCAAGTCTTTTGAGACTTAACTATTCTTACTAGCCTTACTCTTCTTAAGGAACTAATTTGAAAATAGAACATCCAAAATGCAGACAGATCTAATGGATAACTAGCTCTGTCAGGATAACAGGCTCTTTCATTGTGTGGCTCTAGTGAGGGATGAACTTGAGCAGTAGAGAAAAGGGACAGTCTGGAATAGCCAAGTGTGTGCTTGGACAGGTAAGCTCTCTGTGACTACACATTTTGTATCATTGGATATTGTGGACAGAAATAAGAACTCTACTACATCTAGATTAGGGAATGTAAAATATTAAACAGTTAACCAATAAGTTTTAGTCTTACTGTTTTAATAAGTTAATGTTTAAAACAGATTTGTAAAATAATTTAGTGATGTAATACCTAATGTGCCATTAAAATGCCATAGCAATATCTGAGGGGGAGGGGGGGATGTTGGAGCTTGCCATACTCTCGCAGCTTGGGGCACTGCTGAATCAGCCTGTGCCCGGAAGAGAGGGTATGGCTGGGGGCAGCCTGGCATATTCTCTTCTCCCCCTTCCCCCCCTCCCCCACTTCTCTTGCAGGTGGCTGCAGCACTGGGTGTGCCCGAGAACCACTGGATCTGCCGGAACAGTTGGATCTTTCCTGGCAGCGCTCTGCCAAACTAGCTGCACTAGGCAGCATCTAGTAACTGGGAGAGTGAGCGGTGGGATCAGCGCAAGGTGCGCAGCGTCCAGCCATGCATACGCAAATAATCCCCCAGCCCACCCTGCTTCACCTCAGAAGAGAGACAGCAGGGTGTCTCTCCTCGCTCCCCAAAGCCAGGGATACATTGTGAACTTGTTACCAATTAAATGGTTAACCAATTTTAATAGTTTTTACTATTACTATAGTTTAATAATTTTAATAGTTTAAACAAGTACTTTTTTTAAAGCGATATTTACATCCCTAATCTAGGTGACATTAGTTGAATTCTTTGATATGGAGGGATATAACTCTAGTAGTTGTAGCTCAAATGGACATCACTGTAGAAATACAGTGAATTGCATAAAAAGGACTGAATTAGATTCTTGATAGAGCCTTAGAGAACTATAGGAGCCATCCGATCCTTAAATGCAAGCTTGCATAATTTTAAATCTCTTATAACAACTCCCTAGGGTTCATTAGGGTTAAGCAAATGATTCTCTCTAGCTGATGTTTCTAGCTGTTGTTCTCATACACAGCCTGACTAACAGAGTCTGGCTTTGCTTTTGTAGTAGATGCAGAAAATGACTGAATTGTCAGTGATTTCTTTGCTAATCAGATGAAATGGAATGCTGTCACTTTGGGATATTTTGCTCTCAACAGAGAAAACAGTGCTTGTCATCTATCAACTGTTGAAGCTGGAGAAGGGATTCAAACAGATTGCAATTACTCATGGTAGTGATTCCCATAATGAGACTTAACTATAGACTTCTGATAGACAGAATACCCACACAGGACAAGTAATTTCCTTTTACTGTAAAGAGCACTGAGACCATAGCAAATCAAAAGGAATTAACTTCAGATTTCTTGTATTTCTGTACATCAGTTGGGCTTTTACTTTTAATAACATTTAATTTGGAACACATTTTCTTGATGAAATTGAGTTGTTCATCCCTATGACTTTAATAACTTACCCAAGAATAAACCTGATTTAGACATCTCAAAGATTGGACATGTCAGTGTCAATTTTTAGATAATGTTTGGATTACAGTCTTGATATATCAGAATTCTAGCTGTCATGCTTATTCTTTTAAATACATTTCCTTGTTGCGAGATACTCCAAATATATTCAACAGAAGCATGTGAAATTTACCCTGTGCAATTGCTGCTGTTCAGTCAGCCTGAGTTTGTGGGTGGTTTAACTAGTACGTGGATGGCATTTTACCCTACTGTACCCATCTGCCTGGTCCTGGCAGTGAAGATGGCAATTCATGTGCCAAAACCTCTGATCCAGTCCAACAGTTATAAATTTGACACTCTCCATTTCAAGCTAGCCTTTCCTAGGATTTGGTCTCCCAGAAGGAGATTTGGATTAATTAAATCAGGGGTGGACAAACTTTTTGGCCTGATGGCCACATCTGGGTATGGAAATTGTATGGCGGGCCATGAATGCTCACAAAATTAGGAGCTGGGGTGTAGGAGGGGGTGAGGGCTCCGGCTTGGGGTGCAGGAGGGGGCTGTGGGCTGGAGGTGAAGCAGGGGGGTTCAGAGTAGGGGGAGGCTCTGAGCTGAGGCAGGGGGTTGGAGTATCAGAGGGGGTACAGGCTCTTAGATGGAGGTATGGGTTCAAGGGTGGGGCCAGAAATGAGGGATTCAGGGTGCGGGAGGGAGCTCCAGGCTGGGACACAAGATTGGGGTGCGGGGAAGGGGCTGGAGTTGAGGGGTTTGGGGTGCAGGAGGGTGCTCTGGGCTGGGACTGAGGGGTTTGGTGTGTGTGAGGGGGATCAGGGCTGGGGCAGGGGGTTGGGGCGCGGGAGGAGGTCAGGGTGCAGGCTCCAGGCAGCTCTGCATGCTGCCCTGTCCACAGGTGCCACCCCCGCAGCTCTTGTTGGCCATGGTTCCCAGCCAGTGAGAACTGCAGAGTCTGCACTTGGGGCAGGGGCAGTGTCCAGAGCCCCCTGGCTGCCCCTACATGTAGGAGCTGGAGAGGGGACATTGCTGGTGCTTCTGGGAACCGCATGGGGCAAGCCCCTTACCCTGCTCCCCAGCTGGAGCACCAGAGTGGGGAAAGCCCCTGACCTTGCTCCCCAGGGGGAGCTCGAGGGCTGTATTAAAAGCTGGGTGTAGCCCCTGGGCCATAGTTTGCCCACCCCTGAATTAGATGAACACAGTACTTGGAGTTACTACACTAGTAATGATATATAGCTGAACTGAGTTGAAAATATAAACTTAATAGAATATGTAGCCATCTGTGTTCAGGTTTAATTAGTGAATATTGATATTTATATGTATGGTATCTAACACACAGTGAGCACACTTCACATGTTATGTACAAAATGGGAAATGACTAACTAGGAAGGAGCACTGTGGAAAGGGATCTGGGGGTCAGAGTGGATGACAAGCTAAATATGACTCAACAGTGTTAACACTGTTGGAAAAAAGTGAACATCATTCTGGGATGTATTAGCAGGAGTGTTGTAAACAAGACACAAGAAGTAATTCTTCTGCTCTACTCTGTGCTGATCAGGCCTCAAATGGAGTATTGTGTCCAGTTCTGGGCGCCACATTTCAGGAAAGAGGTGGACAATTTGGGGAGAGTCCAGAGAAGAGCAACAAAAATGATTAAAGGTCTAGAAAACATGACCTATGAGGGAAGATTTGAAAAAATGAGTTTTAGTCTGGAAAAGAGAAGACTGAGAGGGGACATAAGTTTTCAAGTACATAAAAGGTTGTTACAAGGAGGAGTGAGCCGGACAGGGGCTACTAACAGGGAGTTTTGCAAGGGAGTTCTCCAGGTGAAGGAGGAGCAAATACAGCATTTGTGGGGTAAGTGACTGTCTGCAGTGTGTGTGTGTTTGTGTTTGTGGGTTACTTGATGTGTGCTGAGCTTGTTTGTCAGTCTGTTTGTTTGTTTGTTTGGTGGTTTGAAGGACGGTGTGCTGTGGTTGGCAGTTGGAGGCCGTGAGCTTCAAAGGAAGGTTTGAAAGCTCCAAGCCTCTGGTAATTGGCTGAGCCTTAATCAGTAGGTGGGGCATTAACTCAGGCCAGGGCTTTATAAAGCCACACACAAGCGACCAGGGAGCTTGTGACCAGGGGCTGCTAATGGTTTTGCAAGGGAGTTTGGAAGGGGGTGGTGGTCGTCCCTTGTCGGTCCTACCTGTTCCCCTGTAGTCCCCTTAAAACCTATAATCCAAACCATATTCCAAAACCCCTTTCTTTAAACCACCCTTTCATTAACTAGGAGACAATGCAGGCAGAAGCCCAGCAGCAGAGTGGGGGCTATCCAGTTTATTGCACTGAGTGTAGCATGTACTGTACCCTGAGCCGATTTAACAGACAGGTCTATAGAATCATTACGTTAACAGTCGCGCCGGCAACTTTCACATTGGAGTTCTTTCGAACCTGGTTGGTGACAAACAGCACGGGACCATGATGGCAATGTTGGTTATTCTATTATCCAAAACCTCCTCTGTGACCTTCAATCTGTTGACAGTGATTCCTCAGATTTGTCACCTACAAAAGCGCTCGGTTTGGGATCTCCCCTAAATCCTCAGCGTGAAGGGACTGAGAGGCAAGAATCCATTTAGTTTTTCTCTGCCCAATGGACTATCGTCTTTAAGCGCTCCTTTTTGTATCTCGATCGTCAGGGGCCCACTGCTTGTTTGCGGCTTCCGTGCTTCTGATGTACTTAAAACTTTGTTATTAATCTGGGTTTTGGCTGCCGTTTCCTTCAAAACTCCTCTTTGCTTTTCTTTTACCACTCTTGCACTTAATTAGGCCGTTGTTTGTGCTCCTTTCTGTTGCCTCACGAGGATTTGACTTCCACTTTTTAAGGAAGTCTTTATCTCTCATGCTTCTTTTTACATGGTTGTTAAACCACGGTGGCTCTTTTTTGTTCTTTTACTGTGTTTTAAGTTTGCGGGTATACATCGAAGTGGGGGCCTTCTATATCTGGCTACTTGTCTTTAAAAGGCCCATGCACCTTGCAGGATTTCACTTTAGTCACTTACCTTTTTTAATTTTTGTTTAACTAACTCCCTCATTATATACTTCCCTCTTTTGAAATTAAATGCCCGTGTTTGGGCTGATTGAGGTGTTCTTCCCCCCACAGGGACGTTAAAATGCTATTGTATTCTTGGTCACTATTCAAGCGGTCCATGCTATAGTTAACTCTTAGACAGCTCCTGCGCTCCACTTCAGGATTAAATCTAGAGTTGCTCTCCCTTGTGGGTTCCTGTACTCAGCTGCTCATGAAGCAGTATATTAAAGTACGGAATCTTTTATCTCTACATTTCGTCCTTGAAGTTGAAACTGTTCCCAGTCAATATGGGGACTATTGAATCCCCACTTTATTGGCGTTCTTATATTTGATAGCTCTCTAATTTCGCATTAGCCATCTAGTCATCATCCGACTATCACTGTCTGGTCAGGGGGTCGAAAGTAGATTCCTTAATGTTAATTTTTTTTACGAGCCATGACATTTCTATCCATAGCGATTCTGTGTGAACCGTTGGGATTCGCTAAGATTTTTACTCCTATGCATCTACATTTTCTTTCCAATATAGTGCACTCCTCCCCCTGCGACCTGTTCTGTCCTCGATATATTTTTACCCAGGATGACTTCCCCCATTGATTGCTCTGCCCACCAGGTTTCTTGTGTAGCTATTATATTCAATATCCTCCTGTTCACGAGGCATCTAGTTCACCATCTGATATTTAGACTTTCGCATTTGTGTACCATGCCTTTCAAACTGTGTCCCTGTTATTTGTTGCCTTTTCTATCGTTGTCAGATTCTTTTTTTATGTCCCTGTTTTCTCATTTTGATCCCAGCCTCTTATACTTATCCTCGTTCCTGCTCTGCTACACTGACTAACCTGGAGATTGCCCTGTCATCAGCTGTCCGCGTTAGAGAGTCTGTGTCCGATCCACATGCCTCCTCGTGGGCGAAGCGTCGGCTTTCCCTTCATCTCCTGGTTTGTAAAACTTGCTACACTTTTAATGTTATCTAGTGCCAGCGCCTGGTTCCACTTTGGTTTAGGTGGCCGGCCCATCTCCTCTGTATAGGTCCCCCCATCCAAAAGTTTCCCAGCTTCCTAAATGAACCTAAACTCCTCCCTACACATCGTCTCATCACCCGCAGTTGAGATCTTGAAAGCGTCTGCCTGCTACCTTGGCCCTGCGCATGGAACTGGAGGCATTTCTGGAGAATGCCACCATAGAGGTCCTGGATTTCAGTCTTTTCACCTTAGCCACCTAAATGTTGGTCTTCCAGGAATCTCTCTACCTTCCTCCGTCATTGCGTACTACATGCGTTACGACCCACGGCTGTTCTCCCCGCACGTAACACATAAGTCTGCTCGTAGATGCCTCGAGAGATCCTCACCTTCGCATCCTGGCAGGCAGTTCACTTTGGTTCTTCCATGTCATCAACACCCAGCTTATCTATGTTACTAATTGATCGAATCTCCCTACTAACACTGCCTTGTTCCTAGCAAACTGGAGTTCCCTTCCGCCCAGGGAGGTACAACCTCAGTGCGAGAGGCAACCCCAGCACATTGGATGGGGTCCCAATATGGGAAGGTTTCCTCTGCTCCCATTGACTGCTCTGCGCTTCCCTGGGGCGCTTTCTTCCTCTCGCAGCAGCGACAGGGCTGTCGACTGGAGGTTGGGACAATTCTACAGTGTGTCCCTAGAAGCCTCTCATTAACATATCTCTCTGCCGTGTCCTTAGCTCCGTCCAGTTCCGTAGCCTTTGGCCTCCAAGTCTCGTACGTGGTCTCTGAGGCTAGGAGCTCCTTGCCTGACTGCATTCACGACATCGCGCCTGCCCACAGGGCAGGTATCGTACTGCTAC
>NC_133779.1:43383400-43468731 GCF_003597395.2 Chelonoidis abingdonii
AGATCACTTGATCATTGCCTGTTAGCTTCACTCCCTCTGGAGCACCCGGCATTGGCCACTGTCGGTAGACAGATACCTTTGGTCTGACCCGGTACGGCTGTTCTTATGTTCTTATGAGGGAGAAAAATTACTGTTCTTTACCTCTGAGGCTAGGACAAGAAGCAATGAGCTTAAATTGCAGCAAGGGAGGTTAAGGTTGGACATTAGGAAGAACATCCTAACTGTCAGGGGAGGTTAAGCACTGGAATGAATTGCTTAGGGCGGTTGTGGAATCTCCATCATTGGAGATTTTTAAGAACAGTTTAGACAAACACCTATCAGGGATGGTCTAGCTTATACTTAATCTTGCATTGAGTGCAGGGGACTGGACTAGATAACCTCAAGAGGTTACTTCCAGTCGTATGATTCTATCACTAAAAGTAGTGTAGTTTGCTGCACTATTAGGGCTTGTTTACACACATCCACACCCCTACAGCTATACTGCTGCAGCTGTGCCACTTTAGCTCTTCAGTGAAGAAACTATCTGTGCCAGCAGCCCTCAGAGAATTCTCCTGTTAACCTAGGGTTGTCTACACAGGAGGTTAGGTTGGTTTAACTGTGTTGCCCATGGGTGTGGATTTTTCACACCCTTGAGTGATGTAGTTATACCAACCTAATTTTCTAGGGTAGACCAGGCCTTAGGCAATGTTTACACGGCACTTTTGTCGGTAAAATTTTTGTCGGTGTGGGGGGGAAAAAAGTGCTGATGCAGATAGCGCTTTGTCCTGTCGACAGTGCTACCATCCGTCATTGGGGGTGGTTTTATTTTTCGACTGGAGCTCTCTCCTGCTGCCAAAGAGCAGATACGCTGCATACCTCACAGTGGCACTGCTACAGTGGCACAGCTGTGCCACTGTAAGATGTACAGTATAGCCTTCATGCTCATCATTTTTACAGCTGAATAGTTGATTGATCCTCTTGCTATAAGAGTGTCCTGCTTATAATTTTGAAATAATTTCCTATCTCTGTAATACTTCTCAGCCCCCTTCAAAAAAAAAAAAAAAAAAAAAAAAGTTAGTTTTGTCACCGTCTAGTAGACTCCCTACTGCCTTAACTTCACATACCAGAATGGGTTTGAACTTTTTTTCTCCTTCAGAGCTCTGTGCTAGGAACAAAATATTTTATCTGATGATGAATTGCAAACTGAAAGGTTTTTTGCTTAGTTTTCATTGTCTGCAGGCTTTTATAATACATACAAGCAATTATCCAAGCCAGACTGTATCTCTTTGATGAGACCTAATTTAGAATAAGAATTGTTGTTCTGAGTAGATTTTTTCTGGTGGGGAATAGATAGAAATACACTGCCTCGGCCAATCTTGTTTCTAGTGCTTGGTGATTAGAGGGGTATCTATTGAGAAGACATCTAAATTTGTCTAAATATTGGAAGAGTTAACCCTTCAATCATTTATAGATTCATAGATTCATAGACTCTAGGACTGGAAGGGACCTCGAGAGGTCATCGAGTCCAGTCCCCTGCCTTCAGGGCAGGACCAAATACTGTCTAGACCATCCCTGATAGACATTTATCTAACCTACTCTTAAATATCTCCAGAGATGGAGATTCCACAACCTCCCTAGGCAATTTATTCCAGTGTTTAACTACCCTGACAGTTAGGAACTTTTTCCTAATGTCCAACCTAAATCTCCCTTGCTGCAGTTTAAGCCCATTGCTTCTTGTTCTATCATTAGAGGCTAAGGTGAACAAGTTTTCTCCCTCCTCCTTAGGACCCCCTTTTAGATACCTGAAAACTGCTATGTCCCCTCTCAGTCTTCTCTTTTCCAAACTAAATAAACCCAATTCTTTCAGCCTTCCTTCATAGGTCATGTTCTCAAGACCTTTAATCATTCTTTTTGCTCTTCTCTAGACCCTGCTAGCAACTACCTGCCTTTACCCTTGCAACCAGCCAGGAGCACCTGTTGCTCCCCCAGTCCCTGCTAGCACACTGCACTCACTCTGGCCCTGCAGCTTCTTTTATATGAGCTTGCTGGGCCCTCATTGGCTACTCCCTTCGGCCTATCTGTCATAGTCTCTAATTAAATGTCCAAAGCATCTTCAGTGATGATGCAGTCTTTTTTGCTTGAATCTGATCAAATTTATTATAAATAACTTAGTGCCTTTTCATGGTGTTCCTACTGTTTGGGAGGTATATTTTCTGTACTAATCTTGAAAGTTGCCTGTGATGGGGTGGACTAGGCCCAAAGGCCTGCTGCTGGAGGCCTCAGGGTCCTGCCATATCCATCCCAGGAGCGGAAAAGTGGAGAGGTCCTCCAAGTGGGCTAGAGTGGCTGCAGAGGAAGCAGCCAATCAGAGAGGCTGAAGGGAGTAGCCAGTGAGGGCCCAGCAGGCTCATATAAAAGGAGCTGCAGGGCCAGAGTGAGTGCAGTGTGCTAGCAGGGACTGGGGGAGCAACAGGTGCTCCTGACAGGTTGCAAGGGTAAAGGCAGGTAGTTGCTAGCAGGGACCAGGGAAGCAAGAGAATAGCTTCTGGCTGGCTGCCAGGACTCACTTAGGACAGGCCGAGGGAAGGGACTGTACATGGAACAGTTAACCCCCTCTTGGAAGGTGGTTGATCTAGATTGACCTAGCTGGAGAGCCAGGGTCAGAGGACTAAAGGGCAGATGAAGAGCCTCCAAGGAGGAAGCCCTGAGGTGCTTCTCCACCCTAGAGCAGGAACCTTCACATGTAAGTTGGCAACTAGGGTACTGAGAGAGTCCTCGTTGGTCAGACTTTTGAGGACTGGAGCCCGGGGAGGGCTACAGGGACAGTATAGGCGGCTCAGCCAGAGGACTGAAACGCTGAAGACCTGCCGAGACATCTCTCAGCTAGAGGTGGTGGCTCGTGAAACGTGGGTGCCAGCCTGCTGAAAATAACTGAGAGATTGCAGGCACTATCAGCCAGAGAAAGGGAGTGCTCGTGAGAGGCAGGTGCTGACCCCATTACAGTGCCATATATGTCAACGCTGGAGAATGTTACCATGTCTCACTATAGAGCAGCAGAACACAAACAGAATCTGTACACACTTAGTCCTCCATGTGATTTAACATGGAGGGTTTAATTCTAGGGATAAGTACAGTAGTTTCTATGCCTGTTTGTTCCTTCCACCCTCTGCTGACACAGCCAACAAAGGTATCGTTTGTTGTTTTGGTCATGTACCATGGACACCTGCACCACTAGGAACTCTGAGCTCCCCAATGCGTTTCATGTAGTGCGCCAAACTGCAGTTAGATGGAAGGTCCCTGTCCTCTTATTAAACACTTAGCCATAGAAGATACTACTAGTGGATAACTTTCAAACTTAATACTTAATTTAACTCAGAACGCAAAGGTAATAGGTAGGGCCGTAACAAATTCATGTTTGGGGAAAATACATCACCGTCTTTTGTGTACTTTTACCCTATACTATACAGATGTCATGGGGAAAACCAGCATTTCTCAAATGGGAGGTCCTGACTCAAAAGAGGGTTGCAGGGGGTTGCAAGGTTATTGTAGGAGAGTCATGGTATTTCCACCTTAGCTCTGAAGGCAGCACAGAAGTAATGTGGCTGGAGAGCAGCAGCTGCTGGCCAGGCGCCCAGCTCTGAAGGCAGCACCCTGCCAGCAGTAGCGCAGAAGTAAGGGTGGCAATACCATACTGTGCCATCCTTACTTCTGCGCTGCCATTGGAAGTTGTGTTCAGAGCTGGCCTCTTGGCCAGTAGCTGCTGCTCTGTAGCCACCCAGCTCTGAAGGCAGCACCACCACCAGCAGAGGTGCAGAAGTAAGAGTGGCAATACTGAGACTCCCCTTACAATAACCTTGTGACCCCTCCCCCCCGCCTTTTGGGTCAGGACCCCTACAATGACAACACTGTGAAATTTCAGAATTAAATATATGAAATAATGACATTTATGATTTTTAAAATCCTATGACTGTGAAATTGACCAAAATGGATCATAAATTTGGTAGGGCCCTAGTAATGAGCTGACTATTTAGTTTTACAAGTTCCTGTCTGTTGGTATTGGAGTAGCTGATTCAGGCTTTTTAAGGGTATCTTTCTATACTGATGAAGATTTGAACTCCGCCACAAGATTGAGGCCTCCACCCTCTCCCCCCAAAAACAAAAAAAATCCAAACTGTAAGAAGTAAAACTTCATAAATTAAGAGTAGTGTAGTACATGATCATCTTACTGACATTCTATTCCTGTGACTAGTTTCTTGTGCATACCCTATCTTTAGACAACTTCGTGATAGTGGGCGGAAAGGGGAATTGTTAATAGATCAGTGCCCTTGCAACTGATTTAAATGCCAAAATCATGTTGCCAACTTGATAACTTACCTATTTGGTATGTGCTATAGGTGACATTCCAGTTTACTCTGCATGTTCATTGTATGCACTGTTAAATCTCCTAACCTGTTGTAAATGGTCTTGATACTTAATGCTTCATATTTCACAGTGCTACACAAACACTAAGTTACTATATTACTTTTCTCTTCAGTGAGTATATTAAAACCTATTGTATAAAAAGCCTTTTTTTTCTAACTTTTTTTATTGGATTTTTCAGATTCTTGCATAAATGAAAATTAGCTCAGGGCATGGCTACGCTTTGAAGTTTCGAGTGTGGTCACAGTGCCAGCGCTGGGAGTCGTGCTCCCAGTTCTGCGGCACTGATTACACTGAGGCTTTACAGCGCTGTATCTTGCAGCGCTCAGGGAGGTGTTTTTTTCACACCCCTGAGCACGAAAGTTGCAGCGCTGTAAAGCACCAGTGTAGCCATGGCCTCAGATTTTTCTCCTGTTGTACAACATTATGGGGTGGCATCTGATGTCAAGTAGAAACTCTCTAAAGCATCTATAAATGAGAATGAATGTTCTGTTCCCTTTGATCAAATGAATTTGTGTGCAGAACACAATTATAAAACCTCAAAATCAAGATGGTAAATAGCATTGCTGTCATTCTAATGACACGTTTTAGTAACTGACCTCAAATCCAGTTATTCCTGCAAAGTTAGGCCGCTAATAATCCCTGACATTTGTGTCTTCATCCCCATGGATCTGGGTGTTGTACACAACAATTCTATTACTGATCAATGGAATGCTGCCATCTTTGAGATAAAAACGTGGCAGCTACAATAGGAGGAAATGAAGAATGAGCAATTACACTAATTGCCACTGGTCATTTTTAGACATTAGCATAGGAAACATGTTCCATCCAGTGGACAACATTGTCTAGACACCAGATTAGGAGTCAAGACACCTGGTTTCTATTCACACAACCATTGACTTGCTGTGGGACCTTAGGAAAGTCACTTCCTCTGCCTCAGTTTCCCCATCTGTAAACATGGATGAAGCTATTTATTTATCTCTGTAAAATTGTGTTGAGATCTAGGGATGGGAAAGTGCCATAACAATGCTAAGTATTAGTACTGGGGCCAGGGATGGCATGATATTTAGCAGAAGTAGTTTTTACCAGGTAAAATCATGATTTTTATCACCCAGTTTAAGGCATTTTCTATTTTAAAAACTGCTTCATTAATTCAAATATTGCCTCCTGCTATTGCATTTTTGTGTTTAGTTCATGCATTTTTTGATATGTAATCATCAAAAGGAAATTTTATCAACTTCTTGCATTTTAGAAATACATTATATCCAGTTACTTAACTATTCTACCATAAAGATGCAGTTAATATCTAGCTGCTGTTCACAGTGGTAAGAAAAATGGTTCTGACTGTTTCCCTTGTGATTCTCATTCTCCTTCCGGAGAGAGAATATTTATACCCTGTGTTGTTTTTTTTGTTTTTGTTTTTTTGTCAAAACTGACAGTGTTAAGGATTGGCAAAGTCTCTTCAGAGCAGTAATGTTCCAGACCATATTTTGTCTCTTGAGCCTGACTCCTGCAAGGACTCAACCTTCTGGACAGCAGCAGAAAGTGGGGAAAATCCTCAGGGCTTAAGTGGCCTCCCAGTTGTGTTCCCCCCCCCCCCCCGCATTTCTTGGAACTTGTTTAGAGGAGGAGGAACCATTATCTGAAGGTCTGAGAGATGGTAGACAGGGATACCAGGGGATAATCTATGTAAAAGAGAAAACATTAAAAATGTGTAGTGAGTCAGTTGTCACTTTGGGGAGGAGTGGATTTAAAAGAACCCAGGGAGTTTGGGCTGGTGTAAAAAACAAGCCCCCTAAAATGTATAGTGAAGGTTTAAGTTAAAACGATTTGGAATGATCAACTCATGCATGTAGCAGGCAGACTGTGTAACCAGATCTTGTTAGTTTTATCCACTCTTTCTGCTTCTTATTGGTTTACATTTGCATCTAATCTATAATTAAATTGTAAACTCTGAGGGAGGGATTGTTTGTACAGCACCTAACACAATCCTGATTGTGGCCTTTGGGTGTTACCGTAATTTAATATTCAATAGATTTTTTGGCTTGGAATAACTGCTATATTAAAGACCATCCCTAAATTAAAGATTCAGTTGGACTCTTACTTTATAAAAGTAGAATACTTTTAAAGCAACAAAAAGCCATTGAGAAACTGAGCTGCTTGAGGTTTTGTCCCACAGGGTTGAGTAACTGTCAGCTTCTAGTTTAAAGCTAGAATGGAAAGAGATGTTGCTTAATTTGGAAGCGATCCTAGGAAACCAATACTAGATTCCAAGGTGTGATTAATGAGGTTAACTGCCGGGGACTGATATTAAGGAATAAATAGATAGGATTTGCATTCTGTCATAGTCCATGGATTGGTATTGAATGGGTTGTTGAAAGTGGCTCAACACAGATGTTCTCCTCTCCCAATAAACTTTTGTATACATGATCCACATGGCTATCAAACTTCAAAACACAGGATGAGGACAGGCAGCACAAGTTCCTTAGGTTTGCAGAAGAGGAGCTAGCAGAACTGGCTATGTAAGCGGGAGGAGTTTTGGCAGGGAGGGGAAGTGCCAGTCATAGACTGAGGCAAATAGGCAATAAACCACCTGTAAGTTCTTGAGGCAGCTGAATTATGCAGCTGTAAACTCTTGCAGTTTAGAGACCCAGATTGCTAAACTCCCTTGCCAGTTCATTTTATTTTACTTTGTCTTATCCAGTATGTAGACAATAATAGAGCATTCTGAACAGCAGACTGTTATACCTATACCTATCTCCAAGAACTGGAAGGGACCTTGAAAGGTCATTGAGTCCAGCCCCCTGCCTTCACTAGCAGGACCAAGTACTGATTTTTGCCCCAGATCCCTAAGTGGCCCCCTCAAGGATTGAACTTGTACCCCTAGGTTTAGCAGGCCAATGCTCAAACCACTGTTATCTGGGCTGCTGTTTTTCAAACTAGAACAGTTTCTCATGGCATGTCAATGTATATGGCTGAAGTTAGCAAAACCTTTTCATCTAACAAGCTGAGCAAGTATTTAACTATGGGAGACTAATATGAACTCTTAGGCCAGCAGTGCATGGTGGTAGCTGTGGAGTTTTGGTGTCTCTAGTAATAGCCTTGTGTTCAGGAGTTTAACAACTGTGTTTACATTTTACTAAGCCTTGGAATTTAGTTCCTGTTAGGAGGAAGAATTTAATTCAGTCTTAAACTGGGATTTCTGATTTCTACATTTTTAATCTAGTTTTTACAACTTACAGAAACATGATTCACTTTAATATAAATTTGGCAAATGGTGAGACTTCAGAGTGAATTAATTATGCATATGGAATTTTGAAACAAATCTGAGTTCTCATAAGTGAAAGTTAGTACTGACTCCACGTGCTCATTAGATATTACTTACGTTTATTTTCTGGGGAAATCTTATTCTATAAAATTTTGATATGCTTGAAGGTTTATGCTTTGATATGTTACAGCCTGATATAGTCCTTTGAAACCAATGTCCTAATTGTGAAAAGTCGTGCAGTGTTAATATGCCATTGCCATCAAAGGATGGACTTCCTGCTGTAGAGATGGTACTTCTAGGCAGGCTGCACATTCCGTATTATAGCTCTGAATTAGGTTAATATTGTTTTATTAAAGGTTCCATAAGATGGTGGTTGTCCTCAGTGAACTGTTGTTCTACAAGGTGTGGAAAGAAATTTTCTCATGGTTCTTAACAAAAACAAAATCTGTTGGACCTGGCTAAGGGTGCTTTCAGAAGAGAGACACTGCTTTCAAGTAGGTCAAAGCAGGAGAAACAAATCCTTCTGCCTTTAGTACATGGAACGCATGCATAGAGCTGGTGGCAATGGTGCCTCATATCCAAGAGTGTGTTTTTTACATACTTTGATAGGTTCTAGGAGATTTTTATAATAGGGTTTCTTTAATTCTCTCAGAACACTGGAGGTGAGAGTGTATGTGGAATCCCTGAAGTAGCCTGTGTTTATTTCTTTGGGGGGTTTTCCTAATTAAAAAGAGTTGCTACTGGATATTCCCTGTCAAAGTGCGCTTTTCTGCCAGTTTCACATGCACACCGGCATTATCAGACTCCTTGTATTAACTTTAACAGATGTATGGCCTCTCTCTCCATCAGTTTGACAGTCACTTAAATCTTGTAATGTTTGGGGATTACCAGTAATTGTAAAAACAGTCACTCAGATTGTTGGTCTGGAGGGCACATTGAGCATAATTACTCAACATGACTCATTTCAGATAAAACTTACTAGGAGGGAAGATACCCAGTTTTCCAAAGCCTAAAGATGCTATGTGTATTTTGATGTCTAGAAAATCCCCAGAATTATTCTATCAACAGGAACCTGGAATTGTGAATTTGGAAGAGCTAGTGCTCTAATCTTATTTTAGAAGAACCTTGACAAAACTGGTCCTGAAATAGAAGAGCAGGTGCCAATGCACCAAATAGCCTTAAGGCTGCCTAAAAAATTGTGTGGGTGCTGAACTGCTATATCTTGGGCACCAGGGCACTGAGAGCAATCCAGGTGCCAGAGCATCAAGAAACAGCAGCCTGTTGAAGTGAAACACAGACACCAAAACTGCAGCTGAGGACAGGCACTGGAACACTGAGGGAAATTGGGTGCCAAAGTGTCTGAAGCTGTAGACTCAAAATTTTGCAGTTAGACCAGATCTGACTGGAAAGTAGCGCTAGATATGTACAAGATATCTACTGAGGTATTGCTGGGACCTAACGAAGAGCTGGAGTGGTGATTAATGATTCTTAGGCTATGTCTACACGACAGAGTTAGGTCAACAATCATAAACCACTCTAATTATATTGCTTGTGCATGTTTTCACAATGCTCCTTGTGTCAGCAGAGCATGTCCACAGTTGGTGCTCTAGCACTGACAGCAGTGCACCATGAGTACCTATCCCACTGTGCAACTTGTGCCACCTACTGCTTGGAGTACTGGGAATGGACTGCAGTGCATCATGGGGGCAGGCTCACCGTCCGATGATGCAGTTTTCGCTGTTCCATCATTCCATGGGCTTCCAGCTACATTTTGTTCCATTTTTCAGCAGCCCCTGTAAACTATTTGCCCGCCATCTCTGCCTGAAAGCATGTATCCTTCACTACTCTCCAGTTTTGTGACGAGCGTTATGAACATACTGCAGGATCAGCCGTGTTGTTTCATGAGCTGTGAATCTGATATACCTGTCCTGCTGTATGCTGTGGAAAGAAACAATTCAGGATTGATGTTGGCATTGACAGAACAGCTGCACATGGTGAACTCTCAGTACTGGGCTCGGGAAACAAGCACTGAATGGTGGCATCTCATCGTGATGCATGTATGTATGACAGGTAGTGGCAGCAGAACATTTGGATGCGCAAAGCCACCTTCCTGGAACAGTGCAGAGCAAGGACACCAAATGAGAGCTGCCATCATGGTAGAAAAGCAAGTGGCGATCCCTGTATGGCAGCTTGCAACTCCAGACTGCTACCAAAATCAGTTTGGAATTGGGAAGTCCACAGTGGGGGCTGCGGTGATGCAAGTGTGAGGACTGTTAATCGCCTCCTGCTATGAAGGACTGTGAATCTGGGCAATGTGCAGGAAATAGTGGATGGCTTTGTTGCAGTAGGAGTCCCTAACTGCAGCAGGGCAATGGCACGCATATCCCACCTTATGAGAGAGTACATCAACAGAAAGGGCTACTCCTTCGAGTGCTCGCTCGTGTCCATTCCACATTAGGTGTGTGTGCTCACCACATGCACTGATGCTGGAAGCCCCCCCGCCCCCACAATATCCATAGGGGACCGACTCTGGCACCTTCTGGAGTGGTGCCTACATGGCACGGTATATGGGGTGCCACCGGCACCCCGCAACCCTCAGTTCCTTCTTGCTGTCGGTGACAGTGCTGAACATCTGCTGTTTCAGCTAGCATTGATTCCTTCTCTGTTCCTGCAAACTTCGTATAACTATTTTACAGGATTTCATAGTTAGTAGTTTTCTTAGTTACCCTTAGTAGTAGTTCTTAAACTCTCCATTAGTTCCGAATGGGACCCAGTGGGGTGTCGGCATGCCCCAGTTCCCAGGCTTTAAGCCCTGCGATAGCTGCAAATGGCCTATGCCCCTCAGCAATCCACATACCAGCTACTTAAGGTACTTAGGCGAAGGGCACAAAAGTGACAAGTGCCATTTCTGTAAGTCCTTCAAACCTAGAATGAAGGAGCATGATATCCGTCTAAGAGCACTCCTAATGGAGTCAGCACTCACTCTGGCAGTGGATAGGATGAAGGGTCAATCACAGAGGATTTCCAATTGGATTACCTCATACATAAGGACCTGTTACAACCTGGCAGGAGTTCTGCTGCTGCCGATTGTCAGAGCGCAGGCATCTTCGGCGGTCTTCCTGGCACACATCCCTATCCAGGACATCTGTAAAGCTGCAATACGGTCTTCTGTTCACATCTTTGCCACTCATTATGCCATCACTCAACAGGCCACAGACAATGCTGGGTTCGGCAGAGCTGTGTTGCAATCTACACATCCGTGAACTCCTACTTATGTCCAGGGGTGCTGCTTTGGAGTCACCTATTATGGAATGGACATGAACAAGGACTCAAAGAAGAAAAGATAATTACCTTTTCCGTAACTGGTGTTCTTCAAGATGTGTTGCTCATGTCTGTTCCACAACCCTCCCTCCTTCTCCACTGTCGGAGTTTCCTGCAAGAAGGAACTGAGGCTGGGAGGAGCCGGCAGTACCCCTTATACCATTCCATGTGGGCGCCATTCCAGAGGGGGCCAGAGCTGGTCCCCTATGGATACTGCTGGGGGGAAAACTTCAGGCAGCGATGCATGTGGGGAACGCACACACCTAATATGGAATGGACATGAGCAACACATTTCGAAGAACAGTTTACGGAAAAGATAACTCCTCTATGGTACTCCAGGCACTGATGAATCACTGGGGTCATTTCATGGATATCAACGCGGGGTGGTCAGGGAAGGTGCATGACGGACGCATCTTCAGGAACATGGGCCTGTATAGAAAGCTGCAAGCAGGTACTTTCGTTCCAGACCAGAAGATTCCAATAGGGGGTGTGGAAATACCCATAGTGATCCTGGGAGACCTAGCGTACCCCTTACTCCTGTGGCTCATGAAGCCTTATGCCAGAAATCTTGACACCAGTAAGGAGCACTCATGTACCAGCCAGGACTTGCCTATCCTTCCTTGGCCGCATGGCTTAGTGTACATAGGTGACCGCCTTTGCTCGATTCCACCTTCGCTGCCTCCAGATGTGCTACTGATGGTTTACTTGCCAAAATGTCACATCATGAACTTCATGCTAATAGGTGGACAGTACCCTGTTGAGGACTTTCAGTGGTGGACAGACCCACATCATGTATGCAGAGGTTCCCTTCCTTCATTGTCTTCAGACAAAATGATAATCATCGATGTATCCCTCGTAGGCTGGGGAGTGCATGTGGATGAGTATGTGGATGATTACATGTCACAGGGAACATGGTCTCCTTGAGAATCCAGGATGCACATCAATACCCTGGAACTCTGAGCTGTAATGAAACCATGTCAATCCTTTCTCCCATTCATCCGGTCTCATCATGTTGTCTGACATGAGAGAACATCACTGCCGTTTTCTTCTTCAACAAACGGGGGCATGAGATTGACCGCTTTATGCGCAGAAGCCGTCAATCTCTGGAATTAGTGCGCCACTCACCAGATCCTCCTGTCTGCAGCTTACCTTCCAGTGACACAGAATGTGCTCACAGATTCACTCAGCTGACATTTTGTGACTGACCAGAAATGGGCACTCCACAATTCAGTAGTTCAAGATAGGGGTTTCTGACCATACACTTCTTTGCCTTCCATATAAACCTCAAATGCACTACACAGTGCTCTGGGGAGATCTGTCACCTCTCTCAGGGTCTGACCAAATCAACTATGCCTTTCCTCCTCTACAAGATCTGTTGAGACAGAGTGATGGTGATGGCCCAGACAAATCTGGTTTTCCAGTCTCCTTCACATGTTAAACCGTCCACCAAATCTTATCCTCCAACCTGCTGACATAGTTCAACAGTGAGATCAGACATCCCAATCCACAGGTGCTCTATCTCAGAACATGGTGTTTGGATGGGCATTAGCTTTAGAATGGGCCTGTCTTGCACAGCTGAAAAATATTCCCTCCAGCTGCAGGAAAGAATCCACTAAACACTGTTACAAGGCTCAGTGGAAATGCTTCACTTCCTGGGCCCAACAAAAGGGAGTTTCGATGGAATCAGTGGGGATCCCCCTTCTCCTGGACTACCTTCTATCCTATCCTTGAGGGTGGTGGGTGTTGCCATTAAATCTCAAAGTCCCCGAGTAGTCCATTTCTTGCCCTCCTTCCCCTTTGCTTTGGATCTGTCTGATTTGCAGTGGAGAAGGAACTGGAGATGTGGTCATCTGTCCTGCCCTTTGTCACCTTGAGCAGAAGCATGAGGTGAGCTAAGGCACATGCTCGGACCAACAGACATGACTTTCAAATTCTTCAACTTCAGGAGCATGGTGCACATGCATAAACCCTCAGTGGAATACAGAATAGGGACCACACATCTCAAAGAATCCCCAGTTATGTGTAAGTAACCTCTTGGTTGGTTTGTTACCCTGTATATGAGTTCCAATGTGGGGTGGTAAGTGAAATTTAGGGTTGTGTGGTCAGAGGGGTTTTTATTTCTGTATTGAAGCAGGTTCTCTGCGGGCATTTGGGTGGACTATTCCATGACGTGATCTACTTCTCTTGTGGAGTGTCCTTGTTTGGCGAAGGCGGTTTTAAGTGTCAAGTATCAGAGGGGTAGCCGTGTTAGTCTGGATCTGTAAAAGCAGCAGAGAATCCTGTGGCACCTTATAGACTAACAGACGTTTTGGAGCATGCGCTTTCGTGGGTGAATACTCACTTTGTCAGACGCAGGCTCATGCTCCAAAACGTCTGTTAGTCTATAAGGTGCCACAGGATTCTCTGCTGGTTTTAAGTGTGTTTCAGATGTGTATCCCAGACTTTCTCCTCAGAGCATATTCTATGGTGTCTAAGTGCCTGGCTCTATATAGCAGATTTCTGAGTGTGTCTGGGATGGTTACTGGATCTGTGAAGATAGGTGTGGCCATCTGTGGGTTTCTTGTGTATAGTTGTCTGTAATGTTCCATTGCTGAAGCTGATCATGGTGTCCAGGAAGTTAAGGCTAGTGTGTGAGTGTTCTCGAGTGAGTCTAATAGATGAGTAGTGGCTGTTGAAGTTTTGGTAGAAATCTGAGGAAGTTTTAGTCTGTCCAGAGGATGAAAATATCATTGATGTATCTCAAGTATATTATTGGTTTCGTGGTGCATTTGTTAGTGAACACTGTCAACTGAGCATTTCAATCTCACTTATGCTAAGTGTGTCCACAAATTGTTTTGTGCCCAGATGCAATGTGTATGCATAAAGCTGCATATGCACAGATGAAGGTTGCACTGACGCCCATTTGAAAACATGGCACCAAGTGTGTTAATGTGATATAAATGTGTGGAATAACTCCTTGCTATCCTATATGTAAAATAGCATAACTTTGGAATTACTGATGCTGAGAATAGCAAGTGTTTGAAACTGAGTTTAGAGCTCATAAAGCAGAGAATTGTTACTCGCTGTGACAACTGGAGGACACCTAGTGGGCATACTGCTTCTTGCTTCTCTGTCTAGTTTTAAACTCTTACTATGGTTTTAGTTTGAGGTTTTTAGACTTTGCTCAGGATCTAACCCTCTGTGAAAATTAGTCACTGTTATGTAGATTTTTCTGAAAATATTGTTTATGAAAATTGCTTCAGGAAGCACACAGAGAAGTTACTGTTTTACACAGGTAGATCTCTGGTATAACTAACACATTCAGTGAAGTGATCCTTAGAAATAACTCTGAAATTGTTTTCACTGTTGCTGTTAGAAAAGTCTTTCCAAACCAGCAGTTCCCAAGCTCTTTCATAGTATAGATAACACTTTAATGCTCAGATTTTTTTTTTGGGTCCCAGCTTAATTCTCATTTAATTCCATAATATTCCTATGGCGGCAACATTAAATCCTTACAGGAAAAGTTATAGGAAAGTATATATTTATTTTTACTTGTCTTGAGTATTCTTCTTGGAAAGAGTTAATCAGATTGACTACTCTTGCTCTTCATTTGACCTCTCCTCCCAGCTGTTATGACTTTCTCAGCTGGAAACAAGGAGAGGCAGTACTGTATGACCAGACCACTCTCCATATCAGCATGTGCTCAATGGGCTGTGGTTTGGGAGTTTCTTGTCTAGACTGTAGGAAAAGTAACAGTACTTTGGACTTGCCTGGCTTTCTCCGAAACATCTATTGTTGACAGGGCCAGCATCGCAATTTATGGAATCCTGTGTTTCTGGAAGGGGAAGGAAATAAGGCAGAGTTCCCTCCATCTTCTTTTCAGTCAAGGATGCTGTTGGGGGCATCTAGTATCAAGCAGACTCCTGAGCACTCTTCTCTCTCCCCACCCCCCTAGCCCTATTGATGAAGAGGTAGATGGGAACCACCCGAGATGTACTGGTATAATGGGATGGAGGATCTAAAGTGGTTGCTTGCTCAGCTTGTGGTTAGACTCCACTGGAATCAACACACTCCATGAACTGGCCCTGATCATTAATCCCAAAATTCAGTTTAGACATGTGCTGCGGCTCCATGATAACCATTTATATTGGTTCTGTTGTTCTTTTCTCTGCACGAGACTCTAATTTCAAACTGGAACTCTTTGTCAGCTTCTAGTTTTCTCTGTATGGTAAACTGTATGCGGAATGCCTGTGATGGAGCAGACTCCTTTACATGGTAAGCCACCTGTCTGAGCACAGACTGAACTCTTTGTGCTGTAAGTTTGTTGGAGCAGGGATTTTCTCTCTTCCTGTCTCTTACAGCACTAAACACACTGCATAACGCTTCAGTAGTAGTAATGCGCAACTGCAGGTTAAGCCCCATGTTTTCATGAAACCCTTAAAGCCACGGCTTCGTGAGGGAGAGAAAATATTGTAAAACTTTCATTTTCACTGAGTTTGGGATACAGGGACAGATACGAATTTCAGGGGTTAACCCCTATTGCATATGATGGTACTGTATTTGTCGATCAAGAACATAGCTTTCACCAGTCTGGCTTTACAGCAGACTTTTTTCAAGAATGCTATAAAATATCTGGCCAGTCCAGTATGTGAGCATTTGTTACGAGCCACCATGTGACCAATTTGAGTGATTCTCAAAAGTACTGTGCATGAATAGACTGAACAAGATGAAATATTTTAATTTAACATTTAATCTATGCCACCACTGTTGAATATACACAGTATTATGTAACCCTAATAAGCTGTCTGTGGTTTGGATCCTGAGTTCTTTTCCATAGTACTATGCTGACAGTTGACCAGCGTGGCTATCCTAGCTAACACACCCTAGATTTGAACTTTGGGCTCTGATGGGCATTCTCTGTCTTGTGCTCTGGAATTTGCTTTCCTTGTTGATCTGACAGAATTAGTCTGATACTTGGGACACAGCACAAGTCTGCTTATTCAGGATTTTACCTGGAGGAGTGGAAACTGCGTGGTTTTGTCTTTATACTTGACAATCTCACCTTATTTTAATGTATAGTGACTGTACCTTGCACTTAAACTGGTCACATCTTTCTGAATGAAAATAGGTAGGTACTATTGGGTATTCACTTGAAATCAAGCACTGCAGTGGGCAGCGTGCTCTGACAGTGTGTGTTGAATTTAGTTTTGTGTAAGAGCAAGATTGTAACGGCTCCCTCAATTTCCAAGTAGGCCGTAGGAGTGTCCTTTTCCCTCGTATTGCAAACAGGCAGCTCCCTAAAGGCAGGAGATATGTTGGCAATTTTGGGCTCAGTTCTTGTAATTATACAACATAACATGTTTTAAATGTGGCATTATTTGAGAACTAAAATGTATGCATGAACATTTAAATGACTTTCTCTTCCTTGTTGCAGATCCATAACATGGTGGCAGTGCTGGAAGTGATCTCCAGCTTGGAGAAATACCCCATAACCAAAGAGGCACTTGAAGTATGTCTCCTTACATGTAAAATCCACACATGCTTATGTATGAAAACAGATTGCTTCTGTACAATATCTTTTGAATTCCCTTTAATGTATTCCAGCTCTTTCACAAAAATGTAGATAAACCACAAAAGATATAGTAATTGGTCCCCCACTGTGTCCTCTGGCACCTCAGTACATGATGGAATGAGTTGTCTTTCTGGAATCATATACCAGCAGAGGAGTAACTATATTGATGTATGGTGCAATCCAATTTCTGCTCATGTAAGGGACCAGAGCAGTCCCTATTTGCCACTGGTTAATTCCTTGTCTGATTCAGGCAGCATCACTTCCGTGTCTTATGTCTGATCACTTTCTTATTCTCTTGCTCAACTTCTAATTCTCTTTAATAACCTACTATGAATAACATCACTTTATAGAGAAATAACGTTAGTTTGAAAGATGCCCAGTTCGGTGCCAATCCCTGACTGGCTGTGAGATTAGTTCCCCCTATGAAATTTAAATAAAATGTAAATAATTGGAGATATACCTACCTCCTAGAACTGGAAGGGGCCGTGAAAGGTCATTGCATCCAGCCCCCTGCCTTTGCTAGCAGGACCAATTACTGATTTTTGCCCCAGATCCCTAAGTGGCCCCCTCAAAGACTGAACTTGCAACCCTGCGTTTAGCAGGCCAATGCTCAAACCACTGAGCTATCCCTCCCCCCTATGAGAATACTGCATAGCTAGAGAACGCTGACTCATACACATTGGGTTTATTCTTCAATTCACTTTTCACTCTGAAACATTCTTATGCCAAATGCCCTCTGTGAGATTTGGTTATACGAAAGGGCTTACTGAGGGAACAACCAAATTACAACTTCCATGTTGAGGCACCCCGAGAACTTTATTTAAATTGGCCCCATAAATCCTTCCCACAGCACTTGGGGAAAATTCCATCTGACTCTGGAGGGTGGAGTAGGATGTGACAATAAGCCAATAGTAATGATCAGCTCTACGGGTCTGTGATTTCTTGTCCCTCTTTCTACATGCCTGTGGTTATGAACACACACCTTGTCTGGTTGGGGGTTGCGCACATCTTTCCCCAGAACTTGAGCATGCTCCTTGGTCACCTGCAAGAGGCTCATGTTGAGTGAGGGACTCCCTCCCCACCTCACTCCCCAGATGGCTCCCATAGCACTTCAGCCAGTGGAGAAAGAAAAGAGATGAATAATCAAACTTACAGTGGTTCCCTGAATGGTGGAGCATGGGGTCAGCTGAATCAATCCCTTCCAAAAAGACTAATGGATTAATATTATTTAGCTCCTACATTCTTTGTGAATTTTTGATGTGATATTTAGCAGAATGGTATGCATTGACAAGTGAAAATGCATCTTACAATTGACTTACGTTCTATCCAGAATTAAATTTTTGTAAAACTACTCTTCTCACTTTTTATAGGAAACAAGATTAGGGAAACTCATCAATGATGTAAGAAAGAAGACGTCCAATGAGGAACTTGCCAAACGTGCCAAGAAATTGCTACGGAATTGGCAAAAACTGATAGAACCTGTATCCCAGAATGAATCTGTTTCAAGAGGATTGCCGAATCCACCTGGATCAGCAAATGGTGGTGCACACAATTGTAAACCAGAAGTGCCACCTGCTGTAGTAACTGGATCAAAGCCCATCAGTGAATTGAAAAGCAGGAATGACATCCAAAAGCTGAACTCCCCGAAAACAGAAAAACTGGGAAATCGGAAAAGGAAAGGTGAACATAGGGATGGGCATCAGGGCCCCCCTCCTTCTAAAGTTTCCAAAGGTAGCCATGAAGCATTACAAAACTCTTCTCCACCAACTAATGGGATTGCGGGGAGCCCTGGAAGTTTCCCCAGTCCTGTAGATGTAAACCTGCAAACAGGGCCTGAAAGCAGCAGGACAGAACATAGCGAAAATGACAAACACAGTAAGATCCCAGTAAATGCTGTAAAACCTCACACCAGTTCTCCAGGACTTGTAAAACCTTCAAGCACCTCCTCATTATTAAAGACTGCAGTGCTTCAGCAGCATGATAAATTGGAAGAAACCACAGGCCAGCACCCACCTAAGAGTCCCCGCTGTTCCTCGTTTAATCCTGGGAATATTAGGCATGACACATTTGCTCGACAGCATATCACATACTCACCAAAGGATTCAATACCTAGTCCATCTCAAAGGTCCCAGTTCTTAGATACTGCACAGGTGCCATCACCACCACCCCCTTCCTTGATGCAACCATCAACACCTCCAATGCCAGCAAAAAGACTGGAGGTTTCTCAGCAATCAGGAACTGAGGTATCTCAACATTGGCAGGAGCAGGCATCTTCTGAAAGCCAGTACAGGCACACAGCAGGGACACTTCAGCACGCAACTCCTAGCTGCAAAACTAACTTGCACCCTGGGGAATCTCTGACACCACATGTTGGCTTTTCTCCGGACACTTCAAAAATGGACAGTGATGATGCTGCTTCAGGTTCAGATAGTAAGAAGAAGAAAAGGTACAGACCCAGAGACCACACAGTCAATTTGGATGGGCAGGTTGTAGAAGGGGGTGTGAAACCTGTGAGATTAAAAGAAAGAAAGCTCACCTTTGATCCCATGACAGGACAGATAAAACCTTTAACACAAAAAGATTCTTTGCAGGCAGAAATCCCTGCAGTCGCTGAACAGCACAGGACAGAAACAGACAAGCAGGAGCAAAAACCCAACCTGCAAAGTCCTTTTGAACAAACGAACTGGAAAGAGTTATCCAGAAATGAAATAATTCAATCGTATTTAAACAGACAAAGTAGCTTGCTGTCTTCGTCAGGAGTACAAACCCCAGGAGCTCACTACTTCATGTCTGAATATTTAAAGCAGGAGGAAAGCACTAGAAGAGAAGCTAGAAAGACTCATGTTCTAGCTCCTAACAGCAAACCCACAGACTTGCCTGGGGTCACGAGAGAGGTCACAAGCGATGACCTCAACAGAATACGTGAACATCACTGGCCAGGCGTGAATGGCTGTTATGATACACAGGGTAACTGGTATAATTGGACGCAGTGTATATCTTTAGATCCACATGGGGATGATGGTAGATTGAACATCCTGCCTTATGTCTGCCTAGACTGAGTACAGTTTTGCTAAAATGCTCTCACATCGGCAGTTAGAAAAAATGGCAGACACTCTGCCACTTAACATGGAGAGAACCTCCTGTCCTGGACAAACAGGGCCAACGAGCAGAGGGTATGAAGGAGCTGGTTGTTTACAGCTCTTTCCTTTAAATTCTCCTTTTGTGAAATGCTGCTACCAGTTTACTAACAAAATTGCAAAGGAAGGCATACGAAGGTTGATAAATTGAGTTCAAAACTCTATAGCAAGCCAGCTATAAAAAAGTGTTAGTCCCCAAGAAATGAAGATGATTTCCAGCACTTTGTGAATGCCAGAATCTTATTACAGGCAGGTACAGATAAAATTGTAGAAATTACCTTAACAAGATATGCATCTATTTATTTGATTTAATTTGAGTTTATTGGGCAATGAGATGTCCGAGACAATGTGCAAAAAATCTAGTTTTTATTTGCATCAGATCTCTGAACATGATTCTGTGTTCTTTTCAAGTTACGTGGTGTAAAGATTGGGTTTTAAACAGCAGGTGTTGCCATGCAGGTTGGCGATCTGGCTTCAGTTCAACATTCCATAGGCATCCACATATTTTAGTCTGGTTTCAGTTAAAATCCAGTCTCTGAGAAATGCTGCAAAAACTAGGTTTTTTTTAAAAAACATTTTTTCTTCCACCACCAGCCAAATCATTTTTCTCCTTTTCCCTTCCTGCAAACTTCTAGAAAAATTCACCTTTTCTAGAATCCGAAAGTAATGAGGGTGCTACAAGTTTGTAACTGTTCTATGAGGGGAAAAAGGAAGCCTGTTTATATGCTGGAAATATACTTGTTACCATTCCTTTAGATATTGTTTGCCTTATGGATATCCATCATAAACGCAATTTGCAAAAACAAAGAGCCTTAGTGAATGTACAGTAACTAGACTTCTGTGTTCTTGGGATGCAGAAGGGAGCAACTTTGCTATTTGGTCCTTTAAGTGGACACATTGTGATATAAATGTGGAAATAAAAAAATTTGCACAAAAAAGTTTGTGAATTATTTATAATTAAACTGGTTACTTTCAAAGTTTGGTCAGTTCAGAAAAGTCAAGTTGAAGCTAAGTATATATTGCCAGCAGTGTGATTAAACCTGCATCCTGTTAGTTCACTTTCTAAACCAGTTAAAGGTGGTTAGTCATATAAGATGCACTGTCTAGCTTTTCTTAGTCTTCCAAGTGTGCTGGCAATATTTACTAATATATCCTAGATAATTTTAACTATGGTTAAATCCAGGGAGAATGTGCTTGGTTCAGAGAGAGCCCTCCAAGTTATTGTTACTATACCTCACAAGTCGAGCTAATCGTTCAGCTTTCTCTTCAGTCCACTTTTGTATGTAGTAGTAATTGTAAAATGTCTGTGTTTCACGTCTGATCAAAGCCTAATTCAGTAATGTTTTTATGTTCAATTTAGGCAAAACACGTGCAGCTCCTGTTAATATGTTAGCAATTGGAACAATTTACTTTTACAGTAGCTGGTATTGGGCTTCTGTCCTGCTGGTGCTTTTTATAAAAAAAAAAAAAAGTGAATCGGGAGTACTGCCACTGCAGTAACATTAGATACACCATTAGGACTGGATTCTGCTTCCACTCAGGTCCCTAGTAGAAGTCCCACTGATTTTAGTGAGAGCAGGATCAGGCTCTTAATTCTCAAACAAAATCTACTTTTTATAATGGATGTTACTCATGATGTGAGCATTGGCTTCTTCCATGGAATACAATGAGAAAAACTTTTAAAATCTTAATCTTTCCCATTCAGACCGAATGCTTCTGTGATTTGCCTGGCTTGTGAAATATTGAAACCTGCTGTATATGGGTATTTCAAAATCTCTCCTCAGTGCCTAGTTGTTTCCTTTTCTCTAGGACTTTAGAATTAGGCTTCTCAGCTGGAAAAAACAGCCACCATAAAAATGTTTCCAAGTATATTTTCAGTTTACTTCCATTTTTACCCGTCTACAGTGACTACCCAAGCTGTTTGGAGCTGGGGAAGGTAGTATCACCTTGTGTCTTGGAAGGGTGAGATGAGTGGAAAAGATGATCCTGGGAAATGCTTGACATTAATTTATTTAGAAAATGTACACACTAAAACACCCCCAAGCCCCAAACAAACACATATTTCTGCATTTAAGGGAGTCTGTTCTCTTCACTCTCCATGAAAGACCTTGGTCATTATCCTGCCCATCTTGGGCATCTGAATTTAGGGCTACTCTCATAAAGGAATGGTTGGGCTCTGATCCACCTCATAATTTTAGGCCATGGTTTTCTTTCCTGTTTACTCCATTTCTTTTGAAATTCTGGCTGCACTACAGGGGGTCTATAGAGGAATATCATACTCTATAACTGTCACTGACATTTGCGAGCAACCTGCCACAGTGCCCAGAGGCTGACTAACCACTATGATGATCTTAATTTCATCCATTTTGTAGGGCAGGAGTCTAAGGTATCAGACCCAGCTCTTGCCCACAGCAGTACAAACTGACCAGACATTCCACTGATTACTGTGTGCTTTAAATCTCTTTTCTGTGACTAGTTTTCACGGTTCTACACTAAGTGGTCAACCAAGTTGGAAGTAATCCAGGGTCAGAAATAGGGTCAAAGACATTTATATTTCAGCATGTTCTATTAGTGTTAACAGTGACATTCTATCAGCTCCAGGAAATGTTGAAGATGTTTACAAGGTGGTTTTGTCAATTTTGTAAACCAGTTCAAATGAAGTTTACCTTGTACATGTTTACCTGATGTGTATTTTCATATTTTTGCATAGACTGTTTCTTAGCTAGTTGCTTGTTCTCTAGGTGCTTTCCAAAATGCACTGTCCTTGTCCTAACACTTACAGTCTAACAAGAGTAGAACAGACATCTCCTTCCACTATGGCATAGAAATGCTCCCATGTGAGAATCTAGGTTCTGATATGGCTCCATTACTCTGAGTGCCTATATATTAGGTATGCTGAGATATTACATAAATTCCTTTATTTTTGAAAGGATGCATAGAAGAAATGATATTTACCTGTCCACGAACCATTCAATGTGTCTCGCATTCTATGTTTTAGTTATCCTTAGTTTACTACAAACATTTTAGGTGATACTGCTCAACCACTCAACAATCATTTCCCTTAAATGGTTGTAGATTTTTAACAACCACAAAGAGGAGTTTTATTGGTATTGGTGGTAACAGAGTAGGAACTCCCATCCCTAGGAGGAAGACCATATGGAAACAGTGGCCTTAACAAGCTGTGTCTGCTGCTTCATTGTAACAGTTATGTGACATGTTAGAGAGGAGGTTCCCAGCAGGCTATTAGTATTTTTCTTTTGTGCTCAATGCACTTAGGGGAAAAGCCCGACATAAAATTTACTCTTGCTAATGCTACTACCTCAAACTTTTCAGGAATGTCATTATCCCACCTGAGTAGGTGTGTTAATTTTGCCACTGACTACCAGTGTCAATGCAAATCTAATTTTAAAAAAACTGTTCGTTCCTTCACTTATGAGGGGATCCCTTCATGAACGTAATTATGCCTTGTATCAAAGCAATTACATCTATAACCATCCTTATCTAGAAGTTTAAGCACTACTGAAGCACTTATTAAAATTAATGATCAAGAGGGGCTAGCATGGAGGACTGACAGTATCTTTATGCTGTTCTTGATCCCTGATCCAAATCTGGTATGCATGGATTTTGAGTGAACACCCATGAGATGCTAACTATAAAATTAGGTGGCCTTATTCTAGCACACTTAAACAAGTGTCCTAGTTAGCATCTTCACTGACAGTATAGATGAAAGGCCAATTATCTGAATTAGTAATAGTCTTACCTGTGTTGTCCTGTAGCTGACCCCTCCAGTTCACGAATGAATTGTGTAAGCGAGGAACCTCCTTCCTGTGCTGTTATGTGGAGTTCATTTTCCAGGACTCTGGGTTGTAATGTCTTTCACTAGTACTAAATTCAGTGCTCATTTAAATGTTGGGTAGGTGGATGGAGAGTTAGCTATTTTCCCCTGAATTTTAAAATTGGTGAGAGGGGAAGAGGGAAGTGGGTGTGTCACATCAAAAATGGTGTTTGGAAATGTAGGAGTTTGACAAGAAATCACAAGATGTGAAATGAGGTCTTGATTTTTTTCTGTTTGCAGGGAAGGAAACAGTGGTGTACAGTGAGCTGCCCTCACCTCACTCTGTGAACAGCTGAAGCCTGAAGGAGAGGGATACCTCATTTGTTTACCACAGATTGCAAGTGGAAAAATTCTTTTACCAAGGAAGTGATGCCCTGGGAGTGCTGGACTCAGGCCTTCAGTCCCACACAGCTTACACCTCAGATACAGAGGAGGTCCCAAGACTCCTGTCCATCTATTCCATGCGAAAAAAATTACAAAACTAAAAAAAACCAAACCTAGTCAGCTTTGTTCTATACTCCTTTTTACTTCACATAAACAAGTCCTTGTGCTTTTGCCTAAATGAAGTGCTTTCTTTGTAACTATACTAGCTTAAGGGGAAAGGTGTCTTTTATGCTCCCTGTTCTCCCCCCCGCCCCCCTTTGGTTTTATTTATGTGCTAGTATCTAAGAGCTGTAGCCATATACTAAGTCTGGTACACAGAACAAAAATACACTCCTTCCCTCTAAAGAGTTTAGAACCTAACATCTGGCTGGAGTCAGAGGAGACTACAGAGAAACAGCAGCACTGGTAGATTGCATCAGACATAATCTCTACATCCCACATGTGACCATTGTCAAGTGGCAAAATATACATTATGTACCTTGCTATAAGGGGGTTAGAACAGGCATGCTCAGTTGCAGACATAAGGAAGCTCAGAGTAAAGAGTGAGATTTGGTCAGATCTACCTCTTGGATAAATGCTTTTCTGAGCCTTCCTGATTGTTATTAGTGACATACATTCGCCAGTAGAGAGCACGTCTCCAGTGTATGGTTAATAGCATCTGTTGTTTAGGCCAGTCACAAAAATAATGCAAGAAAGCTCTTTGTCGCCATTATTAAATGGAGGCAAACTGACTCCTATGACAACCTATCTAATTGCACTGACCCTGACTAACCTATCAATCAAACACATGCTAATCTAGACTGCTTCTGAGTTTAATATTCCTGTCACAATTCATGAGCAAGTTAGGTATGTGGAAGTTCTACCTAAGTTAAATCTATGGAGAAGCTGGAATCTGTTAAGTCACTTGTACCACCATCCTCTAGCCTTTTATTATTTTACAGCTGGTGTATGCTCATGGTGACTTAGTTGGTTTAACAGGATCTTTTAGAACTACCCAGGGACCTGTAACAGTAGTTGGTGCATTACTGGATGGTTCTGCTGCTCTTGTGTTTCTACGTGTGAGAGGCTGCTGGTGGAGGGGTGATGCCTACATCAGGAACTGAAATCAAAGCCAGGTTTCTCTTCCGTCTAGCACCAATCACCCATTTGTACGGGTGCACGCGTGGAGAGCCCTTAACCCAGATTATAAACCCTGTATATGATGGAAGCCACTTCGAGGCAGGGGTGTGGCAGCAGCTGCCTGAAGCAGAGTCAGGGTCTAGGCTAGGAGAGAGGTAACGGCTTTCACTGGCCCCATTTCTGGCGGGAGAGAGCAGCAGTCCCGCTTACAGAGGTGGGTCCAGTAAAAGACGTTACCTCCCACCTTGTCTCTCAAGCTGGGCAATTCCCTGCGCTGCGGGACCTCCTCCACCCCCGCCACGGAGTCCGTTACCTCGGCACTGGCGCTGCCTCGTCGAGCCTCACGTCGCTCCACAGCGCTGGCGCGGCGGGGAGGGGTCGCTCTTGCCTAGCGGGGGTGGAGGCGTGTGCCCCCCCCGCCGGGCTCCGGTCCTGCCAGGCTTTGCGGAGAGCCGGACTCGCGGGCCCGCTCTGGGACGGAGGCGGAGCCAGGCGAACGGAAGTGACGCCGTGTGCAAAGCCCCGACCTCGAGCCTTGCGGTGTGGCGGGGTGGGACCGACCCCGGAAGCGATGGGCTGGCGGTGCCGACGTTGCACCGCGGTCTGCCGGGACGCGTAGGTAGCGATGGCGGCCGCACCGGCGGCTGCGGGCGGTGGCAGCTCTGGCTCCGCGACGGCGGCCGCGCTCGCGACCGGCGCTGCGGGAGGCGCCCGGGTGTCCGCGCTCTGCCTGGCCTGGTACGGGTTGAGCGCGGGCGGGAACGTGGTGAACAAGCTGCTGCTGGGCGGCTTCCCGCGGCCAGTCACCGTCTCGCTCTTCCACATCCTGGGGCTCTGCGGCCTCCTGCCGCCGCTGCTGCGCGCCTGGCGCGTCCCTCCGGCCGGGCCCGCGCAGCTGCCTCCCCGCGCCTACCCCCGCTACATCCTGCCGCTCGCCTTCGGCAAGTACTTCGCCTCCGTGTCGGCGCACGTCTCGCTCTGGCGAGTGCCGGTGTCCTACGCGCACACAGGTGAGTGAGGTGCCTGGAGCCGGGGAGAGCTGATCCCTTCCCTGCAGCTGCCGCAGATCCTAGTCCAGCCGTCCCCAGGGAGCCCCCTGCCTTTTCCTGTGTCTGACCCGGGCCGTGGCGCCTTTGATCGGGAGGGGTGACATTTCTCTGACTTGTCCCTGTCTCAGCCCCTTGTTGCTTCCCTTCCCTCGAAACTGAGTTATCCGTGCCCTGGTCCCTGTAGACGGGTCTCTCCTAGCTCAAGTACAGGTAACGTTTGCCCCTTGCGGTCTATTATATTCCTGCCACTTCCCTTTTTGAGCTACCCATTCGGTTTGCTGTTTTCCATAGAGTCTTAATCTGGGTCTTTGTGTCAGTCTGAGCTAAGGACTCCCCATCTCTCAAAATGTGTAATCAATGTAAGGCTCAACCAGAGTCTAAATACATGATGTTTTAAAGGAAAATGTAACTCTGAGTTTCTAACAGTTCTGTGACACTTGTTCCACTTGACAAAAGTTGATTTTAATCATTGTTGTATTTTTGTAATCTCAGTTGTGACATTGATCAACTCAATGCTAGGGTTTGGATATGTCATTTTCCAGACTTCTGTGCACTTTCCCCATTCATGTTTTTCCGTTAGGATTAGTTTGACTTTATTACCCTCATTTAAGCTTCCCTTCTGTTTTCAGTAAAGGCAACAATGCCAATATGGGTGGTTCTGCTGTCAAGAATTATAATGAAAGAAAAACAAACTACAAAGGTAAGGAAGTTACTGGTGATTCCTCATTTTCCTTTCCATGGCTAATCCATGCTGAATTTAATGACAGAGATTGAAAAAAATCACTCACATGGAGCTAGTGGAAATCTTTCCCAAGTGAGTTCTGTAAGATTGTAGAGAGTAAACATTCATTTTACACACACAAGCTTCTAGTCCTTACGATTGCGAAGAAATCCTTCCAAATATGAAGAGCAAGCTGATTCTTTGTTATCTGTAGGTAGACTCCTCCCATGTATCTGGCACGACTTAGTTTTCTCAAGCTGCAGCAAGGTGAAAGCTGAACCCCAGGACCTTGTTGTCCCTCTGAAAATATGCATGAAGGTTGTTGACTTGAAAGTTCCTAGAAGATGCATGCTGCTGTTGTCTGCTTCCTTTTCCAGGTGTATTTATCACTGATCCCTATAATCAGTGGTGTTCTGTTGGCTACAGTCACTGAACTCTCTTTTGATATGTGGGGACTCATCAGTGCTCTTGCTGCTACACTCTGTTTCTCGCTTCAGAACATCTTTTCTAAAAAGGTAATCATTCTGTTATTTGTTCTGCTAGATGGAACTCTTAAATATGTGGCATCATCCAGGGGAGGGATAGCTCAGTGGTTTGAGCATTGGCCTGCTAAACCCAGGGTTGTGAGTTCAATCCTTGAGGGGGCCAGTTAGGGATCTGGGGCAAAATCAGTTCTTGGTCCTGCTAGTGAAAGCAGGGGACTGGACTCTGACCTTTCAAGGTCCCTTCTAGTTCTATGAGATAGGTGTCTAACAGACAGTAGGTCCAATTGCAAGAGTTTGCATTTCTCTGAAGGATGGAGCACTATGTACCTTTCAGAGGGCAGGAATGTATTTCCCAGTATAGAACAGGGTTTGTATTCTTATATGGTGCTTCATGCATCTGTTATATGTCCAGCAATAGTCCACAAAGCCTTGGAAGTTAGCTGTTATGTTGAATGAAGGAAAGTTTGGCCATGACCCAGAGTTTATCCTTGGCTTTGTTCCATGCCATGGAATCTTTAGCTTCCATCAGCAATGACTGAGAGGCTCTCATGTCTAATAACATATTTGAAGGATGGCACCTTTAACACCAAGTCAGCCCCTCTCTCCAGACTGAAGTGCCATTACTCCAAGTCCTGCAGTAGAACAGTAATCCAAATTTAAAAAATGTAAATCGAACTTGTGAATAAAAATCAGACTTCCTAAAACCAAACAGACTATTTAGCACTTAATAGTATGTGAGTGATGCCATTATATAGAATAAAGACTTGACTGTTGACCCTTCCAGCATTCAAGTCAACTAAGCAGTACATCATTGCCTTCCGGTAGGTTGCTTGTTATCTTTAATCATGTGGCACAAAGTGAGTTGTAGGTTCTGTGAAAGCGATGTATTGTAGTTGTTTGATCAAACACTACACCAATAAGTCAAATGTTTGAAATTGTACTTGCTGAAACAATTCCCCATCCTTCGAGTGAGGGTAGTCAGTACTTGAAGAAAGGGTGATTTCTGATGGTTTTTATCAGGTGTTGAGAGATTCCAGAATACATCATCTTCGGCTGCTAAACATACTCGGGTGTCATGCTGTCTTCTTCATGATCCCAACATGGGTTTTGGTGGATCTTTCGTCTTTTCTAGTAGAAAATGACTTGGTAAGTCTTTGGCAAACTTCAAGGTAGGGGACTTGCTTGGACATTTGTCCTGCTTTTTAAAGATTTACCCATATCTAAGACAAGAGGTATTGTAATTGCCACTATGTGCCTCTAAACAGTGGAGAAAAAACAGGCTCTGAGGTTCTGGTAACGGCTCATTACAGGGTCACTAGGCAAAACAAGTACAGGGAAACCCCGCAATAACGCAACTTCGGATATAACGCGATCATAAGGTGGCTCCAGCCGCCCCAAGCAAAAAAATAAAAATAAAATAAAGCGGCCGGAGCACTGCCGAAGCGCAAAAAAGAAAAAGAGGCTGGAGCGCTGCTGAAGGAAAAAAACCCAAAAAATAGAATGTGCCTTCCTCACTGCCTCCTCCCCCTGCCCCCCCGCTGCTTCTTTTGGTGAGAAGAGCCATTCTCCTCCCCAGCTGCTCCTCGCTCTTCCTCTGCCCTTGCACGTCTCCCCTGCTCTCCCCAAGTGTTTCCCTTTCTCGCTGCATGGCTGAGAGCCCCTGCTGCTGGAGGTGCACCCTTTCAGTTATTATGGGCAGTTCGCAAACGCAAGTCGTTTTCTGTCCAAAAGAAATTGCCCGGCTTGAAATGGTAAACCTTGCTATACTGCGACCCCGCATTTATCGCGATCGAATTTTTTTGGACCCCAATCATCGTGTTATAGCGGGGTTTTACTGTATCTTGTCTGGTATTTGGCACTAGCACCTTGAGGCAAGAGCCCTGAAGAGCAGATTGTGATGAGCGTAAAACATAAGTTGTGAGGTTGTCTGTAGAAATGGACAAAACAGTTAATTTGAGAGGGGAGATAATATGGTGGTGTGCCTTTTTACTCAGCCCTCCCTACCAAAATGCCAATAACAGGTGACTTGTTTGAGAAGCTATTGTGAATTGCATCCTCTTCTCTTTATGAAGTTCTCTATTTCTTATCTGAAACTGAAGCTTAACTTTTTTTTTTTTTTTTTACTTTGTTGTTTCCATAGAGTACAGTATCCCACTGGTCCTGGACTTTAATGCTGCTCATAATCAGTGGATTTTGTAACTTTGCCCAGAATGTCATTGCCTTCAGTATTCTTAACTTAATCAGCCCATTAAGTTACTCTGTTGCAAATGCTACAAAAAGGATCATGGTCATTACAGTTTCCCTTATAATGCTTCGAAATCCAGTCACCAGCACCAATGTTCTTGGGATGCTGACTGCAATCTTAGGAGTATTCTTGTATAACAAGGTAAATCTCTGTTGTGAACCTATGCCAGTCAGTAGTGGCTGAAAGCCGTTACTATCTACTGACTGTAAAATAGCCTTGTAAAATGATGTCAAGTATCGGAGGGGTAGCCATGTTAGTCTGGATCTGTAAAAGCAGCAGAGTCCTGTGACACCTTGTAGACTAACAGACGTATTGGAGCATGAGCTTTCGTGGGTGCATCTGAGGAAGTGGTTATTCACCCACGAAAGCTCATGCTCCAATATGTCTGTTAGTCTATAAGGTGTCACAGGACTCTTTGTTGCTTTTGTAAAATGAGTTGTCCATAAGCAGACCAAAACAGGTAATTGTGTAACAAAAAAACCCAAACAAAAATCACAAATGGCCCAAGTTGTCAGGCTCAGGGGAGACCAAGAAATGAATGGGCCTTGGTTAATGAGCTCCCTTGAACCTTGGGTGGGATTTTGAGACACATTGATGTTGGAAGTAGGGAACCGTGCATAAGGGGAAGCTTGCTTTGCTGCTGCCTTACTATGACAGTTGTGGCATCAGTGGACTTATCTCCAGAGTGGTAAATAGAGCATCTTTCACCACCACTTAAAATCATTCTTACAAATGTATACAGTGGTGCTCTTGCTCTTTTTCAGCTTCTACAAGCACACGTGTGTGCCACTAACTTGTTTGTTTGGGGGTTCTGGTGAACATAACAAAAGATTTCTTGTGATCACTGTTCTAACCTAGATTGACTTTGTGTTTCACTAGTGGCTCAAGGCTTTTGAGCAAAATCAGGATTCTTGTTAACTAGGAATGCTGAAAGAGAAAGATTTGCATTAGGAGTAATTGTGGATTTAAAACATTAGTAAGCATAGCCTCTAACACAGTGGTTCTCAATCTGTTCACCATTGTGGGCCACATATGTGAGCCACATATATTATGTGGGCCACATCCAATACTACCTACATGGTGTTGAGGATGTCATATGGGCCGCACCTCTGTGCTGACTGGGCCGCAGGTTGAGAACCACTGCAGTCTAATGTGACTAGTTTCTGTGTGGGATAGGTGTCTGCTCTTTGTTCGCTATTGTCTGAAAGAAGTAGTTAATTAATTCTTTGTTCCACAGACAAAATATGATGCGAATCAGGAAGCAAAGAAGCAGCTACTTCCAGTTACAACTGGAGACCTTGTGAATCTGGACCGTCACCGGAACACTCCTGAAAAGTCTCAGAATGGACTCATGGCATTCACACAACATGGAGATTATCAATATGGCCGAGCCAGCGTCTTAACAGATCACTTCCAGTATAACAGGCAAAACTATCCAACCACATACAACTTAAATCGATATGATATATAGGATTCTGATAAGCAGGTATAGACTGTAACACAAAGTTTTCTCCAGCATTATCAGGAACTTCAGGCATGCCCTTGAATGTAAAGCTGTAGATTGTATAGGTTCTTCAGAGAGGAAGATGCATGTGTATCAAAACTGGTACAGACTTTCATCATCAGCCAAGCAGGTCTCTAAACGTGAAGCAATTAGATAGACACTGGAAAGGAGTGTACAATATAATTCTTGTACAGAGATTCTGGTGAAATGCAAGTGTAAAACTCCGGCGTAAATATTTGCTGTCACATTTGTTTCAGAACCTGTCAACTGACTGCCATTTTGGCAGTAAAAATGTGGCCAGTATTTCCTTTCCATGCTAACAACTTAATCTTTAACTTGTGTTTTAATTTTTATTTTAATGCTACATGACTCATTGCTTTCACTTTCTTCAAAAGTTTCATAAATTGCATTTGGAAACTGTGTATTTTCCTAATTGGTGTTAGCAGGGTTGTCAGTTGGAGGATTTGTGTGTCTAAAAGCAGATGTGTTGATTTGAATTTCAGTTGCACAGGTTTAAAACTTCATGTTGATATCCAGTACCTGTGTGTCTATAGCTTCAGTTTACAATGATGATCAAACAGGGTTTCTAAACTAGTACTGAGTTCTTGTTCTGTTCAATAATCTTGAAGTAAAACTTTGTTTAGGCATAGAGAACTGATCTGTCTCTTAAAATAATGTGACTATTAATTACCAATAGCAACTGTGATGGAGAGTTTTCACATTCTTTGATTGAAAAACAGTTACACAACTTCATCAGTAGTTACTCTTTATCTGACAATAGAAAACACCTTGCCAAATAAAAATCAGTATTTGGAACAAGGCTGTTTTCCTGTGACCTCTCTGCACTTGTTTTTGGAAAGCTAGCTTGTTGTCATGTTGAATTGGGAGACAAGGATTGCTTTTTCTCTCTCTCTCTTTTTTAACTGGGAGAATCCTCCATTATATGACTTCTGTTTCATGAAGGTGGATTGGGATGTATCACATCCCTTCTAATTGTCTACAAAATTATTTCTTGGCCCCCAATTATATTTTATGTTTCTCTTCCACAGTAGTTCTAGTAGCACTATGTTCTGCCTGACTTGTACTTTCAGACAAGTTATAGAAGTTAACACTTATACCCTTCTATCTTCCTGTAGTGCTCCTGGCTTGAATAATGAATTATTATGAGAAATTGTTCTTGAGTCAAGAGTGAATATGTAAAATTGTGAAAGATGTGTGTTGAATTTTCTGCTTTGCACTCTTTGCATAAATGAAGGTGCTTTGACAAAACATGAAGTTTTGTTAGAGTTATGTCAGATACTGTGTAAGAGATAAAAGTGAAGTCATCTGAGCTCTGGAGTATAAAAACTATTTTTGGCAAAGATGATCTTCAGGCCTTGTCTCTTGGAGGAGGAGCCCATCAAATAGTGGGCTGAGATTCTGGCAGGAGAAGTGCTTGGCGCATTCTTGTGTTTGTCCGATGATCAATCAGCCAGTGACTGACTCTAGTTGTGGTGGGTGTTATACAAAATACTCCCTCACCATGTGTTCTTTTCATGAAGGATGATTGCCTTTTAGAAGCAAGATAATTTTGTGACTCTCTTCCTGATTATTTACGTACATTTTTTTTCCTGTGAGTGCAAAGCTAAATCTATTCCCCGTCTGCTAGATGCTTGTAGAAATTCCCAGTGTAATAGCGTCATTGATGTGTCTCAGAGAAGATAATGATGCACCTGAATCTGTGGAGGCTGAGCCAAATTCAGTCATGGTCTATGAGCAGAACTCCAGTGACGTCAGTGGACGTGAGTGTGTTCATGCTAGCAGGAAATTTGGACTTGGATGTTTAGTCTGGAAAACTCCTGGTTCAGAAATCATTATGGAAATCCTTCCCACACAATTGTTAAACTAGAACTGCTTTCAGAGACTCTGGGCTTCATTTCTTTACAACTTTTTCATATTAATGTGCAAAAGGGAAAAATACAGACAGTGGAAAGACTGATATAATATATTTCTAAGGCACCCTTTTTAATATCTGAGTACCATTGTATAAATGTGGAAGGATGGATGATCTTGTGGTTTAATACTCTGGACTGGGACTGCGGTTCAGTTCCTGATTGTGCCGTAGACTTCCTATGTGAACTTGGACAAATCACTTAGCCTGAAATTTTCGGAGGAGGTTAAGGGAGTTGGATACCCAATTGAGTTACTTTCAATGAGAGCTGAGTGTCTAATTCCCATAAACTTGTCTGAAAATCTCAATCTTGATCTTGGTGCCTCAGTTCCCTATCTGTAAAATGGAGATAATTCTTCCATACATCATAAGGGTGCTGTTCTGGGTTACAGCAGTGATGAGGGCCATAAAAAGGTCAGAAAAGCACAGATCAGAGGGATTTCTGTGTGTCCCTACCACCATAATATCTTGGTACCATTTGAATCATTCCTTCAAGGAAAAGGAACACAGCTCCCTTCTTTTTTCCTAAGTAGATGTTTGCTTAATCATAATTAGGTGGCTTATCTCCTAGAGCAGTGGGTCTCAAACTTTTTTTACTGGTGACCCCTTTCACACAGCAAGCCTCTGAGTGTGACACCCCCCCCCCCCAATAAATTAAACACCATTATAAATGCTGGAGGCAAGCAGGGTTTGGGGTGGAGGCTGACAGCTCGCAACCCCCCATGTAATAACCTTGTGACCCCCTAAGTGGTCCTGACCCTCAGTTTGAGAACCCCTGTCCTAGAGATTGCAACCAGGTCTGTTTCACAACTCCTCCCTTAGAAGGCTTGTATTGCACCCTCCTAAACTAGCGGGACTTAGGCTCAGTCTCATCTGTCAGGATTGTAATCACAAGTGAGGGCCCGCTGCTGAGAATGCCTTGTCCTTGTTTCTCAAATTCTAATCTGAGCTCTGGCAGCCTGTCCCCCCCACAAACGCAACTGCTGTAATGCAACAGGAGGTTCACTATGAGAGCAAGGCCATAGTCCACTTAGGGCTCTGAAGATGACTTTGTAGGCTTCTCTCCTACAGGTTACATGACCTGTGGTCATGCTTTGCTAGTTCAAGCTGTATAGTCAGTGGGTATTATTTTGTACAATAGAATTTTTAGGTGAATCATGCTACAGTAAATGATTTTCTTGAGTACCTGAACCAAAGTTCCAAAGCAATTACTGCATGCATTCAGGTAAAAGAAGTTTCTGATATTGTTGGAACTTGTATTGTAATCTTACTAGACACCGCAAGATTTTGTTTGGTGAGGTGAAACATTTTTCTAGTTTTAACATGGTTTGTAAATTAATGGCATATTGAACTGTACATATTTCTATAGAAAATATAAAAACAGGAATAAAAAGGGCATATCTAGACAATCATGTAGAATGACCCTGCTATTAAATCAGTGAAGAAAATACTTTTTACCCCCCTCTTTTTGCTTGCTGTACAATTTGAGGGAGTGCCATAAATCAGTACAAATATTAGCCAATTGGGGGACCAGATTAATTTTTTGCAATGTTTTATTGTGTGTAATATGTTGGTTTCAGATGTTTACATAGAATAAAAGAAAGCTGAGGCTCTGTAATTAGTGTCTAAGATTCAGACATTAGCTACTGCAGCTTTTTAAATTGTACACTACAGATAGACTGTGAAACTCAGACATTACATTGATGCAAAACTGAGGAATCCTATCCCTCCAAAAATACTGGGTGTTACTAAAAATAAGCATGCACAAAGAACCCAGGCACTTTTTCAGCTACCCCTTCATGTGGGTTTTTGCACTGAGAGTCCATCAAATAACTTGGTGCTGCTAGATCTTGTGAAAACCTTTCCCTTATGGACCAAATGATGAGTAGCCATGTCCTTATTTTGGTCAGTGAAACATTCAGGTGTCTTATGCAGTTATCTGAAATAGCTAAACATTTATGAATTAAATTCTAAGACAGTTCATTATATAGGAGTGCAAGGCTCTTGTGAAAATGACTTTAATAACTTCAGGTCAACACTAAGAGTTCCTGGTCAGAAAAGGTCCCATCTTTCAGTAATGTCCAGCCCACCTCTCTGTCTTCAGTGTAACAGTAGAAATCTCTGCTACAAAGTTGTTTATATTGCCCTTTATTTATAAATAGAGCCGTTAATTTTCCAGGGCTTCCAGTTCTGTTTTTAAGGTAAATGATTGATTGTGATCTTATTTACATACAGATATTTATATGTAAATATTTAAGAGCAGCTGTATGGGTGGCACATAAAAACCTTCCCCATTCTGTGTTTTTTCTCATGCTGATACTTTTTGGATGAATTTTTTGTGTTTAGTTTTTTTTTACCTATCACAGGATAAAATTTGATACTTGTGGAATCTGGCACTTAAAACGGTAGAGAAGAGTGTGAATTGCTGTAAAATGTTTGTGGTTCTTATTTCTACTGCATTACTCTGTACCACTCAGTATGTAAGTTAGTATGACTGTTTTGTCTGCCTTAGTGGAGGATTCCACTCTGCTACTCTGCACATACCATCATTGGTGATCCATATCAGGTGAGAGGCTGATAAGGAGAGGGAGAAATTGCACTGGTGGCTTTTGAGTGTTGGGGAATCTGTGGGGATTTATCTGCTATCTAATTGGGTAGGTTAGATCGACTTTTGAGGCCTGCCCTGGAGATTCTTACTTGAATACCTGGTGGTGGTGGTTGTAACCCTCTGGGTACCTTGTGGTTACCAAGAAGGTTGACTAGTGTTGCAGCATGCTGGGGGTTATGGTAGACTGGACAGTGGTTGTAAGGGCTTGAAATGCTAGAATCTTGTAGAGATTGGCAAGTGGAGGTGTGTGGTGGTGTTAGTCTTGATTGAAAAGTTTCTTGGTAGGTGAAGCCACAACTAAAATTCTTAATATGATCCTGTAGTGTTCTGTGGAACACCCAGGAGTGCAGAGTGATGGAGAACTAGTGACCAGACTCTTCCTATTGTTTTGGTGTAAAGTCAGTTTCAGTGGAGGGTGTGTTGGTCTTGTGATATAGTTGTGTTGGGGGAGTTCACCTTTTTGTGTGTGTGTGTGTGTGTCTCTATGAACTGGTATTTTGTGAAACTGGAAATATACTGCTGAAATGTAGGGTTTTTTTAAATGTGTATTAAACTGTGTGAGGTGTCTGCAACTGTAGGTCCCAGATAAAGACGTGGAAAAAACCTCTTGGATCAAGTCCTCATTTAAATCTTCTAAAACTCTACCAGGTCATTTGTTTTTATAAGTTGAGTTTTTCTTTCCTAATAGTTTAGCCCCCACACTTAGATTGTTATGGTCTTGTTCTGTAGTTCATATAAACTATATCCCAAAATGCTTTTGAGAATTACTTAGTGAAGCAGAGGGAGTGGAGAGAGAGAAACAAGAGTTGGTGACAAGGGAGAAAATCTGCTCAACTGAAGTGCGAAGCAAGATGGCAAGTCAGTAATTATAGTTTTTAAAGGATTTTTCAAAACCCAACTCAAATATAAATGTTTATAATTTTAACTTCAGTTTTGGAAGAGAATGAAATACTCACCTGGAGAGTTGGAAACTCAAGTACAAAAGGATTTTGTAAACATATGAGAATCATAAAACGAAACATCAGTATAATTTTATTGTACAAGCTGAAATGCAAAAAGCGAGGTGTAAATGGTGAAAAGCTATCATTTTAATTAAATTTAAAATAACAAGGCTTCTTCTTAAATATGGCATGACTGTCCCTTTACAGAATCTGCATTTTCTTTCTCTAACAATTTTTCATGTACTTAAGTTTAATTGGCTCTGTAGTAGGTTTCCTGCATGCCTGGGTTCTTGACATCCTGACATTGTGTAATAAAATTTCTGTGTAGTGTAAGTGCTGCTGATGTGGACTGATGTTAAGTCACAAAAGCTCTCTCGCTGTGTTCAAATTATAGCATTTTCTGTAAGAGTTAAGCCAAGGTCCAAATGCTGTGGTTACACTAAATCCTAATATGTACGCAAATGAGGTGTGTTTTCCTTTGAGGATGTTGAAATGGGAATAGTCCGAAGAGATTTGCAAAAGTTTTTGGATAAGGAGAGAGAGAGGGGGAGAGAGGAAATAGACTGTCTCTTATTGCACAGAAGTATTAAAACAGCTTGTTCTTGTTTTTGGGCAGGGGAGGGATAGCTCAGTGGTTTGAGCTTTGGCCTGCTAAACCCAGGGTTCAGTTCAATCCTTGAGGGGTCCACTCAGGAATCTGGGGCAAAAATCAGTACTTGGTCCTGCTAGTGAAGGCAGGAGGTTAGACTCAATGACCTTTCAAGGTCCCTTCCAGTTCTAGGAGATAGGTATATCTCCAATTTAAGGGGAGGGATAGCTCAGTGGTTTGAGCATTGGCCTGCTAAACCCAGGGTTGTGAGCTCAATCTTTGAGGGGGCCATTTGGGGATGGGCCCTGCTTTGAGGAAGGGGTTGGACTAGATAATCTCTTGAAGTCCCTTCCAACCCTAATAATCTGTGATTCTAGAGAGAAGAGTAGGAAGTTTTCTGACCTGTGGAGAAGGCCTCAACTTGGAAAGACAAGTTCATGACACACTCTAAATGGTTAATATGTAATATCTGAACCCTGTGGTAGAGTTCTTAAATATGTTCCAGTTACTTCATAATTGTGAATTTTTTAGGTGCATATCCAATAGAATTGGTTCATTTATGTTAATATAGAAAAGTGTATTTCCCTCCTGTTCTCTGATAACTTCTCTTCTTTGAATGCAAACAGAATATTTCTAGGGAAGGCATATTTAATTGTGATATGTATCTCTCTTCCAAATCTAAAGTGAATTTATTTCAAGTTTTTTTTATGTACAGTAATTATGAATTTTTAGCTTACGAACTTTAAAGTGGAAAAAAGTGTTGTAATTATACTTTTTAAATATTGAAAATGTAAATAAAGATGAATTCTGCAAAATCAGTTCCTGCATACTGGAGTTATTTATGGTTAGAATTGTGGAGAAGCTGGCTAATTCTTGTCACCCTTGGGCTGTAACAAGATTAGCTACTCTGCAGTCGGGCTATGGGACAATTTATTTAATGACTAGGGCCCTGCCAAATTCATGGTTGTGAAACACACATTACAGACCATGAACTCTGGTCTTGTGTACTTTTACCCTATATTATACAGATTTCACAGGAAAGACTAGCATTTCTCAAACTGGGAGTCTTGACCCAAAAGAGTGCATGTGTGGGGGGGTGTGTGCATCCGCAAGATTATTGTAGGGGGATTGCAGTATTGCCACCTCTAGAGGTGTGGACTCACCCCTGCAGTCCCTCCTACTGGTCTGTTCCAGGAATTAGCTCTCCAGCCTCTGGAGCACCCTCTGCAGGCTGATGATCTGCTGCCTCTTGGCCCCTATGTCCCTCCCAGGATGCGGTGCCCCTTTATCTGGGGTGCTGCCCCTTGGCAGTAACCCCTTTCTCTCAGAGTCTCCCCTCCCTGGGAAACCCTCACTCACTCTCCCCACCTCACCTCAGTATAAGGCTACTGCCAGTCATAGTCTAGCACCCATGCCCCGGGGCACACCGCAGTATCTGCCTACTCATCACTGGCAAGGTTGTGTTTGGACCTGCTGCCTTGGCATACCCCTGGGCTGCCCTCTGCAACCCCCACGACCTGTTGCCCTTATGCTAGGCTACAGCCTGGGGCTTTCCAGGCTGGAGCTCCTCTACCTTTCCCCAGCCCTGCTCCACTCAGGTACCCAGTCTCTAGCTCCCTGCAGCCAGGCCAATCTCCCTCTGTAAACAGAGAGAGGGACAGCTGCTTCTGGCTGCCTTATAAGGCCCAGTTGCTTAGTTTGGGGGATGGCCCCAGCTGCAGCCACTTCCCTCAATCAGCCAGGGTTTTACCTTGCCCAGCCCCAGCCCTCTGCAGGGCTTTTCCAACCCCTCCAGGGTTGGAGTGGGTGCTCACCCCACTACACCACCCTTACTTTTGTGCTGCCTTCAGAGCTGGGTGGCCACAAAGTGGCAGCTGCTGGCCAAGTGTCCAGCTCTGAAGGCAGTACCCCACCAGCAGCGTAGAAGTAAAGGTGGCAGTATGATACCATGCCACTCTTGTACTCCTGCATTCAGAGTTAGGTCTGGACTCCTGTAGTTACAACACCATGAAATTTCAGATTTAAAATCCTACGATTTCAGGTATTTAAAAATCTGAACTTTCATGATTGTGAAATTGACCAAAATGGACCATGAATTTGGTAGGGCCTTAGGACATAGCCTGTTAAACTTGTAACATGTTGCAGTAAGTGGCTTCTCTAACATATTACCTGTTTAACCATGGGCATAGTTTTTTCCTTGCATTCAAGAGTAAGAGTAACTACCTTCTAGTTACAGATCTTCCAGATCCTCAGACAGCATAATGATGAGAGTGGGCGGGTGGCATGTGGCTAGTGTCAATATTTTTATCCCGATTAGGTCCTGTTAGTTTTTGCTGTTTGGACTAAGACCAGGTATATAAAATAAACGACAATGCCAGCAATATAAAACCTCCTCTTTTAGCATTTTGATAAGTTTGGGTCCAGTGACTTGTTCTACATAGTTTAGTACAGCCTATCAGCTAGTAGACTCACATTTCCAGGCTTCAACAGTCATAGGTGACTTTTTCAAAGCAGCGTAGGGGACTCTTACAAAGGCATAAAGTGCAGTTAGGGTCTTAACTCCCACTTGAAAATCATCTCCTTAGACATCCTTCATCAAAATTAATGGAAGATGGTTCTTAAACCCCACTCTTCAGTACTTGCCATCCAAAGGCACGCTAGAATTGTCCACTTGTTTTTATCATATGCACAAGAACAGGAAGTTTCCTTTATTATTCAGCCTGCAAATGCAAAATTATTTCTGCTTAGTTCCCTCTCCCAGAGATCTGTTTACTGTATACTCATACAGACTTTGTTTTTGCTCCATGGAAAAAATAGTGAGATGAAAAAGCTTCATGTGTTTTTTCAGTCTCTTACAGAGATGAACAAGGAAACTTAGACACTGCTTTTTGTCTCCACTTTTTCCATGAAGGAAAAAAAAGTGAGTATACAGTGAACAGATCTCTAATCTGGGACTAAAATAGAAATAATTCTGCTCTTGCAGGGACAAGTGGACAATACTAGTGTTCCTTAGGGCCGCAAGTATTGAAGAGCGGGAGGAAAATGAAAACTGGTGTGAGGTTGCGCAACACCATGCAGTGAGCTCAAGGAAGAGTTAGGGCTGGTACAAACACAGGTTGCCTTGTAGTGCTACAAAACCTCTGTTCAGAAACAGATTATCGTTAAAGTGATCCACAGTGTGGACTATTATGCTGGTATAAAAGTGCTTATGCTGGCCGATTCCCCTAAACTACTCTAGTTAAAGCAGTTAAAAAATAGTGTCTCGAAGAGCCCTTCAGCCTTGGCTCCAGAATTCAGGAGTCCTAGCTCCCTGTTGTGCTTTTATAACGGAGGAGCCCTCTGACGTGCACACCTGAGTGAACTGCCCCTACTCAAAGAGGCGACTGCGCTGGGGCCTCTCCCCCGTGGGGGATGCTCACGGTACAAATAAGCAATTGTGTCAGCTGCATCAAGAGGGTGGAAGGTTGCAGCTGGGGCGCGTGTGCGGCGCATGGCACGGGACAGCGGGGCTGGCACCAAGGGCCCTGCCCTGCAGTGGTTTCCGTTATAGACAGTTCGATTGACGGGCTCTCAGCGCCCCCCCTGCAGGGAACAACGTTCCAACGGTAAATTCACACACGGCGCCTGCCAGGCCCAGGGGCCCCATACACGGGGTCTGAAGGAGAGTGAGGGCGGTGGGGGAGAAGCGGCGCTCGCGGATGGCGCTAATCCCTGCCTAGTGACCCATGCTCGGGGAGAGGCCCGGGCCCCTGACCCAGCGCTGCCCGCTCCCTCACCTCAGCCGCGGGCTCTCGCGGAGCAACGGACCCGCTCACCGGAACCTGAGGCGGCAAGTGGCTGCTGAAGCCGCTGCAAGTAACCCCTCCCCCCTCGCGGTTGTTTCTATGGTGACGGACTCGTAAAGCGCGGCTGCGCCAGTGTCGTAAAGGTTCTTCTTGCGGCACTTCCGGCCGGCTGGGCCTAGGGCAGGCCTGGCCTGTGTCGAGTATTGGCTCTGGAGAAGGAGTTACCACCTTATTCTCCCGCAACTATGGAGATGCCGCTGCCGCCCGATGGTGAGACTGGCCAGGGGGCTACACTTGCCTCCACACCCGGGAAGCACTGGGGGTTCCTTCGCTGGAGGGCTGCGGCGGGGTTTAGGCCTCGTCAAAGGGGTGGCAGGAGTAGGGGAGTGCCGGGTTGTAACGCCCTTAGCACGGGGACCTGGGGAGGGTGTGTGGCCTCGCGGAGGCCCGAGGAATTGGGGGGTGGGGGGGTGCATGGCATCAGGGAGGGATGGGGGCCTGAGTAGGGCTGTGACGTGTCCGCCTTCTCCCCCGCCCCCCAGACCAGGAGCTGCGGAATGTCATTGACAAATTGGCGCAGTTTGTGGCGCGGAATGGGCCCGAGTTTGAGAAGATGACGATGGAGAAGCAGAAGGAGAATCCCAAGTTCTCGTTCCTTTTTGGGGGCGAGTTTTATGGCTACTACAAGTACAAACTGGCACTGGAGCAGCAGCAATGTGAGTGTTGTTGCCAGAGTCTTTGGCGGCCAAGAACAAATGTATTTTAACCATCCACTTTCAGAGAAGGGATTGTTAAAGACTTCATAGCTAGTCTGTGACAGAGCTGGGACAAGACCCCAGCAGCCGTGATTCCCAGTTTCCTGATTTAACCACTCCCCTTGTATAGCTGGGAATACAATCTAGAAATAGAATACTATATAGAATAGAAAAACTCCTGCCCTCCACACTTCCAGCGAAGAATAGTGTATTTTAAGCTGCTTTGAAAGTAAGCTTTTGATTTTGGTGGGAAAAAAATGTGAATTTTATATTTTATGTAGCTCAGCCCAGATTCTCCTGTCTAATGTTTTGTCCTGACCCAGACAAAGCTTGACTAGAATTTTTTTATTATCCTTTTTGTGGTTAGTGCTCAAGCAGTTGACTTAGTCTTGTCCATGCAGTCACTCGTACTCTTTATATTGTAATTGTAGAAAAATTAAAGCAGTCATTATGGAAAAGCTGATCTGGCATACTTTAATGATATTCATGTGAATGAGAACTAGGCATTTGCAACAGATCCAACTTGGGATGTCCAGGGTCCCATTATAAATACATGTTAAAAATCATGTTGAACTATAACATACTGGAGCTTCATATTTTGGCTAAGTACCCAGGAGTGTGTGTCAGTTTAATCATTTTATATTATAAAATTATGTAAGCAAGAGGTTGAGTTTGTTTTCTGGAGTTAACAGGGTGCATAGGTTGTTTAGGATATTGGTGTAAACAAATGGACCACTTCTTGTAACTCTTACTGTGTATATTTTTTTCTGGTAGTGCTGTGCAAACAGACTCAAGACATAGAGGCCACTGCACAGATCCAGCCATTGTCACAGCCCTCTCTTCCGCCAGCTGCAGCTATCCCAGCTCCTCAAGGTGCTCCGTCTGTAGAGGAACTTATCCAACAGAGCCAATGGAATCTCCAGCAGCAGGAGCAGCATCTCCTTGCTATGCGACAGGTAGGCTCAAGATCAAGTATTAGCTTTACATACATTGGACTGCCAGTGACAGCAGTCCATTGTGTGCCCAAAAATATTTGGATTAAAGGGAATCTTGAGCATCTTGCTTCTAGCTAGTGGGTAATTTAGGGTAGTGGAATGGGAGGAGACATGAGCCAGTATCACTTTGCAAATGATATCTCTTGCAGAACAGAAATGATAACCTCTTTAGAGCAGAGACACACAACCTTTCTTCACCCAAGGGCCACATTTGTAACTTACTAGGAGAGTGAAGGCTACATTCATCTTGCATAAAATTGAACAGGTTGCAGCTGTGACTTGTAGAGGCTTTCAGCATGCAGCGATCCATTTTTTATCTGAATGGTGGTTTCTTGGATCAGAGTGAAACATTGCATGCTGGAAACAGTGGTTTTAGTGGGCCACAGGTCTGTATTAAATATGTGTTGCGTCACATTGTAGAGTATTTAGCTCTTTGAGGTCCTCGCTTGGTTTCTGCTAGATACTGACAGATACAGGATTTGTCATAGGGAAGCAGGTAGACAATGGGTTAGTGACAGCCAGCTGAAACATAGCTGTGCCTGTGTCAGTAGGAGTAGAGAATCTTGGTCTGTGTAGAGGGCTTCCTATGACTAGGAGCACATCAAACTTATTTGTTGAGTTTTGTATCAAAAGGATATTGCCTATACTAAAACAGTCTTTTTTAGGAACAAGTTACATCAGCGGTAGCCCTTGCAGTTGAACAACAAATGCAGAAAGTCTTGGAGGAAACCCAGCTAGACATGAATGAATTTGATAACTTGCTGCAGCCGATAATTGACACATGTACAAAAGATGCAATCTCAGTAAGTAAATGTCTAAGCTCACCCATATGTTCTGTTCCTGCCTTTGCAGGTGATATACTTGTGTGTGTAAGATGCACAGTGACGTGCTATTTTAGGAGGGTGTGATTGCATGTAAATAGATCACACTAGTGCTGTTCCAGCTGTGAATGTCATCCTCTCTGTTAATTGTGAGTGATTCCATATGTTTCCTGTCTGCTTATGAACAACTCATCAGAGTTTGTTGACTGCTGTTCAGTACATGAAAGCAGTTCACAGTCAGGAGCAAGTGGGACTCTGCTTGGGGTTTTGGGGCAAGGGATGGGGGCTGAACCACCCTACACAGGGAGACTAGATCAGTTCCCAATTCACAGTACCATTAGGGCAGCTCATCTATAACTCTGATGGTTTAGAAGTCTGATAAAGATCTCGACAGAGGGAAGAGAGAAGCTAAAAGCACAAATCATTTGGTCTGAGGCAATGAGTAAAAGCAAAATGGGATGGACAAAGCCCAAAAAGATGAGTGAGAGGAATTAAGTCTGCTGGACAAAATTCAGTGACCAGCATCTTCTTAACCCAAACAGCCGTTAAATGTCATTGCTAGTCTGAAGATGGTTTGTGACCTCTGATTGTGTTGTGTACAGTTTTAGTTAGCTGCTTTTTTGTTTACTTGTACAGTATACTCAATAACAGCTGTTACATGGGGATTCCCTATTTATTTATATAGAGAGATATACCCATCTCCTAGAACTGGAAGGGACCCTGAGAGGTCATCGAATCCAGCCCCCTGCCTTCACTAGCAGGACCAAGTACTGATTTTGCCCCAGATCCCTAGGTGGCCCCCTCAAGGATTGAGCTCTCAACCCTGGGTTTAGCAGGCCAATGCTCAAACCACTGAGCTATCCTTCCCTTCCTTGTAGTTACTTGCAGACTAGTGATCTACTGCTTTATGAAATCCATGCAATGTGAACAAGTCAGATTAATTTAAAATATTTTAAATTGGTTTTAAAGGCTGGCAAAAATTGGATGTTTAGTAATGCAAAGTCTCCTCAACACTGTGAGCTGATGGCTGGACATCTGCGAAATCGCATAACGGCAGAAGGGGCACACTTTGAGCTTCGGTTACACTTAATCTATCTAATCAATGATGTATTGCATCACTGGTAAGGATTAAAATACATTATTCAGCTTGTTATTCTCATGAGTTTAAATCAGTGGTACTCGAACTTTTTTTATTGGTGACCTCTTTCACACAGCAAGCCTCTGAGTGCGACCTGCCTTATAAATTAAAAATATGTTTTAATATATTTAACACCATTATAAATGCTGGAGGCAAAGTGGGGTTTGGGGTGGAGGCTATCAGCTTGTGACCCCCCATGTAATAGCCTTGTGACCCCCTGAGGGGTCTGAACCCCTGGTTTAATTGATAGTCAAGGGTCTCCCTGCTGGAAAATTTGTACTTTAATTTGGCAGCGTTTTTTTTATATTTTTAATCTACATATTCCCATCATGTTTAGTGACTGTAGCATGATGTGTATAATTGGTGCAAGCAAAGTGGTGATAATTCAGTTCTTACTCTAACTTCGTCATTGTTGTACATTTGTTTCCAGCTGACGCTGTGTGGTTAAAAATGTAAAGTATTCTATTTAGGTATATCCTGAAAGGTCATCGATTCCAGCCCCTTGCCTTCACTAGCAGGACCAAGTACTGATTTTGCCCCACATTCTTAGGTGGCCCCCTCAAGGACTGAATTCTGAACCCTGGGTTTAGCAGGCCAATGCTCAAACCACTGAGCTATCCTCCCCCCATGTATTCATTATATGCAAATGAGTTACTAAACATAAATGTCTTTATTTGGATGAGACACGTGGGTGGGTATTGCAGCTCATGTAACAATATAGTAAAAGGCTGATACTTTTCCCCCGCTTCCGTTTTATAGCCAGCGGAAGCAAGCACGAGATCTTCTGGCCGCTTTACAGAAGGTGGTTGTCCCTATATATTGTACTAGCTTTTTAGCTGTGGAAGAGGATAAGCAACAGAAAATTGCCAGAGTGAGTACCTGTTTTAGGTTAGCTTGAGCCTTATGTTTCTATTTTCAGTGCTAGAGAAGCCCTTGTGACTAGTTTATAAAGATGTAGCTTACTGTACCCTACTTTTATTCTGTCACTGCTGTCATGCGCTTAACAGTATTTTTTTTTTTCCCCTGGGTTTTTACAGCTCCTTCAGCTGTGGGAGAAAAATGGCTACTTTGATGAATCAATTATTCAGCAGTTACAGAGCCCGGCTCTTGGACTTGGCCAGTACCAGGTTAGCCATGAGAGAAAGTTGGCCCCTCTTTATAATTGCATAATAGATTGCGGACATATTTTAAGTGCTGAATTCAGTAACTCCTCTTTTGTGAGATGTAAATAGTAGCTGTCTCTTTGTTATAAACTTATATTCTGCCGGAGTACAAAAATAATGTAATACATTGTTCTAAAGTTAAATATGGGGGGCCATTTAAAATATAGCATATAATTATACTGTTCTGATTAGGCCTAGCTTCTTCATCTCTGGCCCTGATTCTGCTCTCTTGGCGTGTTTGTTGTCTTTACGCCCGCCCTGGCTCTTTGCTTACTTCTTCCTGTTCTCATTTTCTTCTTTCTCTGGCTATTAAAGTTTTTTATAGTACCGTATGCATCTGTGATTAACCCTTTAAGTCACCCAGAATGAATGCTGCTAATTGCCAGTTTTTAAATAAGGTAAAGGGAAATACAGGAGGGATTTTCCATAGAGCATCTAGTAAATCGTAATGAGGGTTTGTCATCTGAGTAGCTTCAGTCTCTGAATCCCTCTAGAAAGAGGTGGATACATTATTTGGGGGAGCTTGTATGAGCAGGGATGGTGCCTATTATGGCTGCACAGTAACTTTCTGAAAATACTGATCTTAATTTGTGTCTCATACTGTCAGGCAACTTTGATCACAGAATATGCATCAGTGGTGCAACCTGTGCAGGTGGCCTTCCAGCAGCAGATACAAAACTTGAAAACACAACATGAAGAGTTTGTCAATAGTTTAACACAGCAGCCACAGCAGCAGCAACAAATACAAATACCACCACTGGAGAGTGAGGTAAAATCAACACCTCCAGCTCCAGCTCCGACACCTGCTGCAGCACCGCCTGCTGCTCCAGTCAGTCAAGCAGGTATGATTGCATTCTCAGGACTTGTGTATTACAAGCTAATGACTGGCAGCTCTCCTGAGAGTTTATGACTTGTCTTGATAATAGGCTGCTCTTTAGACTGACTTGTCCATCACTTATAAGTTGTTTGGGCAAATACTCTCTGTTTTTGTTTTTACAATGCTTAACATCACAGGGCTCATTCTATTGTAGCTTTTAGGCACTACTGCAATATAAAATTTGAATAACTTTTTTTTATTAGGCTGAATACCTTATTATTGACCTGAAGCGATTTTTCCCCATCCTCTTTAGTCTTGTGGTGTTATGTCATTCTATAACCCAAACCATTTCTGTTCAGGAATCTGCAGTGTGGCTGTAAAAATGTTCATGGGTCTGTACTTGATAATATGTGATTCTTGTTTGTCTTTTGTCAAATGTGCAGCCTGATTCTCCTTAGAGGAGCTGGGCATTCACAAATACCATTCAATTCATTGAAGTTTCAGGTGTTCAGCACCTTTGAAAATAAGGACATGTACATTAGGATGCTGAAGCGCCTACTCAAAGACCTAACTTTAGGAACACAGGTTTTAAATTTTTAACCTGAGAATTTTGCCAAAGTAAAGCAATGCTAACATATCAAATAAAACCTTTTTAAAAGGATACAGTTAACTTGAATTGCATTTGTTTGAATATTTTGACCAGTTTTAAGCAAAACCTAAGATCACTATAGCTGAAAGATATTGGAGAAAACTGTTTTTAAAGCTTGTTTCCCCTGTGCATTTGAGATTATAGAGAGAACTGGTTTTATTTTGGAAAAAAAAGAAAAGAAATGTGACTGTAAAGCCAAAAAAAATTGGTAAGGGCCTCGGGGGTGGACATAGGGCCTGAAATTCATTTACTAAAAGGATTAGATTTGAAGTTGGTGTCACTTTAAAACTGTTTTGAGATACTGAGGTTCTTGCACATGTGGTAAGTGCTTTCAACTATACTGAAATTAAGAAACCATAATTGGAGGTCCCAGGCCCAGGGGACAAATTTTTCTGTTAGGGTTATTCCAGAACACTGGCAAATAGGTCAAGTTGAGATCAGACCGGTCATTGGAAAATTTTTATTAAATTCTTCTTGCTGTAGGGAATTGGGGACTAGGTGATTCTGGAGTCTTTTTTGCTTCCTGCTCCCTTATTTAGGATCTTTATTAGTAGGGACTGAGCAGGCTCTTGTCTAGAACATGGTGGCTTTAGGGGGACTGAAGGAGGAAAAAGTAAGAATCAAATTGTTTTATAACAGAGGCACTAAAAGTACTATATGAAGTATTTAATTCTCTCTTCAGAAGCTGGTATACATTTAAATAGGAAACTGATGGGGTTTAAGTTGAGGTCAGGAGACTCCCACAGAATTATCATTGAACCCAGTGGAATTGAAATGGACTAGGTTTGCAGAGCAAACCAATGTTTGGAAGTAGTCACGTGCCACAGAGGGTGGTTCTTACAAGAGTTTCCAATTTATTTCAGATGATGGCAAATCTCAGCTTCCTCTGGCTGGTTCTGCAGAGTATGATGCAACAGGGGCGGGGGTGCAAGATCCTGCAGCTGCTGGACCACGTGGCCCTGGGCCTCATGATCAGATCCCTCCAAATAAACCACCCTGGTTTGACCAGCCTCATCCTGTTGCACCTTGGGGTCAACAACAGGTATCAAACATGTAAATGTAGCTATGGTAAAGCACTGGAGAGTCCAATAATTGTCAGATTGTAAAAATCATCACACAAGTAGGAGCTTGGTGAAAAGCTGGAAATGTTAAAGTCCAGATTTTAAAATATCTGGCATTTTCTTAGTCAAAAGAAAGCTAAATAGCAAATCATTTATCATATTTCACAGTTGTCCTTCTACTGTTTTTCCTTTATGAGCATGCAGGAGCTCCCTCTGGGGCACAAAGCTGTTTGGGCCATTACTCTTTTGTTGCATTAAGGACAGAAATCCTGGTGGTACATATGCTGATCAATGACGAATCTTTTCTTACAGTTAATGACAGGATTGAGAAGAACAGTTTAGCTTTTCCTCCAAAATTGTCCTCTTCAGTTTGTCCTAACTTTTGCTTGCAAAGCAGACTCTGTACACAGATGTTTGTTCCCCCTTCTCTGTGCACATGTAGCACTTACACTCTAGGTAATAATTTAGAAATAGACTGTTTTTATTACATTCTTTATTTTTATAGCCTTATGACCAACCTCCTTATCCTCACCACCAGGGACCTCCACACTGTCCTCCGTGGAATAACAACCATGAAGGAATGTGGAATGAACAGAGAGACTCAGGATGGAATAACCAGCGGGAGACCCCTTGGAATAACCAGCCAGATCCTTCTTGGAACAACCAATATGAAGCACCATGGAACAACCAGCATGAGCAGCCTCCATGGGGAGGGGGCCAAAGGGAACCTCCATTTCGAATGCAGCGGCCACCTCACTTCAGAGGCCCATTCCCTCCACATCAGCAACATCCCCAGTTCAATCAGCCCCCACATCCACATAATTTCAACCGCTTCCCACCTCGCTTCATGCAGGATGACTTCCCTCCTCGCCATCCCTTTGAAAGGCCGCCTTATCCTCATCGTTTTGACTACCCCCAAGGGGACTTTCCTCAAGGTAAAGTGGGTACTGAGGATGCTGATGCTGATTGCTGTTTTAAAATTAATTAGTTCCTTGTGATGAGAGCTCAACATCAAAGGAATGATGTAGCCCTTTCTGGAAAGCTCTCAACCCTCACCACCTGCTGCTATACACCTCAGTTTTGGAGTTGTAGATTTCCAAAGCCAGAAGTAACAGCGATGAGTCCTTGTGGCATTTTAGAGACTAACAAATTTATTTGGGCATAAGCTTTCGTGGGCTAGAACCCACTTCATCAGATGCATGGAGTAGAAAATACAGGAGCAGGTATAAATACATGAAAAGATGTGAGTTGCCTTACCAAGTGATCAGTCTAACAACACTTTAGTTGGCAACAGGATAGGGTTCACTGTGATCATCTAGTCTGACCACCTACATAACTCAGGACTGCTGTGAATTAACTCTTGCTTCAAGTCAAATCGCTGTGGTTGAATGTAAGCATATCTTTTAAAAAAACATTCCTTTTTGATTTAGAAGCTTCCAGTGATTGAGAATTCACCACAATGCTAAAATGTCTTTGAAATGTATTGGATGGAACCAACATCATGTACGAGTAGGGAGAGTAGCCCAAGCAATAGGAGAGAATAGAGAGCCAAACCCAGACAAGTTGCTCCGTCTTCTGGATTCTAGTAGGAAACTGGAGAGACTTTTCTTATTAAATGTAAACAGGGTGGGAGAGAGCCTGGATATGGTAGACATGTATTGTTTACTTCATGTTTAATAGTATTATGCTTCTAATGAAAGTGAGAGACTACCAGCGCTGGCTAGAGTTGGGTTAGTCGTAGTGCAGGCTTCTCCCTCCTGCATCTGTCTGCTCATTTTTGCCCTGCAGCATCTTCTCTGTTCCAGGCTGGATCTCCCATGCAGCACTGTCAGCGTATTTCACAGTTGCCCAGTTGTGTTCTGTATCAGTCCTGGTACACACAGCCAGTATTTTTGTCCACTAGGGGTCATGCTGAGATCATTCATTGCCTTATTTTAACAAGAACATTTTTCTCTCCTACCTTTGGGAATGCCCTTTTAACAAAGCACTTGCATGTCGTGTCCTCCTGTGAAACCACTCCCATCTGTTTGTCTATGCATGTTGATAGAACTTGCAAGTCTACTGCTTTGGAGATGGACTGCAATTGTATTTTGAGTCTTTAGAAGTATATCACATGGGTGTCTCCTTTGCTGAATGCAAGGTAAATTTGGTTTTGAGAATAGAAACTTTAATTGTAGCACTTTCCAAACCTAAGGTACCACAAAGCGACAGGGGCTTAGTTTATGAAATTTGTTATTAAAGATGTGGGTGGCTGTTACGCAAGGGAGGGAGAGAGACTGTAGGTGCTTCATGAGCACAGACCTGTACCGAGTGCCTTCTCTTCCCTGTAGTGGTTAATGAGCTTTCTTTGTAGTAGGATTTTTTTCTCTTAGAATAAATGTATGTGGTTGGGGGCATCTCAACTGGTTGTCCTCCTTCCTGTCTTCCCCTCTGTAAAACCAAATAAAGCTTTCTTGTCCTTCTCTGCAGAAATTGGACCACCTCATCATCATCCTGGGCATAGATTGCCTCATCCTGGAATTGGTGAGCATCCTCCTTGGGGTGGGCCACAGCACCCTGATTTTGGGCCTCCTCCACATGGATTTAATGGGCAGCCTCCTCACATGCGGAGACAAGGCCCCCCTCATGTAAACCATGATGATCCCAGCCTGGTGCCAAATGTCCCCTACTTTGATCTTCCTGCTGGACTTATGGCTCCACTTGTGAAAGTAAGTTGCTGAAATGGAAGCTGAGCTGAAGGGTTAAAAGATCAAATTCCTATGATCAGTTTTAGGGATGGTTTAAAATTAATGAGTTATTTATTACTTCAAAGTAGTGTGCTTTCCACATAGTACCCATCAATCAGGATTGGCACAGGGGACATTTCAGAAAGGCAGCTAGCTAGACTATGAAGACAGAAGACACTTCTCAAAATGTTAAGTCCCATTTATTTGAAACTTTACCCATAATTTTAAAATCAGTAGCACATAGTGATTTATAGGAGTGTGGAGAGAGTCCCAGTCGCTGGCCAGCCATGTTTGGTAGCTGGTCTTAAACTCTTTTCTGTGAAAACTTTTGTAATCCTAATCTTACACAAGTGAACAAAAGACCAGAAAATAGACTGTAGGGAACATACTGGCTGCTGTGGGATGGGTTAAATTGGTACAATTTAAATAGTATTCTAGATGAATTAATAGGTCGATTCTGTGCTAAATTCTGTTATTCCCAGTGCTCATCACTGTTTCCCAAGTCTTGTGCCAGAAGCTTGGATACCATGGGGCTGTGTAGACTACAACTACATCTTATACACCTAGGAATCCCAGTTAACATGCTGCCAAGTTTAATGCTGCAAATGTCACTAGAGTTTTGTTTTATACTAGATGACCCAGTGCTTGTTTGTGGTACCTGCCAAAGCCTTATTTTTAGACCATTTTAAACTCAGTAATGAAGTGCAAGGTCTCTAAGCAGTTAGACTTTATAGGTATAGTTATCTCTTTAGGTAGTCACCCCGTGACTTGAAAGCCATCTGTTTTGTTTCTGGTAGCTTGAAGATCATGAATATAAGCCTTTGGATCCTAAAGATATACGTCTTCCACCCCCAATGCCCCCGAGTGAGAGATTGTTGGCTGCAGTTGAAGCATTTTATAGTCCACCATCTCATGACAGGCCTAGAAACAGGTAAGACTGCTGACAATATGGTAAGGAAAATGCCCTGCCCTGAGAAGTTCTCAGGGCCTTTAACTTGGTTCTGCTAATGCTGAAATAAATACTCTACGTTACATTTTGAACTTATCCACTCCACTGTGCTGTCTGGTTTCATACTGAGAGCACGTGAGACCACTTTCCCCAAGCCCCCTATTTTCTAAAAATCCTGAACTCGTCTATTTGACAAAAGTGAGCTCTTCCCATATATTGACTGTATGTGTGGTTGATTATCTTGCAGTGAAGGCTGGGAGCAGAATGGGCTGTATGAGTTCTTCAGAGCTAAAATGAGAGCTAGACGGAGGAAAGGTCAGGAGAAGAGAAATAGGTAAGAGTTCCCTTGCAGTGTTTGATGTTTGCCATTCCTTTAGACTGTGCTACTGCTGCCTTAATTAGACATACAGTGAAAATCTTTTTGACAATGTGCTGGGGCAATAATTATGTCTTAACTTTCTGGAGCTTGATTTATTTAACATATAGAAAATGGCATACTTGCCACCCTGGCAGGCTTTGGGTTCACTTGGTTGTCAAAAAAATTTCAGCATGTTGAAATTTTAGTTTAAAAGAAAATACGTTTGATTTTCATGTGGCTCACATGAATCTTACTCGGTTTTCTTGGTATTTTGTATCCCTATGCAGTGGCCCATCTCGATCCCGCAGTAGGTCTAAAAGCAGAGGTCGCTCCTCCTCACGATCCAATTCAAGATCTTCAAAGTCATCTGGCTCCTATTCAAGGTCACGATCACGATCCTGCTCCCGATCACGATCTTATTCACGATCGCAGTCCAGGTAGGGTGAAGCAAGAGCTCATTAGGGATTGTGGCTAGTTAAATCTCCTAAAATGCTGAAGGTGTGCCAATATGATCCTTCATAACAGCCCTTTGGAGGTAGGGCAGTAAATATTCCCAATATTACTGATGAGCAAAATGAGAGAGAGGTGAAATGAGTTGTCCAAGGCAATGCAATGAGTTAGTGGCAAAGGTATTAGTTGAACTCAGAAGTTCCTGACTCGACCCTGTTACTTTAGATCGTGCTCCCTTTGCTTATTCAACAAATCTCTCCTAGGTTGAGAATGCATGTTTTTTCCTCCAGAAAATGGAATATTCCTGAACTTAACACTAGGTTTTTTGCTTTCCCCAGGAAACCTTAATTAGTTTAAGGCACCAAAGGTCACAAGGTTTTGTTCAGGGAGATGAATATATAGAATGCACCGTACTGGAAGCTGTGTACATGAAATGGTATATCAGCATTTCTGTCTATAAATTCTCCAGATCTTAGATACCTTTTTAAAAATACTGTTTTATTAATGTCAGAGGTGAATTACAAAAGCTAGGGAACCAATGAAAAAGCTATATATTGCTATAATCCTGCACATTAGAGAAATGTAACTGACTTCACACACTCTTACTTTCCAGAAGCAGAAGCAGGTCCCACTCTTCTCGTAGTCAGTCACGGTCAAGGTCAAGATCAAGATCTAAATCTTACTCCCCAGGAAGGCGGCACCGGTCCCGATCTCGCAGTCCCACTCCTCCGTAAGGCTTTCCATTGGATTGAGTTTGGTGATGTACTCTCTGAGCATGCTGAGGTTGGCCTAGGACTTTTCTGATAGTTTCTGTATATTAAACAGAATTGGGTAGAAAAGGGCAGGATTCTAAGCTGATCAAACCATAATTTGAACAAACTGCACAGTCATGTCAGATACATGGAGAGAGGATAAAATTGCTTCATAGTTCTTGGTAATGACTAAATCTTGTGTTTTAAAACAATTCATAAAAAACCCTTAGGTACATAACATGGAAAGGAAAAGGAGTTCTCTGGGCATGTTTGCACTTTACTCTTGAGAAAACCATGGTATCTGATATCCTTGATATCTTCTGTTGGGGTGGCGGAGATACATAGAATGTACTGCAACAGGACTCCTTGTGTCGTGCCTTTCCAAAGGTTTGTCTGGCTAGTTATGTTGGTTATAGAAGTTTAAACAATACGTATGCTTAAAAAATAACTTATATTCAATATGTTTTAACACAGTGAAATTTTAAAATTCTAATGGTAAATTATAACTTGTATTTTCTCTTAGTTCTGCTGCTGGTTTGGGCTCTAACTCCGGGCCTCCTATACCTGATTCAAGACTTGGAGAAGAAAATAAAGGGCATCAAATGTTAGTGAAAATGGGTAAGATTTATTCTCTTTGATTGAAACAATCATCCTGCATCCTCCCCCAGATAGAACCTTTCATAAAGCAGAGAGAAGGGGGAAAATTCAGCCTTCTGACTTTAGGACGCTGTGTTTTACACCTTACTCCAGAAGGTCCTTGCTCTCCAGAGTTTCATGTACTGTATGGGTGAGAGGCTATGATGTAATTTTTATGGTGACCCTTGGCTTGGACTCTTCTGCCTAAAGATAATTTAAGTCATGCTCCTAAAGAGTGTAGACTTCAGAGATAAAGAAAGCCGTGTTCCATTCATAAATATGTGGGCCAAACTTGTTCTGATCCCCCTGTTAAAGTTGTGCACACATTCTGCTGTCTAGGATCAACTGTATTGGATAACTTCTCTAGATGACAAGCTTAATTGTCACATTAGAAAGGCAGTTATCACGTTCAGCCAACAGATAAATGTGAGATAACAGGAAACTAACACTGAACACCAAGACACGGGTCTACTAGATGTGTGTTCTGGGCAGACTGTTGTGTGGTGGCAAGACCCGGACCACTGACAGCAGGTGTCAGAGAAGGCTAAACACTTTCCACAGCCACTGTCTTTTTTTCCATATTCTAATATCAAGTGTGAATCCAAAGTTCGTGACACTGAAGTACTTGAGAAAGCAAAATTGCCAAGTCTAATCACTAGTCTCAAATGCAGACCTCTCGATTGGCTTAGTCACCTGCAACATATGAACAATGGATGCTCCAAGGCCCTATGCTGACCTAGGCTCAGGTTCAAGGTCATTTGCAAGAAGAACTTGAAAACATTCTACATCAACACTAAGCTGGGAAGAAGCCACTAGCAACAGGCCGCACTTGAAGGGCTGTGCTGCATGAGGAAGTTGGAGGCTGAAGAGAAGTAGCTGAGAGAGAGGAAAGCAAAGAGAGCGAAGAGGAAAGACCAGCAGATTTGAAGTGCTAGTAGTGTGCTGTCTTCATCTTCTGGCCCAGGTCTTAGGCCTGCATTGTCTGTGGAAAGACTTCAAGAATTAGACTTTTTAAGCTACTCGCAATGCTGCAGCATGATGTACAGTAACTGAACTAGTCTGGTGTTTACACCATTCTTTTGAGAGGGATGGCTGCCATATATATCTGTATAAAGCACTCAGGACTAAATGCATATCATACAGAATTACGTAGGGCCTCAAGAGGTCATCTAGTCCATCTCCATCATGCCGAGGTAGGACCAAGTGTATCTAGACCAACCCTGACAGGTATTTTGTTTTAACCTATTATTAAAAACCTCCAATGGTGGGGATTTCACAACCTCCCTTAGTAACCTATTCCAGCACTTAACGATCCTTGCAGTTCGGAAGTTTTTCCTAATATCTAACTTAAATCTCCCTTGCTGCAAATTACTACTTGTCCTACCTTCAGTGGCCATGGAGAACAATTGATTACTGTCCTCTTTATAATGGCCCTTAACGTATTTCAAATGAAAACTGTTAATGTGTATGTGAATTATGTGACAATAGGCCTATAGCACCCAAGGAACTCTGAAAATAACTGGCAGCACCTGCAATCATGAGTGCCTGAGAGAAGGGATTGAGAGGTCATAACTTTCCCCTGCCTTTGCTAATAGTAAATGAAACGAGTCACTCATTTCATTGTCCACCTTATTTGTGGCCTTGGTTGCAAAAGGCTGAGACTGCTGCAGGTTGTTTTGGGGCTTCTGTTATAAACTGTTTCATCTTATAGCCGTGTCAGAAACAGTATTAACATCACTGTTTTATTGCATCTCTTTAAGTACTTATGGCCGCTATTGTCATAATTGATAGAGGCACTCGTACTAACAAATTTATCCTCACTCACCCCTTGTACGGTAGAGAAGTATTATTAATAATCCCCATTTTACAGATGAGGAAGTGAGGCGCAGAGAGAGTAAGTGATGTGCTGAGGATCACAGAGGAAGCCTGGCAGAGCACAACATTGAACCTAGAACTCCTGAACCCCGGGCTAATGCCCTAACTGTTGGGACTAATCTTCCTTCTAACATATTAGAATGCCAAATCTTGCCATCTTGCTTCTCTCCTGCATATGTGACAACTTTTTAGTTGGAAATATACACCTCTCCTCCTAATGATTTGCTGCTTTCCTCCACCCTAAACTGTCCTGCAGCAGACAGTTGTTCATCAGTCACTCATACAGGTTCTAAATTGTTTTTATGCAGATCTTCATAACAGGGCCATCTTAAGACAACACAGGGCCATAAACACCTTGTTATACACCCCTCAGTCCCACTAACATGGTGAGTGGTAGTTGAAAGGGTCCTCATTTCCTTTCAGAGAAGCAGGAGGTATGCCATGGGACTCTCTACACTAGGTACTTACTCCAGTAGACAAAATATATCTGCTTGGTTGAGTGGGAAGGTGGAGCTCACTGCACTCCTCCTTGCACGCAGTGTCCTCTGTCAGGTGGTGTTGGTTCCTCCCATTCTCCGCAGAGCCGCAGGTCTTGGAGATGAATGGGATAGTTCACCCTTCTCAGAGCTATTGTATCAGGCTATATCAAGTTTCTTGTACACTATTTCTTCACTTTTGTTTTCTGTACAGTTCACACTACTGAATTGAATAACAAGATGCTCTCCCATGTCTTTTTTTATAGGATGGAGTGGATCTGGAGGACTGGGAGCCAAGGAACAAGGAATCCAAGACCCAATTAAAGGAGGGGATATCCGAGATAAATGGGATCAGTATAAAGGAGTAGGAGTTGCACTAGATGACCCATATGAAAACTACCGCAGAAATAAAAGTTACTCGTTTATTGCACGCATGAAGGCCAGAGATGACTGTAAGTGAATGTTGATGGACAATCTAAAAAGGTCCTGTGAACCCTTCATAGTTAATATAATAGCTACTTCAGCCCACTTGGCAAGGGTTTTCCTAGACTATAAAATCCAATGGAGATTGCACAGGGAATAAGGACACAAATTAGTTTTATAATTATTATTCATTTTTAAATTTCTGGGTAAATAAATGCTGCTCTCTGAATAACCCCAATACTTTTTCCTTGGTAAGAGCTGTTGTTGCACTACATTACTCCTGGGGGCATTCTGCACCAAAAAATTAAAAATTCTGCACACAATATTTTAAAATTTCTGCACATTTTGTCAAAATAACATTACATAATCACACCAGTTTCAATTATTTTGGTATTTATTTCAAAATGTGTCAGCCAGTAAGTATGTCTATAACAATACAGAGATGCACAAAAAAAGAGAGAGTTAAAGGAACTCCTATAACAACCCAGTTCCTGTTTCTCTGCCTCCTTCCTCCGCTTCCCAGGGGGCCAGATACCTGCCTCCCCCTGGAGCCCAGCCATGGGGTCCCCTGGCCCAGATACCTGCATCCCCTCCAGAGCCCAGACACCCACCCCCTAGTGTCCAGGAATCCAGAGGGAGAAAGTCTGATGCTTTGTCCCAGGCTTGCATGGAGTTTTCTGAGCACTGCTGTCTCCTTCCGTCAGGGCATGCTGGGAACTGCAGCTGCCAGGAGCCCTCTAGCTCCCTCCCCTTGGCAGTATCTTCTATGTGCAAGCTAGGCTCTGCCAGGTCCAGTGGCCCCTAGTGGCAGCCAACAACACTGCAGCCCATTTATGTGAGGGAAAAGAAATTCTGCATGCATGTTAATTTCTCCAAAATTCTGCACTGTGCAGAATTTCCCCAGGAGTACTACATACAGCTGCTATCTCTTCCAGAATACTTGGTTAAAACTGCAAACACTATTGCAGCAGGAAAGAACTATGCCTTTTCTAAATTTAATCTGAGTTGAGCTCTATTTGCAGTTTGGAAATTTGTGTGCATTTTTAATTAATCTCTTGTTCCATTCCAAGTCAACCCCACTTATCTCCCTCCTTTGCAAGCCATGTTTTGGCTGTGGTATGGTTGCTAGGCAGTTTGTTTTTTAACCTTCAGGAAACTAGATTTCCTCCCTAAACTACTGAGGGAGAATGGCTAAAGGCTAGCAGGGCCGGAAGTGGGTACTGGGAGGCAGTCTGGCATTCCTGCCTGGTTTTGTCTATCCAGATGTGAGCTGCTCACCCTTGCTGTTGAGTTCTGCTCCTTTCCGAAGGACCAGGACCAGAACCAGCAGTGGGTAGGTATAGCACAGGCCTAAAGTAGAGGCTCAGGAAAAGATGACACAGGTCAAACTTATATTTGCTAATGTGAGTGGCACTCTGTGGGATAGAGAGCCTCACTTTGAGAATGAGGGAGGGACAGGATTTGTAGGGGTTCTGAGTGACAAGTACCCTTGCTGAGTAAAGATTCACAATTAGCAATGGGTAAAATAGTAAAAGAGGGAGGAGCTTTGGGCAGGCAAAGTCACTTCTGGCCATAGCTCTAAGGCTGTGTAACAAAATCTCTGCCAAAAAAAAAAAAGTGTGGGGAGAGAACGCATTTTGTGACTAGAGCCCTCATTCTAAACTGCATTACTCTTCAGACAGAACTGAGACTAACTGCAGAATGTGTAAGAACTTTTTTCCCTATTGTTTCAGTGAAGCGTGAAACCCAAGACCCTCCACCACCTGAATAAGACTCCCTGAAATATGAAGAAAGATGTCTTGCATCTTCTACAAAAGATTAAACTTAATCTGTATAAATCAGGATTAATGTCTGGAGGAAGTGACATTAAATGAATTACATTTAAATCTATGATGGAAAATGGAAGGCTATGACATGTACTCCAACATTTGTTTAGTGCTTTAAAAAGGCCAGTCATTTCTGTTACATGTCTAGCGAGTTTAAAAATACCCATTTATTTTGCAAACTTTCAAAAATTAGTTACCCATTTTATACTAGAACTAAACCCCTGCCAAACTATCCCTGCTCCAGGATTGTGATCCACTCATTCCTCTGGAATACAGATGTTACTTGTTATGGTTTTTTGTCTCTTGTTCCATAATGTATGTTTTTCTCTCAAAGGTTAATTCTATTTGAAGTGGAGGGGTGCTGCCTTGGGAGCAAGTCAGACTGATGCTGAGCAGTGTATCCTAATGTCTAAATGGGGAATGAAGCAGCTAATTCCAATACAGGTGACCTATGAGCACTGTATGAGCTTATTAGAGCCTACTACACAACTTAAAGCCCCTACGCACCATCTGCTGCAGTCACAATTCTATTCAGAATGTAGAGTGTTAACTGTTTTAGCCACTCAAGTGCTCTAAGATGTTCAATGCTTTATAATGAAAGGCATTCTTTAAGCTTTTTATATTTTTGTATATACCTTTGAATAAAAAGCTAGAACTAATTCACTAGAGAAGACTTCATTTTCCCCATCCCACATTTCTAAATATGAAACATTCTTGGAAACCACCCTGCCTACAAAAATACCCTTTTTTTGTAACTAAATTCTGTTTCCAGAGACCACCAGCTACAGATGTTAGATATCCTAACACTGCACCTCCACTGCAGAGGTCTGCCAGATGGCAGCCTCTTCCAGAACCATTTTTACAGTAAAAACCACCTTCAAAACCATCGAGTCCCCTATGGTAAATAATCAACTTGTTCTAGACTTATTGTAGCTGTGAAACTGTAACTGTCTGTGAATCAGCAAAAGACATGTATGTTACCAACGTGAATTTTACTGTTTTGCCTTCAAATAAACACTTTTATAAACTGCCTTCAGCTTGTTTTTCAAAGTGGCTTGCCCTTACCTAGATAAAGTAATATCTCCTTAACTTGCTTGGAATTCATCTTTATCTTTGTAGTAAGTGTTCTGAAATTTTTTTCGATAACTTAAGGACAAAATTATATCCATACAGTTTAAAATAAAGCCATGCACTAATTTAATATGGTTGATTATTCTTTCACTTTCAGACTCCTCACTTGAACAATACTGGAGGTTTGCATTTTTATTTTTGTTTTTTTTACCATATCACTGCTATGTTAAATATGCAAGTCAAGTTCTGATTTATAATGCAACAAACACTACATATAATCCTTTGTTTCTTTGCTTGCTAGGTTTAATGTGCTGTTTCTTTCTTAGCACATTTAAGTCTAACTTGCCCGTGAAGACGTACGTAATTAAAACTAAGACATTTTCTGTAGTGATAGGCTACTTTCCTGTTTCTGAACAGCATGTACATAAGGATAAAGTTTACAGATGGCATGAATTTGCACTACATACAAAATTAACTCAGTATCTGCCTTTTTTCTACAACAATGGAAAATCTTATTCCAGTTTGAGACTTGCAACTGAAAATCCCACTTATGAAAGTAAATATGGTTATTCATTATGGTAAGGTCGAAGCAATTCCTGCTACTGCTCTTTCATTTTCTGAATTTCTTCTAATGCTTGCTCAATTGTCAGAGGTGGGGATTTGTGACTCTTGATGTACTGCAAAGTAACAAAAGGTTGGTTAATACTTAAACGCTGGATCAATGCTGAAAATAAGATAAGTTTGCCTCAACACTTGTGCCTTTCTATACCAGCAACAGAAGCTATGGTCTCTATCCAAGCTGGTGGAGTGTGGCAGAGGAGGCCTCTTTCTTGTGTGTTTGAGCGGAGAGGAGGGAGCGGTGATCAAGAAGTTTGTATGTAAGTTCTTTGGAGTAGGAATTATTTATCTGTATAGCATCTAGCACATTAAAAGCTCAATCAGAACACTATAAAGTGCTTGATTTTGCAACCAGTTAAGAAGAGCTGAAATTGGGGGTGCCTGTGGAACCTTAATTCACCCCATTGTGCATATGCATTAAAATCTTTAATTACACATTTTTCTACAGCTTTCCCATCCCATTCCCTGAGCACTGTCCAACCTGTGCATTGAATTGGCAGAGCTCTGTACTGAATGCAGCTGTTTTGAGACCCTGTGCCTCATTTATTGACAAAGTGGAAGGAGTGTAGTGAATGAAGATTTCCCTTTCTTTTTGCAGTTGTCACATGGTTAAGGCAGTCAAATGGTGCCCTGTTTTTCAGAGTTCTTGTGTGGTTTTGGGCACGTCACTTAAACCGTCTGTTTTGGTTTAACTGTGTTCCTTATCCAACTTGAGACAGCTGGGATATGATTTACAGGAATGCTGAGCACACTCAGCTACAAGTGATGTCAGTGGGAGATGTGCACTGAATGTAACCTGAAATACTCAAAAAAAAAAAAAAAAAAAAAAAATCAGGCTCTTGGTATTGTAAATTGGGCACCCAAAATTAGTGGACAATTCACAATTTGTTTCCATTCCTGCTATGTAAAATGAAGATAAATATCACCTTGCCTCTCAGAGCTGTTTTGAAAAATTAATGTTTTAAAGCATTCAGCTACTAGGGTGGTGAGCACTGCAGAGGATCATAAGGAAGATTAATATTCAGGTATAGGGTTTTAGATGGTGAGTAGTAAATAAAACCTGGGACCACACATTCAATAATGATTAAAAAAAACACACACTAGTGAGTTCAGTGAGTACTGTCTATTCTGTGCACTGAATGAAGCAGGAGTCTCATGGAAAAAATGTAATCAAAGAGCATAATGCTTAAGCACAAATGGCCTGAACTGAAGTTACAGCAGTAGCCTTAATTCTGGCATTCCTAATCTGAGTGCTTCACTTTACAATCTTAACAGTCTTTTACCAGACCTTTTAGTTGCAATATGCATGTATAAGATGGCCTGCTTGGGTTCTGGCAAAAGGAGCCAGATAGAGAGTTCTCTGCAGGATCCAATGGGTCAAGGCTGCCTGCCAGTTAAAGATTAGTACTAGGCCTTAAATTACTGGGAGAAAATTGGTTCTTCTAAGATGTATGCTATGGATACTGTAGGACCTGATCTATGGTAAAGAGTGAGTTTTGAGTTGCTAGATAACCACATGCCACTTAAATGTGTTTAAGCTTTTGGTAAGCAATGTAACTATTCCTACAAATTCAAACTTTGTCTAATCTAGATAGTATAACAGCTAAGTAAACTCTACTTGTTAATCTAATGGGGGAGCAAATGGTACTGGAAACAGCTATTTTTTTGCTGCACACTGTTGCAGGGTAAAAGGAGAATCTCTTCCATAAACCTTATGCTCTTGTCTAGACCCAGTCTATAGAACATATGAACTGTCTTCTGCTCCAGACTGGCATTCTCCCCCCAACATGCTATTAAACTCCACAGCTCACCTGTCCAACAACTGTTTTTCTGCATATCCAGTAGATTAAAAGCCAGGGCTGGTGTTAGCAAGCACGGCAATTTCCCGGGACCCCACGCCTCATGAAGCTACTATGTTGCTTGGGCTTCAGCTTTCTACCTTAGGAAACAGTAACTCTAATGCCAGCCCTCTTCTGATTTATTTTGGCTGACCCTGAAACCTACTCACAGCCCCCAGTGGGCCTCAGACCCACCCTCCTTCATATTGAGAAGTGCTGCTCTAGACAACACTCCTTACCTCCTTCGCTTCTGCCAGTGTGTGATATTGAAATGTCTCATTCTCCAATGAGTCCACAAGCGATAAATGAAGATGGTGGATCATCTCCATGAACTGCTGGGTCAGTATCAAGTGCTGTTTTAATATGTCATTCAAAGCAAACACTGCGGGACTATATCCTGTTAGGGCTACAAGCCGGAGAAAAGAGAACAAGTGTTTTGTGTTGTTCAGGATTCACTGTTTGCAGTTCACATTACAAGTATAAGGACAACAGAATGAGTATTAGCTTCTTGCTTTTACAATACCTTCCAGGGCATCTATGGTGACATGACTGGCAGTAAGTCCTGGATCAATATAACTGCATCTTACTGCTGGGCCAAGGATTGCTGTGCCATCCTCTATGTATAGGACAGAATCTTAGTATTAATGTTTCTGATAAAATATTTCAGAACTAGAAGTATGCAGCATTCTACTTTTTAAGAAGTCTGTAGAATTTGTGCACAGCTTTAACCAGAGACTTGTACCAGTCAACACAGATGCTGAAGACCACTGGTCATGTTATGCTGCTTATTTGAGATATCACCCCATTATTTGCTATGGTGTGGGAAATCACCATTTTATAGAAAGCTTCTAACCCTAGGAATAGCATAGGGAAATGCTCAAATACCTCAGTGCAGAATCGTTGTTTTCAGATGTACCTGCCTAGTTCTATCGTCTCATGCCTCCTGAAGAGCCCTAGCTACCCTCGACCATTCTTGGGCAGGTTCCTCCTTGACCCCAGCTAAACCACCTGTTCAAGTAGGCATCAGAAACAAGTAGCAAGGGGAAACAAGTGGCAGCTGAAGAACTTGTCCCACCATTGAGCTTTGCTACATGCCTTCCCATTCACCTGGCACAACATTTCCTCATGACCATCCAAACCAACTCATTTTGTTAGGGGTAAAATTATACCTGCCAATTGCAAAACTGGCCCAGAATCTTTCTTCAGGCCCGAGTAAAGGTTTATTGGGTTGATTTTTTAATTTCTTAGATGGCAAATATCTGTACGCCGAGGTAAGATCTTTCTGAATAGCTCCCTCCACAATGAAAGATATGAACGGGAGAGGAAAGCAATAGGTGGTGACACCAATGCTAAACATGTAAAAACACGAAAATATACTAAAAAAAAATTAAAAATTTACCAACACTCTCCCCAGAAAGTCTAATTTATGCTTAACTTCAGAGCTAGACAGCAAATATTAGGAGAATCAGACCTAGAAGCGTTTAGTTCAGGGCCTGACTGGCAAAAGCCACTAGTGCTTTTTACTTTTAAAGAAGAGGACAGTCATGGATTGGAAACAGCTACCTGCAGAAGCAGTAAAAAAATCAGGAGCCTGGCTTTTCACTAGGAAATAAATGCAGCGTAAAGGGTTCTACATTAGTAGGGTTGCTTTAGCAATATGTTTATTTCATACCTCAGCTGTTAATCCCATTTGAGGACATCTGGGTATTATTCCAATCCCCACTGTCTTACTAAGGCCTGTGTAGGTTCCAGTGCCCCTCAAGGAAGTCAATCCCATCCTTCTGAAGCCCGTTAGCAACAACAGTTGGAGTTAGTGAGCTGTACTATCTGGTAATGGTACTATCTTTTGTACAGATGGCTGAATGAATATTGTGACAGATTAAAAAGGATCTTTTTGATTAATTCAGGATATAGTACCTGAACTAAGAACTATAGCTAGGCACATTCAAACTGGAAATAAGGCATAATTTTAACAGTGAGAGTACATAACCATTGGAACAATCTACCGGAGGTGGTAGTAGGTTCTCCATCACTGGCAATGTTTAAATCAAGATGGGATGTTTTTCTAAATCTGCTCTAGGAATTATTTTAGGGAAACTCTATGCCCTATGTTATACCACAGCTCAGACTATATGATCACAATTGTCCCTTCTGGCCTTGGAATCTATTAATATAGAGTTTAGACAACTATTTAGGATTAGCACTTGAATCCTAGAAATCCCAAAACTTTAAATCAACGTGAACTTACTCTTTGACCAGTGATAGGTGAATGGAGAAGCAGTTGTCTGCACAGCCATCTCTTTCATAGTTACTCTGCTTACTGTCTCATGCCATTTTTTCTTAGATTGAGATGATGCGAGTGAGGGAGAAAGGTCTTTTCTGGAATACACAGAGCTGTTAGAATGCCCCACTGACATTTCAGACAAGGATCTTCGGTCTGTAGTCTCAGATACTGGCAAAGACAGAGATTTTTCAAAGTCTTCAGAATATTCTGAATTAACAGTGCTCTCCTCAGGTCCAGGAAACACTTGTCTAAGGCTAAGATGGTCTGTAGAAATTCCACTTAAAAACTCAGAGATTTCAGCTTCAGTCATGATTTCCCCTTCCATATCATTGTCAGAAGCAGCATTAGTACTAGTTAAGACACTCGCCATTTTAAGGGGGGTTTGGTCATTATTCACAGGAAACACATTTGGTTCTGAGTCCTTGTTTGATTTTTTAGCCATCTGAATGTCTGTATCCTGTTAAAAAAAAAAAATTCCATGAGTGGGGTCCTGGCAATGCAAGTTGGAAAGTGTTTCAGTTATATTTGTACAATGTTGTACTACAGTACAGATCATTTATAAAATATTACTTATTGGTTGTTGCATCCTTTGACCAGACTTATGTTTTCTTAATAGGAAATAGTAACGTTCCTTTGAAACATTAGGTAAGTGTAACTAACAGATAATATGTAATCTGCTAAAGGACATTTAAAACCTAGTGAATATAATCTGACAGTGTACATCTCATCAATTTGCTTTCTATATAATAGGTCTATACAGATTATTAGAAGGTAAAATGGAAGCTGTTCCCTTAAGAACATCCATCTTCATTTAACACATGAATACAAACTCTCCTAGATAATTTAAGGATTTACTACTTACCATTTGTTTTAATGCTTCTCTATCACCAGAAACATTTGGAGCCAAATCATCAATGCTCAAAATATTTAATCTGAAGTCTGCAATTGAATGACAAATGGTCAACTGGTATCAGAGCAGGAAAGTTACCTTATATATCCCTTTAAAGGAGGAAAGGCCATACATTCAATACTGTTTTCCTAATTTAAATATTCACTTATACAGACCAAGAAAGTTTTAAGTGATGTTTACTTCAGACCCTCCATGCCCTACCTATTAAGGTCTTTTCTAAAAATATAATTTTCTTGAATTGGAGGTGTTTGGTTTTTTTTAAGAGAAAATCCAAGCAGGATTAAAGTTAAATCAACTGGACTCATAATGCATGCAGATTCTCTTGTTTAATGTCTAGTGATGGTGTATGAAAACTATTTTAAAAAGTTCCATAAGACTGGTCAGAATGGTACTGTGGTCTGATGTTTAGAACAGGGGACTAAATCTCAGAATTCCTAGGTTCTATTCTTAGCTCTACTTTGTAATTGTTGCAAGAGTATGGACAAGTCACAACCTCATTGTGTCTTCTTTTCCTCCATTTAACCTAGAGATACTAATACTCTTTTGCTGCATGGGGCAATGAATTTGCAAGACATAACTTCTGTTTGTAAAGTGCTGCATAGCCTCAATGAAGGGCTATATAACTTTTACTGTATTACCATCAGTAATATATCATTGAAAAAGTTCATGGTAAGTCACTGTTACGACTCCAATCCATAGTGATTAGTGCAGCTTGAACCATAATCCTGATTTCTTAAATGCAATTGTCAGCAATTATTTGAGCTGAACCAGTGCTAAGCATGAAGCTGCAAATGTAGACATGGACAAACTGCGTTCAGCACTGTAAACTGTGTTTGTCTAGACTTGCATCTTTACCAATCGCTGACAACTGTGCTCAGTAACAGTCAAATTCTGCAGTGCAGATAAGGCTTAAACTAGATTCCATTTGCTTCCACAGGCGTGTCTGTCAGCTCTGATCTATTTTAACATGAATATAGCCAAGCTTTCCTCACTTGTTCATATCATTAAGCTAGAAGTCATACGCTTTATTTCTTCTATAGACACAGGTCGTTGCATGCACCAGGGACTTCTTGCATTCCTCCATCCCCCCACAAGCTTCCCATGTCTCTCTCTCATCCCACTTTGTTTCAAGGACACTCTGCAATCCTCCCTCCCTCATGCCCGGGATGCTGCGTGCTCTTTTCTACTATGCCAGAGACTCTGTGTGTTCCCTCATTCCTGTCTCCCATTTTTTTGCCATCCAATGCCAGGGTCTCTGTGGACCCCTTATTTTCCCCTTCTATCCAGGCCCCCTATTCCACTCTGTGTGCCTCCCACATCCCCCTCCCTATACTACTGTCCCCCATTTCCCCACCTGCCAGGATCTCTGTGTGCATCCCCATTCATCCTGGTGCCAGGGTTCCTCACTCCCCCCCACCCATGCCAGGGTCTCTGGGTGCAACCTCATTGTTCCCTATCATTCTTATCTCCCAAAAGAAAGCAAAGAAGTAAGTCATCTAGGATGTCAACTTTTAAAAGAGAACTAGGAGATTGGGCAGAGCTGAGATGGGGTATATTGTTATGCTGGAAGATATCAATGGCTATCAACTGGTTTTTTGATCTACAGACAATTACAGAGGTGGTTGAAGCTGCTGGGTCTCTTAACCAGACGAAAGGGACAACACATGTCTCCTATTTCCCACCTATGGTTTCCTAATTTTCACCAAAATCAATAGGATTTCTGCCCATTGGTGCCTAGAAAATTCTCTGAAATTCTGAACTGATCAAATGCAGTATTCAAAAGGTATCGTGTTACAGACAAAGAGAGAAATGCCATCAGATTGAGTGTAGGTCCTTGCTTCCTTCAGCCAATCAAAAATGAAGGGGGAAAAAAGGTTTATATTACATTAGAAAAATATTGCTCAGGGCAAATTTCAATCCCTTTGACAGGATCTAGAGTTGTGTAGGATAAGTTTGTTGAATATGATGAGCTCTAATTTAGTTTTAGTGTCCATGGATTACAGGAAGTCTGTTCAGAACATAAGTAGAAATGTAAAATGAACTTGGAAAAACTCACCATTGGAACTTTCACTGGTTGCATCTTCTGTATCTGCTGCTTTTGAAAACAACTCATCCAAAGACTTGATTTCACTCCTTTCAGACAAGGACACCTGACTTTGTTTGATGTGGTTCATTTTAAGTGAAGCGGTCTCTGCAATGCTGTCTTTTAGTGGAGTTGGTGATTGAAAAGACATACTAGTTAGTCTTGGCAAATTTCCACTTGGTGGAGAGGGAGTTTGTGGATTAATTCTATCACAGGTTCTTTTCTGAGAACTTCTGCTAAGTAGCAAAGGAGCACTAAATAGATTTGTCGAAGAAGACTGTTTTTTGGGTGGAAAAGATGTTCTTGGTGGACTCTTCATCTTGGACTTCATGAATAACTTGATAAAAAAGATGTCATTACTTTACCTATTTTCAACCTTTACTAAAAGGTTTACTAAATTTTTACTTTCACTAAAAGTAAAAAGTAAAAATACACTATATTGATAATAATGAATAACCATTCAGAATGCAACATAGAATAAGTATGTCAATTAACATTAGCTCTCATCTTATAAAAGTAGATTACGAATAATAGAAATTAAGTTGTTACAGTGTGTTATTTTCTATAAAGTGATCGGCCATTTTAACGTGTAATTTCATTAAATGTAAATAACAATGTCTAACCCAGTAAAGTTGTTACCTTTCCATCAGGTTTAGAAAAATTGGTGACATCCTTCTGGTTCTCATTTTCACTGGAAAACTCCAAAGAGCTCCCTAGTAATTGTCTCATTTCCTCTTCATCACTATCTAGACTAAGTTGTTTTCTAACTGGCACTTTGTTTTTTGTTGTCTGGCAGCCACCTTTTCCCTTGAAATGGACTTTACTCAATGTTACATTTTCCATGACTGTGTCATTTTTCTTCAGATACCTGCTACCTCTTGCACTCTCCTCCAGGCTGGATCTAGCTGATAAGTTCTTTTCATCCGAAATCTTCAGGTCCAGCTCAGTATCAGAAAAATCCATCTGTACCTTTCGGGTCATGATCTTGCTTTCTATCTGTGCTAGCTTTCTCAGAATGGCACTTGACCTCACCTGTGAGGCTGTATCCAGAGAGTTTTTTGCAACATACCTGTTCCCCTCCTGCATGGCACTAATATTCTGGTTCACTTGGTTTCTTTGTCCATGCTGCTTTTTCTTTAGGAATCTGATGTGACTAAACTGAGTTTCCAGGAGGCTCTCCCTTTTAAGGTCTTTGTTTTTGCCAGTTTCCCCCATTTCTGTGTTGCCTATAGAAAGGTCACTGTAAGAGTCAGTAGGGGCACTAGTGAGTTTTTTATGGGGAGAATCCATGTGTCCCTGTGGAAGAATTACAAAAGGAAGATGATCCCTTGTTGATCAGGCACTACTGGACCATAGGAGATCTACGGCTGAGTTCCTGCATGACCGTAGACAAGACATTTCATCTTTCTCTGCTCCCATTTTCCATGGGTAAAATGGGGATACTGGTTTTTTTCTTCCTCCACCCTGGGCCTGTCTTCTCTGTTTCAGCTGTAATCTTTTCACGGCAGGGACTGGTCTCTTACTATGTGGACCTACGACACTACCTACAGCAACGGGTCCCTACCCTTGTGGGATCTAGGCGTTTCCATAGTGAAAATAATGGGCACCACTAAGCCTGAAGTGACAGCGACCCAGCGCTCAATCCCTCCCCTGCACACCACACAGGCCACCCAGCGCTGGGGCCCGGATCTCACCTGCCGCCCGCCCGCAGGAACCCGTCCTGCCCGAGAGCCGAGGTAGAGTGAGCGCAGCGCTGCCCCGCGCCGCCGTCGGGACCTTCCCTCGGGGCGGCCGGGAACGGGCTGCACCTAGAGAAGGTGGCCAGGCTGCTGGAGGCGGCACCGAGTCTCCGGGCTCCCGAGTCCCTGCCCTAGAGAGGGCGGGATGGGCTCCGTGCGCCTCAGCGGCCCGCCCAGGGACACAGCGCTGGACTCGAGTCTTTCTCTTATTTCTTCGGCATCCCAGCAACACCAACCCGCGTATATCGACCCCTGATTGGCCCTGGGCGGCCACCCCGCCCGCTGGCGCCTCTACCTTAGCAACGACCTTTCATCGCCCAACGAGAACCAATCACAAAGCCTTCTCTCCGGGGCTAAGGCCTGTGGGCCAGCACAGACTACAAGCCCCAACACACATTACGTCCTGGAGTGGGCGGGCCGGACCGGCAGGAGGAGTCGGATAGTCCGCCCGCGCGCCTTCACGGCTCTAAACCAATCAGAGCCCTCTCCACCCTGAGGCGTGAGAATACGAACCAAGCAGCGCCCGAGTTGACGTGAGGATTTGGACCAATTAGCGCCTGCATTGGTGTGAAGCGCGAGGGTAAGGACTCCGTCGTGAGGCTCGAGGGCAGGCACGCAGGCGCCGGGGCTTGGTTCGGTTACAGTTGTTCCCGGGCTGCGCGGGTGAGAGCGGAACCGGTCTAGAAATGGGGCCGTTAACCCGCGCCCTGCTTTTCTGGGCAGTGCTCAGCGCCGCCCGCGCCGTCGTGTATTTCCGGGAGCAGTTTATGGATGGAGGTGAGGAGGAGGGGAGGAGATCGGAGAGGGAACAGGGAGAGTCCTGTGAGGAGAGGGGAGTGTGACCAAGCGGTTGGGTTGACAGGTGGAGATGAACCTGTGTGGGGTAGAGTCAGTGGGAAAGTGCCTATTGATGCCCACACGTCACTGTGGTATGTGAATCCTGAAGGGAAAGGGAGTATCCAAGAGAGATTAAGGGTAGGGTTGCCAATTTTCTAATCAAACAAAACTGAACACCTCTGCCCTGCCTCACCCCTGATGCCCCAACCCCCACTCAGTTCACCCCCCCCCCATCACTTGCTCTCCTCCACCCTCACTCACTCACTGGGCTGGGGCAGGAAGTTGGTGTGTGGGAAGGGGTGAAGGCTCCAGTGTGGGGCCAGAAATGAGGGGGTTCAATGTGCGTGAGGGGGCTTCAGACTAGGGCAAGGGGTTGTGGTGCAGGAGATGGTGAGGGACCTGTCTGGCGGGATGGACTTGTTGTGGGCAGATAAACTGCTGAGGCAAACAACAGTGGTAGTCCGTGCCCGGCTTGCTTAGCGCCAATTAACACACCGAGATGGAGAAACAAAACACAAGTTTATTTGGGATCCCAAAGCGGAGCTGGGAGACTTAGGACACCTCAGATCCAGCCCCAGCTAAAACAAGCAGTCTGTTTCTTTATATCCATGAGAACTTTTCTCGCTGACTAGCAAGCCCCTGTTTCCCCTCCCTCTTCTGTCCGGCTGCAGCATTCTTTTCTCACACACTTCTTTCTCTGTTTTCCCCCTCCCTCTTCCCCTTGTAGAATTACATTGAACAGTTAATTAAAGCTGGCGTGAATTACGACCTTGTCTTTGTAAACCATTATCTCCTCTCCCTTGACCAAAAGTATGCAGGCTTCATTATTTCTGCTTTATACCAGTTTGAGCGGCCTTGCAACTGATAAGGCTGCGGACACCTGGCCTTTTGTTTTATGGGCCTGCTAGGTCAATTAGAGTTTAACATGGACAGACTCTTGCTCATAGGAGGCCTAAGGGAAAACTCCATATTCTTATAGCCTTTACCTTTTAAAATTACTTAGAATAATGCTTAGTGACACTTAGTGGCCTCAACAGACTCTGGTGTGAGGTCAGGGATTAGGAGTTCAGGGGGCAGGAGGTGGCTCTGTGCTGGTGCCAAGGGGTTGGTGTGCGGGAATGGGCTCATGGCTGGGACAGGTGGTTGGGGATGAGGGAGGGAGTTTGGGCTCCAGCTGGGTGGCGCTTACCTCAGGTGACTCCTGGTCAGCAGTGCAGCAGGGCTAAGGCTCTCTGCCTGCCCTGGCTCCATGCTGCCCTTGGAAGCAGATGGCATGTCTGACTCCGAGGCATAGGGTGAGCGGGAGGCTCTGCACAGTGTGTGCCGTTTGTACCCTCAGGTGCCACCCCTACAGCTCTGATTGGCCATGATTCCCAGCCAATGGGAGGTGCAGAGCCAGTGCTCGGGATGAGGGCAGTGTGCAGAGATTTCCTGATTGCTCCTGCAGCTAGGGGTCGCAGGAACATGGTGGCCACTTCCAGGAACTCTGTGGGGCCAGGGTAGGCAGGAAGCCTGCCTTTGCACTGCTGACTGGCCTTTTAATGGCCCAGTCAGCGATGGTGACCAGAGCTGCCAGCTGCCAGGGTCCTCTTTCGAGAGGGCATTTTGGTTGAAAACTGGACACCTGCCAAACCTAATCAAAGGGGATGTCCAGGGTGGGGAATTTCTAAGGCCTTGAGAGTTGGGGGTGCAATTCCTGTTGGATGAATGGAGAACCCCAGGTTGGGGAGATGTTTTTAGAAAGGAGTGATTCCCAGGGGATGTGGGAAGAGTCTGGGACTCTGGGAGAGGTCCTGGATAAATAGGTAACTCAGTTCAGCCCTTCTCAGCATACGGAGTCTGAAGGGGTTATTGCATAGGGGTTATTGCATATTGTACTGGCTCCAGATTAGAGGCAGCAAACTTGTGTCCCACACCACCCTATTAAGCAGCCTCCTGTCTTGAATACATCTCACTGTATTCTGCTGTTTTCAGTTCAGATCCACTTCACTGGGAGTCCAGATCTGCCACTTCTGGCCCTTTGAGAAGTTGCTGAAGACACTTTTACCTTTTGATAGTGAGGGCCTATCAGAATTTGCCCCCACTTTTTGCTTTCAAAATTTCACTCAATTCTTTATAAGTAGTTTTACCTTTCTTTCCCTGAAATAAATGCTTTTTAAAAAAAATGAGTGTGAACAGTCCATTACTCTTCTGCCATGAGGGCAGGGTACTGGATTAGATGACCTCTTGAGATCCCTTCCAGTCCTATAATTCTGATTCATTTACTCTATAATAACAAAAGGTAATAATGAGTAAGGGAACAGATTTCATTTTCAAACTTCTGAGGAGTTTTTGTATATAACAGTATGTTTCAAAAAGATTTTTAAAATTTGAAAAAGACCTTGTCTGTGTCATTTTAATTTATTTAGTGGCCTAAATTTTTCTATTGGTATCAGATTACTAATATTTAATATTATTTAACAGTTAAATGGCAAGACAGATGGATGAATTCTCAATATAAATCAGATTATGGGAAATTTAGATTAACAGCTGGGAAGTTTTATGGAGATACAGTCAGAGATAAAGGTTTGTGCATTTCATTTAAAATGTGTTGTTAGGACTGCATACATTGTTAAAAATTGACATGGTCTTGAAATCTTGTCCTCTTTTGGCTTCCATGACTCTGTCTTCTCCTGGTTCTCTTCCTACCTCTCTCATCTCTTTCTTCATTGTGTCCTTCAGATGATCCTCCTCATTCACCTTCCAACTTTATGCGGGGGTTCCACAGGGCTCTGCCCTTGGTCTTCTTCACTACACCTTATCTTTGAGTAGTTTTATCTGCAAACATAAATTCAGCTGTATCTGGTGACTCTCAGATCTACTTCTCTACTCCATCTTTATCTCCTGTACAAACTAAAATATCAGTCTGTTTCTCTGATATCTCCTTGTCGATGTCTAGATATCAGCTCAAGCTTAACATGACTAAAGCAAAGCTCCTAATCTTTCATCCAAGCCATTCCTTCTAACTCCTTTCTTGATCACTGTGGATGGTGACAGCATCCTGTCTGTTGCTCACTCTGGCCCCCAACCTGGAGGTCATCTTCTGTATGGATCTTTCTGTAGGTTTTCACATCCAAGCTAAATCTTACTGATTTTTTTCTGCATAATATAGCTAAAATACATCCACACAGCTAAAACTCTTGTCTAAGCTCTCATCTTGCGTCTTGATTACTGAAACTTCCTTAACAAATGCAGTGTTGCCCTGCTCATATCCATTCAGAAAGTTGCAATAAAGATAATGTTATTACCCCATTATTTTGACCATGTCAACCATCTCTTCATGTCCTTCCACTGGCTCCCTATCTCAGTCACATCAAATATAAGAAATTGCTTGTTTTCACTTTCCAGGCCCTGCATATTCTGTATTCGCTCTACTTATCATCTCATTTACTATCAAGCTGTTGACCTTCACTTCTGATTGGTCCATGATGCTAGCATTCATTGCCCACTTGTTAAATGTTTAAATAACGTTTGTGTTTTCTCCCATGCTCCCCCTCACACTTGGGAGGTGCTTGTATAAACATCTGCAAAGCCACCTCATTATCTGCATTAAAAACCCTCCTCAAAACTCTCCTTTATTGGGATGCCTACACAAAATTTGACAATGAGTAGGCTGCTGGTGTGTTGATACCACTGCCTATCATGCTGACCAATATTGTCTCCTTGTATTCCTCTATTTGTAGCCATCTGTTGTCTCTGCACTTATATTTAGATTGTAAGCTTTTCGGGGCATGGACCATCTTTTTTCCTCTGTGTTTGTACAGCACCTAGCACAGTGGGATCCTGATCCATGACTAGGGTTCATAGGTCCTCCGGTAACATACATAAATAAAAATAATAAGTAATATAAACCCACATGCATTCTCGGCACATTTAGAGATTTCATAAATAAAACTGAGGAGTTTCATATAAGACATTATAAGGCTTACGTGAAATCCATAAAGTGCTTACATACTAGAATGACAGAAACATCTAAGATAGGTACCATAGAAGGAAAACATAAGAATGTACATACTAGATCAGAACAAGGGTCCGTCTAGCCCAATATCCTGTTTTCTGACAGTGGCCAGTGCCACATGCTTCAGAGGGAATGAACAAGACAATTTATTGAAAGATACATCCCGTGTCTGGCAGTCACAGGTTTAGGAAAACCAAAAGTATGGGGTTGTATTCCTGACCATCTTGGCTAATTGTCATTAAGATACCTATCCTACATTAATTTATCTAATTCTTTTTTTAACCCAGTTATAGTTTTGGCCTTCACAACATCCACTGACAATGAGTTCCACAGGTTGACACTGCATTGTGTGAAGCAGTACTTCCTTGTTTGTTGCCTATTAACTTAATAGGATGATCCCTGGTTCTTGTGGTATGTGAAGGGGTAAATAACACTTCCTTATTCACTTTTTCTTTACCATTCGTGACTTTATAGACCTTTATCACATCTCTCCTTTGTCATCTCTTTTCTAACTTGAAGAGTCCCAGTCTTTTTAATCTCTCCTCATATGGAAGCTGTTCCATACCCCTAAGCATTTTTGTTGCTATTCTTGTACTTTTTCCAGTTCTAATATATCTTTTTTGAGATTGGGTGACCAGAACTGCGCACACAGTATTCAAGATGTGGGCACACCATGGATTTATATAGTGGTTTTATATTTTCTGTCTTATATCTATCTCTTTTCTAATGGTTCCTAATATTCTGTTAGCTTTTTTGACGGCCGCTGCATGTTGAGCAGATGTCAGCAAACAATCCACAATGACTCCATGATCTCTCTCTCTTCAGTGGTAACAGCTAATTTAGACCTGATCATTTTGTATGTACTGTTAGTTAGGATTATTTTTTTCCTATGTGCATTACTTTCCATTTATCAACATTAAATTTCATCTGCCATTTTGTGGCCCAGTCACAACCGGTTTTATGGGATTCCTCTGTAATTCTCCACAGTCAGCTTGGGACCTAACTCTCTTGAGTCATTTTGTATCGTTGGCAAATTTTGCCACCTCACTGTTTGCCCCTTTCTCCAAATCACTTATGAATACATTGAACAGCACTGGTCCCAGTTCAGATCTTTGGGGGACCCTGCTGTTTACCACTTTTCAATGTGAAACTGTTTTTCCTACCCTTTATTTTTTTTATATTTTAACCAGTACTGATCCATGAGAGAACCTTCCCTCTTATCTCATGACAACTTAGTTTACTTAAGAGCCTATGGTGAGAGAGAGACCATGTCAAAGGTTTTCTGAAAGTCCAAGTACACTATATCCACTGGATCACCTTTCTCTCCCTGTTTGCTGACCCCGTCAAAGATTTCCTCATGTTTATGGATCATTTATGATGCAAATTAAAAACATGTTTTCCTGTTTGTTTTTTACACAAATTATTAATTCACATAAGTGCTAACTGGTTTTTGTGATTTCATTTAAAACTATGTCTAGTTAAGTCACTTTTTTGCATGATGTTTTGTCAATGTTTAAAATTGGCTGATTTTTTAATACATCTAGCATTAGTTTGGTGAGGAAAATAAGGCTAAATTCCACTGTTGATTACACTATTGCAAAGCCAAAGTAAGTTTAGTGCCACAGAGTTACTTTGAATTTATTACAGTGTAAATGACAGGAGAATTTGTCCCCTACTTTCAATTTAAATGAAGAAAGCTGAATCCATGAGTTTTTGCACCCATCCAGTTGATAGATTTTTGAATCAATATTAATTTATTTGCCTTTACAGAGATGTACTGCATTCTTATTCTAATATAATTAAAATTTATGATTTTAATAAGAGCAGATGAAAACAAAACATAAGCATTGTGTTACCATATGCAAATATTAATGTCTTTATAGGTCTGCAAACTAGTGAAAATTCTAAATTTTATGCCATTTCATCACGATTTAAACCATTTAGCAATAAAGGAAGATCTCTGGTCATTCAGTACACAGTAAAACATGAGCAGAAGATAGATTGTGGTGGTGGATATATTAAGATCTTTTCCTCAAACTTGGATCAGAAAAATATGAGTGGAGATTCACAGTATTACATTATGTTTGGTGAGTTTAGTTACATGTGCATTACTAAAATATTGTCACAATAGCTGCACAGTTCTTCAAAGACAAATCTAGAACTGGTACAGCAAAAGATTTAATACAAGACTTTCCTAATAAGATAAAAATCCTGTGACTGGTCAGCAATTCAGCATCTCTGTGGTTCAGATATTTTTAAGCATGAATTGTCAAAATACAAATTGAAATTAGAAATGATTTAACATTCTTAACTGATTAAGGGACACAAATGAAAATGTTCAGAGTGTTTTTAGAATTAAGCCAAAGGTTCAGTAAGATTATTTCAGTCATAGGGCTTTTGATAATCCCAATGATGGTCCAAAATTTGCCGTCATATATTCACACGTAAATCCCATTAAGTCACTGGGAATTGGACTTGTGTATCTCAAAGTAAACTTTGGTCCAAAGACTTATCAGCTGAATAGCCAGTCTGGCACACTGATAGTTCTAACAATCTGTCATATGATATAAGTTATGGGTAAACGCAGTTGTTAGTGGATTTCTATATGATCTTTGCCTGTATTAGGACTGCAGGAGAATCAAGCCCTAAGTTAGTAAAATCAGATTTATTTTTTTTTTGCGGCAAGTCTAGAGATTGGAAGACAAGCAATGCAAGCAAAAATGAGAATCCATCAAGTGGCATGTAGAATTGAGAGCTGTCTATTGGCAGTCTAAAAAGCGGGGGGGGGAGGGGAGGGCAGCACACAGGGGCAGAGGGGTCACACACAGGGTCCCTGGGGGGTCACACACCGGGTCACAGGGGGGGGGGGGGGGGCAGAAAGACAAGAGATAAGCAGACTGTATATGTATAAAGAAGTTAACAATAGACAGTATGAAATTTTTTGTAGGACCAGATATTTGTGGATCTGAAACAAAGAAAGTCCATGTTATTTTAAATTACAAGAGTAAACCACATCCAATGAAGAAACGAATCAGATGCAAGGTAAATGCTAGAATATAAAAGTTTTAAAGATTATTAACTAATTTCAGGAATTTCAAGTTAAAGTTCACCTAATAGCTGCACTTAGATCGATTTAAAGAGGCACTCTCACAAAATAATAATTTAAAGATCTGTCACATTAAACACATTATGGAGGCACTAGTTACAACTCAATAGTTAAATTTGAGTTCCATTTTGCATTTAAAGCAGGGATTCAACCTCATTTTTTTTTGTTTGAAAAATATGTTCTTCCAAACTTACATCACTTATATCAGTGGTTCTCAACCAGGGGTGCATGTACCCCAAGGAGTACACAGATGTCTTCCAGGGGGTACATCAACTCCTCTAGATCAATGTTTTGCAACCTGAGGAATGGTGACCCCCCCCAGGGGGGGGTCATAGGACAGGTTTAGGGGGCTTGCAAATGCAGGGCTGGCATTAGGGGGTGGCAAGCAGGGCAATCCCACAGGCAGCCCTGCAAAGCTAAATTATATTCTTCAGCCCAAGCCCCAATAGAGGCTGAAGCATGTATCTTAGCTTCGCACGTCCCCTGTAGGTTTTAAGTGAAGTGAAACTTGGGGTATGCAGGACAAATCAGACTCCTGAAAGGGATACAGTATGACTTATATGAAAACAAATCTAAAGTCTTAAAAAAAAAAATCAATCTAATTTGGGACTACAAACATTACATTGATTTACTTGTTGTATGGTTATCACATGGCATCACTACAGGGCAGATTTCAGGTTGCTTTAGAACAGGGGTGGGCAAACTTTTTGGCCTGAGGGCCACATCGGGTTTCATAAATTCTATGGAGGGCTGGTTAGGGGAGGGGGTTGTGGCCTGGTCCCCACCTCCTATCTACCCCCCCCCCGCCCCGGGACTCCAACCTCCCCTGTTCCCTGACAGTCCCCATGGGACCCCTGCCGCATCCACACACACACACACACATGCTCCCTGTCCCTTGACCGCCCTTGGACCGCCATCGCCCCATCCAACCCCTCCTTTCATTCCTGATGGCCCTCCTGGGACCCCTGCCCCATCCAACCACCCCTTCTCCCTATCTCCTGACTGCCCCCCAAACGTCTGCTCCCTGCCGCCCCATCCAACCCCCTCTCCTTCCTGACTGCCCCCCTTGGTACCGCTGCCCCCATTAAACTCCCTGTTCCTTGCCCCCAGACACCTATCCACACTCCCACCCCCGACCACCACCCCGAACTCCCCTGCCCTCTGTCCAATCCCGCCCTGCTCCTTGCCCCCTTACCGCGCTGCCTGGAGCACTGGTGACACTACAGCCACTGCCACCACACAGCACAGAGCATCAGGTCAGGCCAGGCTCTGCAGCTGTGCTGGAGCGAGCTGAGGCTGTGGGGGAGGGGGAACAGCAGGGGAGGGGCTGGGGGCTAGCCTCCTGGGCCAGGAGCTATGGGGCCGGGCAGGACGGTTCCGCAGCTCTGCTTTAGAACCTTATATTGTGCATTTCTTAGTTTAACATGTTTGAATTTCTAATTTAAATTCCTTAACTGAATTTCCTGGATTTGTAATGCTTTCTTTTGGTCAGGGCCGGCTCCAGGTTTTTTGCCACCCCAAGCAGCGAAGAGAGAGAAAGAAAAAGGAAAAAAAAAAAAGCCGCGATTGGCGGCACTTTGGCGGCTGCTCTACTGCTCCGCTTCATTCTTTAGCGGCAATTCAGGGGCTAGTCCTTTCCTCCGAGAGGGACTGAGGGGCCCGCCGCTGAATTGCCACCGAAGACCTGGACATGCCACCCCTTTCCATTGGCCGCCCCAAGCACCTGCTTCCTGTGCTGGTGCCTGGAGCTGGCCCTGCTTTTGGTATAGTTACAACATCCCTGTAATGCAGAGGTTCTCAAACTCGGGGTCAGGACCCCTCAGGGGGTCACGAGGTTATTACAGGGGGGGTTGCGAGCTGTCAGCCTCCATCCCAAACCCTGCTTTGCCTCCTGCATTTATAATGGTGTTAAATATTTTTTAAAGTGTTTTTAATGTATAAAGGGGGTCGCTCTCAGAGGCTTGCTTTGTGAAAGGGGTCACCAGTACAAAAGTTTGACAACCACTGCTGTAATGTTTTTCACCCATAAGTTACTGATACATACTTAACTCATCTTCATTTTTGTCTGGGATATAAATTAGGAAGGTTTTTAGTTTGTTTGTTTGTTTTTTGATTGTGGTTGTTTTTTGTTTTATATACCCTTTTCATCACTATCCACCTTATGCTCTCTATATTAAAACGCTTCCTATGGCCAAGCCAGGATAGACAGTGCTTACTCTGGACTCCGTCAGTCCTGCTCTGACTGCCACACAGAAGAGTAAGCAGTAATAGTTCAAAGCTTTCCCTCTTGTCTCTTCATGCCATTTTAGTTTAGAGTCAAGACAGAGACTTTCACAAAGGGGGGAAAAGTTCAGATGTTTCACATTTAAAATGTAGACTCAGTTACCTTTTTCTCTTGCTGCTTTTTCAAATGATCAGATATATTTCGTGATTTGAACAAAGATTTTTAATTAAACTTTTTTATCTCGTATAATCCTGCAAACAAATCATAATGCCAAATTTATGACAACAGTCATTTCAAAGGCAAGATTTAAGATGCCATTCACAAAATGTTATGTCTTTACTGCAGGTCTAAGCATGAGAAAATGGCTATAAAGGGAGAAAGCTCTTATTCAAACACACATTTAAAAATAGCAGGGGAAACGTACAAGATTGCTGGCAAAGTAGATTGCTTTTTGTATAAATATCTTTTCATGTTTAGCCAATATAAAAGTCCTTGGGAGTTTTTCTTGTTTGAGCCTGTTTATAATGAATTTTCTGCTGTAATGTGATTCTGATGCAAAACTGGTTCTAAAAGCTACATGTTTTAGCGATACTTCAAACATTTAACTTCTTTTCTTTAAAATGTATAGGTTGATGGATTCACTCATTTATATACACTAATTTTAAGACCAGATCAGACTTATGAAGTAAAAATTGATAATGAAATCATTGAATCGGGCAACTTAGAAGATGATTGGAATTTCTTGCCACCAAGGAAAATAAATGATCCTACAGCAAAGAAACCCAAGGATTGGGATGATATACCCCAAATTGATGATCCAAATGATGTCAAGCCTGAGGTGGTTTCTTTTTTCTGAATATTCCTCTGTCCTGTATTTTTGAGGAAGTACATAAATGTCAGAAATATCTGATTATTTTATTCAAATTGAACCCAGATTTGTTACTACTGTTCATATCATCAGGTAGAGCTACTTCCAGTACACAGTGAAATTGAACCTGAAGAAACTTTTCTGGGCCAAGGTGTTCTCTGTGCATAGCAGCTGCATGTCATGGAAATATGATTATTTAACTCAGAAGTGCTTTGCAAAGACCCTAAATTGGGAGATACCCAGCTCCACTGCTGCACATCTTTGTACCAAAGTTGACCTATTATCAAGGCTAACAGAAAGTGCCCCATCCATTCCTCAAATATATACACTATGTTAATAACTGAAATTTTGTCATTTTAAAAATTACATGACAAGATGATGAGGGTTGCTTATATGAGGAGAGGATCAGATTGACTTTAATGTGTTTTGGATTAGACCTACAGTGAGTTGCCTTACCATGTTAATTACAGCCCAAAACAATTAACCCTCTGTTAGTCTATTTATATGAGCAATCTTCAAAGGTTCAGATTGGGTAAACATCCATAATGAGGTTAGGATTTAATTTAAAGCCCCTTCCAGCAAGCCCAACTTCTTTCAGGACACAAATGACCAGGACAAGAGATTGAATCCAAGTCTCTGATTTGGCATTGCCTAACACTACACTAGGCCACCCCAAACTTTTACAGTAAATCAAGGTTCTAAATATAAATTTTAATATTTTCTAGTTTTGCCTTTTTGTCCAGATTGTGCAAAAAGCGCCTTGATCTTTGTTGAATTGGTCAGTATGTGAGGGTTTCCTTTCCCTGAAAAGGAGATCATCTGTTTATTCTATTAAAATTATATGATAAAAAATCTTTCACAGCTGAATTGTTTGGGGAAACAATATGGCATCTTGCCTCATAGTAGGAATATAAAGCCCAGCTAACTTTACTTTCTTTATCTTCTGGATATTTTTAAAGGATTGGGATGAACCTGAATACATTCTGGATACTAGTGCTGAAAAACCTGAAGATTGGGATAATGCAACAAATGGAGAATGGCAACCTCCTATGATCAAGAATCCACTATACAGAGTATAAATCATTCTATTTATGTATAACATGTTCAAGTTGACTATTCTTTTGGTGACAGTATTCAGAACATGTGGTTTGTTACAGGGTGAATGGAAACCAAGGAAGATTGATAACCCAAATTATAAAGGAATTTGGCCCTGTCCACAGATTGAAAATCCAAACTACTCACCAGACTTCAATATCTATAGCTATGAGAACATTAGCATAATTGGACTCGATCTTTGGCAGGTCAGTTTGTAATGAACTGGGAATGTTCTTAACGTTTTCTCTGAATATGGTGTTGCTGCCTCAGGTTCCCCCATGCAGTTCTTAAGTATCCAGCTGGTGGGCTAAGGGTGTATGGTTGCTGCAAAACAAAGGGCCAGTGTACCTAAATGCCTGACATTCTGTCTCCTAGCAACTGATGGCCTGGGCACCTCCTCTGCAAAGGTGCCAGCTGAAGGTGTTGGAGACAAAGAGATCAGGTGACCTGGCCCGGAAAAAAGACAACGCCCAGAGAAGGAGGGGCTGGAGGTGGGTTTTCAGTTTTGAAGCTGGCTGGAACATAGAGAGGGACACCCCAACGGGGCTTGGGCTTCCCAGTGGGGTTGTGGCCTCCCTGGGGGCCCCAGATGGACCTAACTAAAGGGGGTCCTGCTGTCTGTGTCTGAAAGACCTGTCTTGAACTGTGTTCCTGTTGTCCAAATAAACCTTCTGCTTTACTGTCTGACTGAGAGTCATGGTAAATTGCAGGAAGCAGGGGGTGCAGGGCCTTGTGCCCCTCCACACTCCGTGACACAGTTGTTTTTAATTATTACAGAAACTGGAAATTAAAGAGCTTCCTGTCCTTAACTATGCAACAGTGTGTTCTGCCCTTCCATATACAATATCATCTACTTAGTTGGGAGTTAGATCATGCCTATGTTTTTAACATACCATCATTTCAATAGGTATTTTTACCCATTTGTTTGAATCATAATTATCTCCAGATGTACCAACAAATGAGGGACATAAACAGTTCTACTCAACTGATAATTTCATAAATGCTGTTATGAAGTATGTGCATGTCTTTACATATTCACAAAGCAAATGTTTTATTAAGTTTTGTATTAAAAATAATTTTGAGGATTTATAACTTGGTTTTAGCCTAGGAGCAGAGTTGGTCACAAATGTCTGTATATTTTTTATAGATAATGGTAAAAGAAATCAGAATATTTGTTTAAAACAGTTCAATCTTTTATTCAAGAGCTCCATTCTTTTAATATAACAGGGGTGGCCAAACTTACTGACCCTCCAAGCTGCATACAATAATCTTCAGAAGTTCGAGAACCAGATGTGTCTGCCGGGATTCAGGGATTCTGTCCTGCAGTGGGGTGGTGGGCCTAGAGGCTTCAGCCATGTGGGAAGTGGGGTCTTGGGACTTCTGCCCTGCTCCTGCTGAAGTCCTGAGCCCCAGCAGCCGTCTCCCACAGGTCTGAAGCCCTGAGACGCCCCTCCCCATTGGGCAAAAGCCCCTAGCCCCACCATCCCACAGCAAGACAGAAGCCCTGAGGGCTCACCTCCCTCCCTCCGGGATCTGGTAGGGGGAGATGGGTAGGGGGGACCTCTGCGAGCTGCACTTTAACTGTAAAAGAGCCACATAGGTCTCACAAGCTGCAGTTCAGCCACCCCTGAAATCTAATTTCCATTGGAATTCCAGTTGATCGCTGACCCCCTTGCCTTACACAATCCAAAAATACTTGTTCTGTTTTTCTGGGTGTTTTTATCACCTCTATCAAAGTGATAGTTTGCTATCTGTTCATGACATTGCTTAAAAACATTTTTGTCTGAGTTAACTTTAAGCATTCTGAAACTAACAAATTTATTTCAGCATGAGCTTTCGTGAGCTGAAATAAATTTGTTAGTCTCTAAGGTGCCACAAGTACTCCTGTTCTTTTTGCGGATACAGACTAACACGGCTGCTACTCTGAAACCTGTCTTTAAGCATTCTGTTTCTCAGCTGTTTATTCACTTCATTTAATTTTTGTATAATACTAGACTTACAAGTTATCTTAAATTGATTAAGAGAGACAAAGTGAAAGCATTTTAACATAATTGGGTTTATTTCTATAACTATACTATATATTTCAGTGAATGCACCATCTCAGCCAAGTCATCTGTGTAAATGAAAACTTTTTCTAAGCAGATTATATCTGATAAAAAAGATATTGATTGAATATAGTACCTCTTTTTTTATATAGACGTCAAGGCAGAAACAATATATAGGTTTTATTGTGTTTTTATTTACTATATTCATTTTAAAAAATGTAATAATATAAACAGTGCAGGGAGAAGAGAAGGATAAACAAACAAAGCTAGGTGAGGTGTATAAATTATTGCCCTGATTTTTCAGAAGTATGGAGCAACCTCAGTTCCCACTGAACACAGTAGAAGCTGCAGATGCTCTGTTTGCAATGTACATTTTAAATTAGGACATCCAAATAAACACAAGATTGAGAAGCAAAATCTAGAGCAGGAGGGCAGGAGCAAGGAGGACCTCTTCTACACAGACAGTATAATTAATCCACTTTAACAACTATGCCTGAACATGGCTTAAGCTATTGTAGACAAGTCAAGTAATAGAATTAGGGTTGTCAATCGCAATTAACTCAAAAAAAATTAATCATGATTAAATAAAATCGCGATTAAACGCGCTTATAACAATAGAATACCAACTGAAATGTATTAAATATTTTTGGATGTTTTCTACATTTTCAATATTGGTTTCAATCACAACACAGAATACAAAGTGCACAGTGCTCACTTTTTTTATTATTTTTTATTACAAATATATGCACTGTGAAAATGATAAACAAAAGAAATAGTATTTTTCAATTCACCTCATACAAGTACTGAAGTACAATCTCTTTATCATGAAAGTGTAATTTACAAATGCAGATTATTTTTTGGTTACGTAACTGCACTCAAAACCAAAACAGTGTAAAACTTTAGAGCCTACAAGTCCACTCAGTCCTACTTCTTATTCTGCCAATTGCTAAGACAAACAAGTTTGTTTACATTGATGGGAGATACTGCTCCCAGCTTCTTATTCACCATGTCATCTGAAAGTGAGAACAGGCATTCGCATGGCACTTTTGTAGCCGGCATTGCAAGGTATTTACATACCAGATATGCTAAACATTCATATGACCCTTCATGCTTTGGCCACCATTCCAGAGGACATGCTGATGATGCTCATTAAAAAAAATGCGTCAATTAAATTTGTGACTTTACTTCTTGGGGAAAGAATTGTATGTCTCCTGCTTGTTTTACCCGCATTCTGCATATATTTCATGTTATAGCAGTCTCGAATGATGACTCAGCACATGGTCGCTTTAAAAACACTTTCACAGCAGATTTGTCAAAATGCAACAAAGGTACCGATGTGAGATTTCTAAAAATAGCCTCAGCACTTGGCCCAAAGTTTAAGAATCTGAAGTGCTGTCCAAAATCTGAGAGAGACGAGGTATGGAGCATGCTTTTAGTAGTCTTAAAAGAGCAACACTCTGATGTGGAAACTACAGAACCCAAACCATCAAAAAAGAAAATGAGCCTTCTGTTGGTGGCATCTGACTCAGATGATGAAAATGAACATGTGTCAGTCTGCACTGCTTTGCATCAAGCAGACCCCATCATCAGCATGGAAGCATGACCTCTGGAATGGTGGTTGAAGCATGAAGGGACATATGAGTCTTTAGCACATCTGGCACATAAATATCTTGCAACGCCAGTGTCGTAGTAATATTCCTCGATTTGAACTTTAGAGTTCAAATATAAGGTACTAGCATGAAGTCCTCTAAGCTTAATCTCCAGCTTAGATCTGATAGGCTGCCACCAGGTCAGGAATTGATAGGGCCTGACCCCCCTTTCCTCTCTCTGGTGTCCCCAACCCTCCCCTGGGGGGACCTCCAGATAACCTGTTTCT